>NC_056728.1:1721314489-1721641989 GCF_019279795.1 Protopterus annectens | reverse complement strand
AAAGTGTTGCAAGTAGCTGCTTGCCAGAAAAGCATAGGAGTTGTGATCCTAAAGGAGAATAACAGGTCAGCTGACAAATGGTCACAAGCATTTACAGATGCAATAAATAGATAAGCTCACTAAGAAAAGGAAATGCCAGCAATACTGTATGGATATAAGAAATTCTAAGAATACACCCATATTAAACAAATACAAGTGATACCTGTTTTACCGAATACCCACTCTTTCAAGCTTTTGCAAGCTCTTGCAAAACGTTCTCAAGAAAAAAAATGTTGTATAAGACATCTCAGATTCCAAAGAATAATAATTATTTGCAGAAACAAGACATGAAAGTGAAATATAGGCCAGGTACGGAAATATGCCCAACACAGCTTGCTCAGTAGAGCATATATTACAGAAGCAAGTAGAATTACTAGAAGAAAAAAAATAGATGTTCAGTAATTCCTCAGTAACAACTGATAGTGGAAAAAAAGGAAAATAATTTTTGAGACATAACAAAAAAAATTACAGAAAAAGGTTAACCTGAGCAAAAATTAGCGGTAAAGAAAGGTTTGTTTTATTTCTCCTTCAGGGGTAAAGCAAACTGAGTCCAGGGTTTAAAGCCAACAAAATAACAGATCCCAAACGAATAAGAAGTCAACTATTTGAGAAAATACATGATTCACATATGAAAACAATAAAATACAAAACAGCAAGAGCTATATACTTGTCAGGAATGCTGAAGAGAAAGCACAGTAGTGTAAAATCTTACAGTAACAGTAGATGTTCTTTTCTTCACTGTTGCAGTATTCTTTATAGAAGAGATATCCTGTCCACAGCAGTCAGATGCTCGGCCAGTATGAAAAAGACTAAAAAAGATTTTGTATGTGTCGTTTGTCACATTTATGTTCCCCATAAAGAATGTAGGGCATAAAAGGGATGTACAAATGCAACTAACTTGAACTGAATTGCCCCAGAAGGGAAGAGTCATTATAGGACAAAGGAGTCCATGCACATCCAGAAGGAAAAATGCAGAACAACCAGGAGGGGCTGGAGGGAAGGAGCAAATACTGTAACAGTGAAGTAGAGATGGACATCTACTGTTATGGTAAGATTTTACACAACTGTACTACTTCCTTCTATATCACTTTTGCAGCATTCTTCATAAAAGGGAGAGTAAGAAAGCACAGAAGAAGAAAAAAACAGAATGGGGGGTAAAAAGCTGAGAAGAGCCCTCAACAAATCCATATAAAATGGTTTCAGAAAAACCTGCTCTGGCCCTAGAAACCATATCCAACTTATAATGCTTAGTACAGTTATACAATGAAGACCAAGTAGCAGCTTCAAGGATGGAATGATGTCCAATCCAACCCTTGAAGAAGACACCAGAAGAGGCAAGAGTCCTAGTGGAATGAGAAGTAGAGATTTGCCATGAAAAGAATAACAAAAGGAAATGGCTTTAGATATCCAGAAGGAGATGATTTCCTTAGAAACAGCCAGTCCCAAAGACCTGGAATGAAAAGAAACAAAAAGCTGATCAGAGTTGCGAACAGCCCTAGTTTTATCCAAATAGTATCTGAGCTGTCTGTGCAAATCGAAGATATGTAGGACCCTCTCACTAGCAGACTGAGCAGAATGGAAAAAGGAAGGAAATTGTACCAACTGATTCAAGGACAACTCATTTACTACCTTGGGCATAAAAGAAGGATTAGTATGAAGGGGCACCCTATCGCTGTGAAAAAAAAAAAAAGAAGAATGGTTATAAGGGCCGGGAGCTCAGAAACCCTTTGAGCAGAAGTAAGAGCCAGTAACAAAACAGTCTTCCAGGTACAATGTTGCAAAGAAGCAGAATCTGCAGGTTCAAAAAGAGCCCGAGTCAATTTTTCCAAAACAAAATTAAGGTCCCAAGGAGGAGGAATAGATTTTCTTGGAGGCCTAATATGCAGACGATCTTTTAAGAAATGGTTTGACCTTAAAACAAGAAGTCAAAGGAGGATTCAAGGGCAGACAAGCAGAATGGTTGACAAATGGGGTTTCACAGATGAATAGGCCAAGTCAGACAGGAGCAACTCACACAAATAAGAGAGGATCATAGGGACCCCCACTTAAAAAGGGTCCTAGTTATGAGCATGGCACCACACCGAAAATCCTTTCCATTTGGACATACAAGATTTTCTGGTTAAGGGTTTCCTTGCTTCCTGCAAAACCCTGAGTACGTCCTCAGAAAACAGGTGCCTGAAAGGGATCAAACCCCTATCACCCATAATGTCAGCTGCAGAGTGGACAAGTGGGGATAGATGAGAGACCCCCTGTCCTGTGTAAGGAGATCCAACTGGTGAGGTAACCTGTGATGATTGCCCCTGGCCAGATGCATTAAGGGGGGAATCAGTGCTGTCTCAGTCAAAAAAGGAGTCACTAGCAAGATTTTTGGACGGTCCAGCTGAATCTTCTGCAGGACTCTTGGAAGTAGAGGAAGAGGAGTGAAAGTATAAAATGTCCCCTTCCAGGGAAAGGAAAGGGAGTCATCTTACATGTCAAATGGCATGGTACTCTGGAACAGAAGACAGGAAGCTGCCTTTTCAGAGTGGAGGCAAAAAGATCTACCTGAGAAATGCCCCACTGATGGGCAATGTCTAGAAACAAGTCTCTGTGAGGCATCCATTCGTGAGTCTGAGTTTTGGACCGGCTCAGAAAGTCTGCCACTAGACTGTGCTCTGAAGGAATGTATACTGACTGAAAAGTTAACTGACAGCCATTTCACAAGCCTGAAGTGCCACTTGCAGAGGATGGTAAGATTTCATGCCCCCCTGCCTGCTGACATACGACGTCAGTGTAGTATTGTCTGTATACTCCTTCAAGGGGCCTGGAGAGAACATGGGGTGAAAAGCCTAAAGGGCCATAATCAGAGCTCTCATCTTTTTGATGTTGATATTGTCTAACTTCTGATGGGGAGGCCAAAGACCCTGAACCTTTAGGTGACCAAGAAGAGCACCCCACCCCATGTCTGAGGCATCAGTGAACAGCTCTTCACAAGGAAATGAAGGCTGAAAGGGCCGCCCTGTGTTGAGGGTGAACTGTTGAATCCACCACTCAAATTCCTTCTTGAGACAGGAAAGTAGAGGTACACTGAAATTCAGAAGGTTGCAGCCAAACTGACTTGAGGTACCACTGAAGCTTTCACATATGCAGTCTGGCAACAGGAAGCACTGGAATGGAAGAGGCCATGAATCCCAGGGACCAAAGAAACTTCTTGGTTGGCATGGCAGTCAGAGGAAGAAGAAACTGAAAGAAGGCTGTCAACAATAATACCTTTAGAGGCAGAAGAGAAGTCAACATTGGCACTATCTGAATCCTGGATCTCAAATAGACATGATCCTGAGAGGGAGTCAGGATGGACTTTTGGAAGTTGATAGCAAACCCCACGCTTTGAAGAAGTGAGATGGTGAACTACAGATCCTGTAACAATTGACTGTGAGATGGTGACTGAAGCAACATGTTGTATAGATAAGGAGCCTGCAGATGGCAATCACAGAAGCTAGGCATTTTGTGAATAACTTTGGAACAGTAGAGAGGCAAAAGGGCAAAGCAGATAACTGAAAATGAGAGGAAGAGACACAGAAACATAAAAGCTTCCTGAAGAAATGGTGAATAGGAATACAAAGGTAAGCATCTTTCAGATCCAAGGACACCAGAAAAGCCAGGGGTAATAACAGAAAACAGAGTTTGAAGACTAAGCATCTGAAAAGAAGGGAATCTCAAGAAAGGTGTTGAGCCAGGAGACATCCAAAATAGATCTCAAAGTACACTCCTTCTGAGGAACCAGGAAGATCCTGGAATAAAACCCCTTCCCACTTGGGAGGGGAGAACAGGCTGAATGGTCCCTTGGTTCAACAGGGACCCTAGAACCTTCAGGAAATGAGGAAGTTGCTCTAGAGGAGGTTGAGGAATACCTGAAAAAAGGAGGAAGAGATTTTCTATACCATGAAGTAACCCTGACGGGTGACAGAAAAACCCCAAGAGCCTGAAGTGATGATAGCCAATTTTGAAGACAAAGGGAGAGCCGAAGGGACAAAGGAAACTGGTCTAAAAGTGTGTGTGTGTGGGGGGGGTGAACTGTCAAAGAGAAGCAGGTTTATCAGATAAAGGAGGCTTCCGGGACGCAGAAATCTGAGAAGCCTTTACAGTAGAGGGAGGCTGCCTCCGACCATTCCTGCCCTTAGAGGCCTGGTGGAGCTGCCTGCAAACAAAAGCAGATCTAGAAGGATAATTCCCCTGGAACTTGGATAGGAGAGACAAAAACATGTTTAAGGTCTTGCAAGGCTTTGCCTTTCTCTTGAAGAGACTTCCACACAGCAGCAGCAGCAGTCTCAAAAATATGTGGGTTATCCAAAGGAGCCTCCAACAACTTGGCCTTAATGACCTATGGTACAGACTGGAGACAAAGCCAAGAATAATGCCTCATGGCAGATCCAAAAGCCACAGCCCTAGAAGATGCATCAACAATGTCATGGCTACACTTAATAGAGTGGCAAGCCACTTGAGAAGCATAATCTAAATAAGATAAGTCTGATGATTTCTCATCAGACTCAGGGAGGCCAGAGAACCTGACAAGCATGTGCAAACAAGGACAGATCACACCTGGTAATGTGGGTCTGGTCATTAACAGCCCTAAAGGCCAAAGTAGAAGCAGTGTAAACTTTCTTGAAATCCTCTCCATTGCCCTACTATCCTTATCAGAAGGCAAGGTTTAGAAGGTTTGTCAGCAGAGACTGACCCCACAGCAGGATCAGCAGAAGGACATTTAAATAAAAATAGACAAACCTCAGGAGCCTTACAGAACCTATCAGGTTTCTCAGGAGCAGAAGGCTGAGAATCAGAAGCCTCGGAAGCAGCAATGAAAGTGTCTAACAAAGCAGTCAACACAGGAGGAAGAGCAGATGGTTTAGGAGTATCCACCTGAAGCAACTCACAGTATCTTCTCTGAATATCCGACACTTGAGAAGAATCCCACTTAAAGAATTCCACCATCCTAGCAACTGTGTCCCCAAAGGACAATTTCTCTAAAGGAGCATCAGAGGACGTGTATAAAGCCAGATCCATAACGGCTTCCAGCGGGGCTGTGGCAGGGGAATCCGACATTAATGCTGAAAGACCTATAGACCTATTACCTGTTTCTAGAGGGACATCCAGTGGAGGCCGGCCAAGACTTCTTGGCCTTCTTCTTACCTAGCTGAAGTATTTCAGTGTCAAAGCATTCTGCCATGGGTCCCTGGGCTAATTGTTTAAGCCACTGGTTTTAAAGATAAATGGCCAGGGAAGACAAACAGCCTCTGAGTGTCTCAGGCACAAATGCCTTACAGATACTAAAAGAAGTATGACCGTGGGAAGCACCCAAACAAAAATGACACTGTTTATGATGATCCTTAAGGGGTATCTGCCTCCAACACTGACATTTTCCCATCTTGAATGACATGAACTCTAAGTAGTTAAATAAAATACAAGAAAGGTAAAAAACAAAAACAATCCTAATGAGGCTTATCTAGTGTTGCTAAATATACAGTACAGCAATAGGTGTTCAAACCAGCTGTCAAAAACAGCATTCATACTGGCTGCAAAAGAAGTTCTGGGTAGTTGCATCCGTACGCTCCTTTTATGCCCTACATTCTGTACGGGCAGGATAAATGCGACACACGGGGAATACAAGCTTTTTTTTTAGTCATTTTCATACTGGCCAGGTATCCAAGTGTCGGGCTGCAGCTGGTGGGGCATCCCTTCTATAAAAAGCACTGCAACAGTGATACAGAAGGACATCAAGTAGTGCAGAGATGAACTATATGAAAAGCACGCCAAAACAATAGCCTCTTTTAAGAGATGTTGAGTGATATGCTTCAAGGTCATCCTGGTACAAAAGGATATATTCACTTCTGGAGTAGCATGGGCACAGATCTGCTTCAATTTAATGAAGCCATGTATCTCACATCTACAGGTTATTATCCCAAGTTCCCTAAAATACTCTCAAACTGAGAGACACAAGAGAGAGGGGCAGCACATGAACATGGTGGCAGGATAAGTCTTTCATCATAAACCCAATTTGCAGATTTAATTTACAGATAATCTAACCACCAGAATTCCATCTGAGAAAGAAAATACTAATTTACTCAGAAATAAGGAGGCAGTCATGTAAGAGGAATCAAAATGATGTTTTAACAGCTCTCATTCTTGGCCCAGGGTATGAAACAGCACTCCAATACTGAAGAAAAAGACTGTTCATTCCCTAGGATGAAAAAAATGAATGAGAATGCTGCTATGAAGAATAAATTCAAACCGTTACAAATCATTTGACAGCAACAACAGAAAACAATCCAAGACTTTGAGAACCATTCCTATAGACCATACCTCTCAACCTGGAAACATCAAAAATCTGGACAAGGCCCATGAAAAATAGGTACAAATCTGTATGCTGATTAACATCGAATTTGCATACATAATTACTTAACCCCACACACTCCAAAGGAATTGTGGGATACTAACTTTCAAATGCAAACTGAAGAACAGACAACCAAAATATGGCACCAGAGTCCCCCTGCAGCCATTCCAATGTCCCATTACCAGGCTATTTCGCCTCATTTACCATAAACACTAATGTGTGCATACTGCTTTACTTCTACAATGATTATTTGTATTTTATTTTTTCATTTTACGCACAGCAATGCACAAACACCAAGACGTTTGGTAAACAAAGCAATATTGTCTCACAATGAAAACAGAATTGGCATTAAAACTTCCCTGCCCTTGAAACTCACATTCATTGAAACAGCACTGAAACCCACACCACATCCAAAGAAAATGCATCTGGCCAGTGGTGGATAAAGATTACCTTTGGGCTGTTTTCAAATCACTGGCCCTTTGCACACAAAACAAGAAACATGCATGTGTTCTTTTCTTTGATACACCTTCCTGACTTTATTAAATTATATTCCTTGTATAATACAATACACTTGTTAGACAGAGCACATTTTAAATTTATTGTTTGAACATTTTTCCAGTAGGCTGTACTGTAGGCAATGAAACAAAATGCATGAACCAATAATGACAAAACTGCCCAATTCAGAACATTTCCATCATAAAAGTCTACTTCCACACCCACATTATAAATAGAATGACAGTAGTGTATGCCATAGGCATCTTGCACAGCTTCTCGCACTTATTTTTAATTTCATTTTGAGGGGGGGGACAAAAGGTCAAAAGCCAGGGACACATTTTAAACACTGGTTGTATAATTTTGCAAAGTTTCTAGAATAAAATGCTGTGTTACCACCATGCATTTCACTGGCAAGACTTGAACCTAGGACCCTATCCACTGCACTCAGAGCAACATACCATTATGCCAAATCAGCAGCTTCCTGAAAAACAGGAAGACTGAAACTTAATAGCTATCATTTAGCAAATTAACCACAGCTCTCAACCTCTAAGCACAAAACACCTGGACAAACAAAGGCAATAATGGGGGAATACAAATTCACTTCTCACTTCTCACCATAGCTCTCAACTCTTAGCACAAAAAACCTGGGCACAGCTCACAAGTGGAAGTGGCTAGGGACTTTAGGCTATTTTTACCCTGTACCCAAGGTACAGAGGTTGGGCCGGAGTACCCCTAGCCACCAGGAGAATTAAATGGGACATGGACATACACACACACACACACACACACACACACACACACACACAGCCTTCATTCTGCACACACAGCCTTCATTCTGCACACACACTTGGAGCCTTCATTCCGCACACACACTTGGAGCCTTCATTCCGCACACACACTTGGAGCCTTTATTCCACACACACACTTGGAGCCTTCATTCCACAAACACAATTGGAGCCTTCATTCTGCACACACACACTTACTATTGCCATTAGTTTCCTTACTTGGAGCCGCTCGACATTCCTTACTTGGAGTCTTCACAGTAGTGCTGAAACAGCCATTCCCGCTCGACATTCCTTACTTGGAGTCTTCATAGTGCTGTAACAGCAACCGTTTGCTGCCTTTCCCGCTCGCATTTGAGTAGCCAGGCCAGCCGGAAATGCGTGAGCTCCTTGAGCTCACTTCCGACAGGCTGGTAGCCCTGACGGAGCTGACGTCATTGCACACATGATGACATCAGCTCGAACAGCACGTAAATTAAAAAAAAAAAGAAAAAAATCAGAAATGAAGGGGTACCACTTGGGAATCGTGGCACCCCCTTCATTTGAACCCCAAAACTCGGTAAAAAATGAGTAATTTGACATTGTTGGGAGGTATGCTGTAGACATGTGCATCCTAGGGTTACTGGATTCTATACCTGACTCAGATTTGATAGCATTTATAAAGAGAGTTATGGTCAATATAATGTATGCCCAGAAAAATCTCCAAATGGACAAAGAATGAATCCACAAGGCCAGCAAAATAATGGTCAATCTTTGAAGCGTGACATGTGCTGATGGCTATCCTCTTATTTCAATTATGAGTGGATAATTGCTAATAAAGTACAGTTGTGTACACTTACCATAAATGTAGATGTTTGAGTGTATTCACTGTTGCAGTCATCACATTTGGGTTATCTGCTTGCAGTAGCCCTCAGTCAGCCTAATTAACAAAGTCTTGGGTCCTGCATCGGTTGCTGTCCCTTCTTCCATGACTTCAGGTCGTCAGGGGTATAAAACATGCAGCCGATGCCATTACATCAGTTTTTCTTGCCCCAGATGTCAAGTGCCCCCCTAATGGGAAGCAATTAAATTAATTTATTTTATTTTATTTTTATTTTACGTTTGTTGACCAGGATAGTCCGACTGGATGCATGTCCACTTTCAGCGGAGCCCGGGGAGAAAAGCTCCAAGGGTAAGCAGATACAGCATTACATAATACCAGCATTACATATTACAAACAGACTATTTACAGAGATTACATAAGTAAGCAAGTTAAACAGGTTCCACAGGTTACAGTTAGTCCTGAGCACAAGTCAGGATTAAATTAAATTACACAGTAAACTGGTTAACAGATTTTTACACATTCGAGTTAGCCAGGCTTGATACATTGACATAGCCAGTTAAGTGACAAATGTTGTTTGAGTCTAGTTTTAAATTGACCTAAGGTGGAAAGTAAGGTAATATCAGCTGGAAGAGAGTTCCAGGATCTACTTACAGAGTTTGCAAAGAGAGAATCACCGGCTGTGTTATTAATTTTGCTAGTCTGAATTAGTAGTTTGTTAGAGGATCAAGCGGTCTAGGATTGTTATAGGGGTGATAATATTTTTAAGTGCAGGAGTATTGTCCGGATTATAGAGGATTTTATAGGCCATAATCAGTTGGTTATACTGGATTAGGCTAGGTAGTTCAAGCCAACCAAGCTGATTTAGATTGATGCAATGATGTGTCCTAAAAGGCAGCCCAGTGGCAAACCTGGCAATGTGGTTGTAGCAAATTGAGAGTTTGTTAAGGACAGTCTTGTTCAAATTCGAGAGGGATGCATACAGAAGGGTTGAAAGAAGGTGAGAGCGAGCTATGGCAATTTTAGCTGGAGGGTTAGGAAGGCTTTTATTCTGTAAAGTGACCCTAGTTTTTTATTGATGGTTTTGATAGTTTGGTTAACATGTAGGTCAAATTTGAGATTATTGTCTATGATGACACCTAATAGTTTTGTAGATGGGTCAGGGGAGATTATTGTGCCATCATTTGATTTTATGGTAAAGGTGAAAGCGGTAGACCTACGTGTTGGTGAAAATAACAGCATTTTAGTTTTTTTGGGATTTAGGATCAGACGATGTACAGAAAGTCAGTTTTCTATTGTATTAAGGGTGGTCTGGGTAGCTGACCATAACTCTACTGGAGATGTGGCTGAGCAAATCAGAGTAGAGTCATCAGCATATTGGCTACAGCTGACTTTTGGGATGACAGTATAAAGGTCGTTAATGAAGATGGAGAACAGCAAGGGCCCAATATAGAGCCTTGTGGTACTCCGAGGGTGTTAGGTAGAAGGTTAGAGAGTTTGTTCTGCCAGAGGACAGCCTGCTGTCGACCATTCAGGTAGGATTGAAACCATTGGAGGGCTCCAGTATCTAGACAGAATGTTTGCAGGGTGTGGATTAAAAGTTGGTGATCAACCATATCGAATGCCTTGGAAAGATCCAAAAAGAGGGCTGAGGATATATAATTATTGTTGCAATTATGGTTTATGGTGTTAGTAAAGGCTAGGAGGGCTGAAGTAGTGCTGTGATGAGGACGGAAGCCATGCTGAGTGTCTGCCATAAGGCGATTTTGGATTAGGTGGTGCATGAGTTGTGTATGAATACATTTTTCCATAATCTTTGCAAGTGGAGAGAGTATAGCTATTGGCCTATAATTGGAGAATTCAGTAGAGCTGCCTCCTTTGTGAAGTGGGATTACATAGGATATTTTCCAGATGGTGGGAATTTTAGCTTCTACTATGGTTAGATTGACTAGTATTAAGACGGGGTAAGCAAAAGCATCAGCTGATTTTTGTAGATACTTGGCAGGGAGTTGATCAGCAGAAAGTGTAGTGGGTTTTAATTTTTTGATCAAGGTACGGATAAGTGAAGTGGCGACTGGTTGGAAGCTGAACGCAAGTAGGTAAATCTATAAATATACAAGGTTATACCTCCAACAAAAAAGCAAATACACCAAAAAGCGTTTGAGCATAGTAAAGGAGAGTAGAGGTATAGCCAAAAGAAGAAAGGGGTCTGGAGGAAGGGTAACCAGGACTGTAACAGTGAATACACTTGAACATCTACATTTATGGTAGGTGTACACAATGGTACTATGTTCTTCGTATTTCGCTATTGCAGTCATCACATTTGGGTAGATTCCCAAAGCTAAGGATGGGAGGAGGAATTTAGATAGCATTAGGACCAGGTATAAGGCCCTGCAAGACTGCAGTGGCAAAGCCAGCTCTGGATTTAGAGAAAATTGGCAGATGATAATGCTTGGTGAAAGTATGTACTGAACTCCAGGTATCAGCTTCTAGGATGTCCCAGGTAGGGACACCTCTGAGAAAGGCTGTAGAGATAGATGCAGCCCTGGTTGAGTGGAGCCTGATGCCCTGTGGGATAGGTTTTCCATGGTGCTTGTAGCAGAAATGAATGCAATGGCCTATCCATTTGGAAATGGTTTGCTTTGAAATAGCCTTCCCCTCTGCCCCTGCAGCAAATGCCACCAGCAGTTGGTCAGACTTCCTTTGAGGTTTATTCCTGTCCAAGTAGAATCTAAGTTGTCTGTGCTCATCTAAGGAGTGCAGTATCCATTCCCCTTTGTTCTGTGGGTTAGGAAATAGGGTTGGCAAATGAATGGACTGATTAAGGGCCACACTGGATACCACCTTGGGTATGAAGGAGGGATTGGTCCTGAGGGAAACCCTGTCCGCATGAAAGATGATGAATGGCTCCACTGCCATGAGGGCATGTAATTCAGGTACCCTTCTTGCTGAAGTGATTGCTAAAAGGAAAGCTGTTTTCCAAAAGAGGAATTTTAAATATGCACTGGCAGCTGGCTCAAAAGGAGGAAGGGTGAGCTTTTCCAATACAAAGTTAATGTCCCAGGCTGGAGTTGGGGCTCTCCTGGGTGGTCGTAGATTTTTGGCCCCTCTGAGGAACTGCTTAAGCAGCGGATGAAAGAAGAGGGGGAGTTCTGTGTTATAATGAGCTGATATAGCTAAGGCATGAATTCTGATGGAGGAGAAAGACAGGCCCTTGTGAAGCATCTCAGTTAAGTACTGTAAAATCTGAGGTAAACTGGGCACTGCTGTGCTCATCCCTTGAGAGTGGTTCGAGGCACAGAATCTTTTCCATTTTTCAGCATAAGATTTTCTAGTACTAGGCCTCCTTGCATCTAAAATGATATCCATCACTGGTTTACTGAGGCATGGTAAAGAAGAGATTAGGAAATTTGCCAGGCTGCTAGGTTCAGTGTATGAAGCTGAGGGTGCAGAATCTGATTCTCCTGCTGAGACAATAGGGTAGGGGTCTGAGGCAGGTGCCATGGGGCCAACAGTGACACACAGCGCAAGAGGGGTAGCAGTGTTGGCGTGGCCAGTCTGGAGCAATCAAAATCATCCTTGGCTTGTCTTGTTTGATCTTTAGTAGTACTTTGGAGAGCAGAGGCAGAGGAGGAAAGGCATAAACTGATAGGTTTTTCCAGCCAAATAACAGAGCATCCACTTTCAAAGCTTGTTTGTGGGGAGTCCTTGTGCAAAATTTGTCCAATTTATAGTTCTGGGGGGAGGCAAACAGGTCTATATCTGGGCTCCCCCATTTGCTTGTCAACATGTTGAAAATCCTTGGTTCCAGCTTCCACTCATGTGGGTCCATGAGGTTTCTGCTTAGTTCGTCTGCCAGTGTATTTAGTTTTCTTGGCAGGAATTGGGCTTGTAGATGCACATGGTAGCTCAGGGCTGTGTTCCACAATGCCATGGCTAGTCTGCATAGGGAGTAAGAATGTGTCCCCCCCTGCTTGTTTATGTACCACATAACAGTGGTGCTGTCCATCTTCACTATTAATTGTCCTGGAAGAAAGTGGTTCTTGAAGGCTGTCAGAGCATTCTGTACAGCTAACATTTCTTTTTGATTGATATGCAAGTGCATTTGACTTGGGTTATATTTGCCCTGAATGCACTTCCCTGCCAGGTGAGCCCCCCATGCATAATCTGATGCATCTGTTGTTAGGGTTTGGGCGGCAATGGGTGGTGTGAATGGTAATCCCTTGTTTTGGTAGCAGGCCTCTGCACACCAAAGAAACTCTCGGTGTAGGCAAGATATGATAGGAATCATTGCTTCTAGATCCTGAGAATGTTGACACCATAGGCTTTTTAGATACCATTGTAGTTTCCTCATATGCAGTGTTGCATATGGAATTAGAAGAATGCAGGAGGCCATGAACCCCAAGGCTTGTAGTATTTGCCTTGCAAATAGTAGGGTTTTTGTGGCCACTTGTTTGAAGTAGGCTGTCAAATGAATTTGTTTCTCTGGTGTGAGGAAAGCCATCTGAGAAGTTGTATTCAAGCTTGCTCCCAGGAATTTGATTTGTTGACAGGGTACCAGGTGTGATTTCTTTTCGTTTATGGTGTACCCCAGACAAGTTAGTGCCCTTTGTACAAAGGCCAGACGATTCAAATGTATGTCCTCGGTTTCTGCCTGAATTAAACAATCATCCAGGTATGGGTATATTTGAATATTTTGTTGCCTGCAAAATGCAATGACTGGGGCTATGCACTTTGTGAATACCCTGGGCGCAGTAGATAAGCCAAAGGGCAGTGCAGAGAACTGGTAGTGATTGTAGCCTGCTTTGAAGTGTAGGCATCTTCTGCAAGATTCCCTGATTGGGATGTGCAGGAATGCTTCCTTTAAATCGAGTGTAACCATCCAGGCATCTTCTCCTAGCATAGGAAGCAACTGGTGAAGAGTCAGCATCTTGAATTTTTGAATCACCAAAAACGTGTTTAGAGTAGACAGGTCCAGAATAGGACACCATGAATTGTCTTTTCTGGGTACCAGGAAAAGTCTTGAGTAGAAACCTTGTCCTTTTTCCTCTTCAGGTACAGTTTGAATAGCCTTTATGTTCAAAAGAGAGAGTACTTGCTTTTGAGCCTCTGCCCACTGATTTGGGGGTAGATCTGGCCAACCTTTTGGCGTTGGTAATGTATGAAAGTGAAATCTGTAGCCTTGGGACACTATATTTAAAACCCATTTGCCTGGGTAATGAGTTCCCAGTTTTTGGCCTGCAGACCAATCTTTCCCCCTAAAGGAGCATTCAGTTGAGAAGTGCTTGGAAGTTTTAAAAACAAGTCATTGAGACAGTTTTCCATAGGGGGAGTCTTACTACTCCCAGATTTGAAAGCAGACGCCCCCCACTGCTTAGTCTTGTGCGTACCCTGGGACTGAAACCTGGGGTTTCTGTTGTGTCTGGGTTTGGATTGAGAAGGCCTGGAAGGAGCCAGAAAGGACCAATTCTTAGAGGGCCAATGCCTACTAAATCTTGGAGGCTGAACTTGTAAGAAATATTTAACAGTTTGCATAGATTCAGCTTTATCTTCCATGTTTTTAAGAACTTCCTCAGCTTTGTTGCCAAACAAGCGGTCCTGATTTAAGGGAACATCCAAAAATTTAGCTTTAACATGATCAGGCAAAGATTGCTCCTTTAGCCAAGCATGCCTTCTGAGTACAGACCCAGTGACAGCAGCCCTGCAAGAGGCCTCTAAAGAATCAAACCCACATAGCAAAGTATGTTTTCAAACCTGTTCAGCATAATGCACTAAATCCTGTAATTCCTTATTTTCAGCACAGTCAGGAATCAACATCATTTTCTGTTTAAGCAATCCAATAATATGTTGTTGATACTTTAACATATGAAACTGACAGTTTAAGGCCCTAATGGCCAAGGTTGCAGAAGTGTAAACCATCTTACCCCATCTATCCAGCGCCCTGGAGTCTCTATCAGAAGTGTAGGGTTTTTGGCAGTAGAGGCCTTAATGTCCTTGGGTCCCTGTGAAATAGTCTCTGGATCCGCAATAGGATTTTTAAAAAGGAACTTCTGAGAATCAGGAACCCTATAATATCTGTCAGGTTTTCTGGGAGCAAGAGGCAAAAAATCAGGGGCCAAACTAGATTCCAAAAAGGCATCATCAACAATGTCTAGTACAGGAGGTATAGCTAAAGGCCTATGCTGAGGCAACAGTAAGAAATCCCTAAGCCTCTTTTTCGAATCAGAAAAACCCTGGCTTTCCCAGTGGAAATGCTCCGTTAGAGTGTGCAAGGTTTCACCAAAAGAAAAATCCTCTGGAGGGGAAGCAGAGGGAATAGAGTCCTCTGCATCAGAATCCTCATAAGTAGATAAGGATAAATCCAGATCATCAGAAAAATCAGAATCCTAGTCAGAAGATTCATAAACAATTTCAGTCCTAGATCTCTTAGAAGAGGGTGGTTGGCTACCCCTGATTAAAGTAATAAGATCTTCAGCCATTCTTATCATTTGTTTTTTAGGCATAGAGGTCTGAGCAAGCGGCCTGGCCGTCGGTTTTCTAGGCATGGTTCGAGGTTTAGGCCTTAAAGAAGAAGGAGGCGTTGGTTTAATATGCATGTCCGTAAGCCTGAATACACCCTCAGAAGCTGGTGTCTGCACAGCGGCTCTGGACCCATCCAAGGTAGAGACATCCGTAGGTTGAAGCATCTCGCGGCATACCGGACTCCGAATGGGTCTCAGTAAAGGCCTGCGAATCAGAAGTAGTGGGTATCAGGGGCTGCGAAAGCACCTCACTGATTACTGGCGAAGTGGCGACTGGCTTAGGAGAAGCGTCGTCGGCAACTTTGGACCTAGGCAGCCTGTCTCTGTCTTTATCTTTGCGTTTTTTCGGAATTCCAGTAGTCGGATAGCTTACAGACGACATTTCTGAATAATTGAACCGAGAACCGAAATATTTAGAGGCGAAAATATACCAACGATGGATAGTGTGTTGAATAAATAAAGCACAAAACCGACAGCA
Source organism: Protopterus annectens (assembly GCF_019279795.1). NCBI lineage: Eukaryota > Metazoa > Chordata > Ceratodontiformes > Protopteridae > Protopterus > Protopterus annectens. The sequence continues at coordinate 1,721,626,487 of NC_056728.1, read as the reverse complement.
AGGTACGTCGTGGTCAGGGCCTAGGCAAGGAATACAGTACGAATGAACATCTTTGTGAAGTATTTGCTTTCCACAAGAAATGTGATTATTAACTTTTACTGACATCGGAAAGGAGTAAGAAAAAGTTTCCCCAATGGGGTACTTAGCTTTAGTTGAAGACTTCGGTTCTGAAACTCGAAAACGGAAATTTCAGGAGTTGGCCGACCGGCACTTGCGAATTGCTTCTGCTTCGGGCACTGCGCGGCAAGAAAGACTGATGTAATGGCATCGGCTGCATGTTTTATACCCCTGACGACCTGTCGTCATGGAAGAAGGGACAGCAACCGACGCAGGAACCAAGACTTTGTTAATCAGGCCGACTGAGGGCTACTGCAAGCAGATAACCCAAATGTGATGACTGCAACAGTGAAACACGAAGAACATCAGGTATTGTCTTAAAGCCAGATGAGGTATGTATTCCTTGTATTTTACAGAGGATTATTCAAAAAACTTATATCAACTTTGAAAACCCTTCTTAACACAAACAGTGGATGCAAGCACATGGCTTGAAAGCATAACTTACCTTCCCAGCATCTTTGTCTTTGTGTATGGCACAGCATAAAATTACCCTCTTCTAAACATTTAAAGCCAATCTACGATGAGACAGATCTGCTTTTCACACTATATCAGACAACACTGATGGCCTGGCAAAAATCTCTGAAATAGAGTGCGAGCCATAAAGGACTGCATAAATCACCCGATGGCACCTTAAAAACCTATATGTAATTTGAAAGGTCTATATCACATTGTTGAACTTTTAAAAGTTTGAACATCATATGGTCGACACCATATGATCGAACTTTTAAAAGTTTGAACATTTCAACGGAGATCTCCATACAGTGCGGAATGGGAAGATTTCCCTTTCTGCACTGTAGTGCAATCTCGGAGTTGGTTTATTTAAAGAGAGGGGGGGTGCAGGGGGGCTTACCCCCCTGCTTAAACCATTCAGGTAGGCTTTTTCTATGGTTTATTTTTTTTTATTACATTTTCAAAGTTTTAAAAGTTCGATCATATGGTGTCAACTATATGATGTTCGAACGTTTAACAGTTCGATTATGTAATATAGATGCTAATTTGAATGACAATGTTAATCCAATGACATCCGCCCAAAATAACACTCAAAGTACACACAACCTGGAGGTTGGACCAAGGATTCAAGTGGCCCACGACAATAGCCCAAGAAGGCATGAAGTATGGATAACTGACTGGGCAGATCAAGGAGAACTTCTCACAAGACAGAGAGAGAGAGAACAGATATCCAAAAGGACTGCCACATAGTCTGTTTTCAGAAAAATTTGAAGAGGCTGAAGAAAATGTAAGAGACTTGGATAGTGTGACTCAGCTCAAACCGTCACAATGGGCATATGGCTCTTTCAGAGGGCCAAGGAATGTTAATGGTGCCTCAAACAAACTGGACTCTAGCTTGGTATATTTGCTTTTAGTGTACCTGTTCATGTACTGAACAGAGATACCATGACTGAATAGTAAAATATTTTTTTTCACTCTACTATAAAATCAAGATAATCAGTTGAAGGGTCAATCATGGGAGTGATGTTCTTGTGCTATTTAACCATACTGTGAAACAGACATCTACCTATGTAAGGAAATGGTTTATCATTATGTGTGCTGCTGACCCCCCCCCCAGACTTTAAGCACTTCTAAGGCAACCACATGGAAGGGATCTCCTGGCAAGGACAGCCCAACATCCAGCCAGTATACCAAAGCCTTTAGTGTTTACAGGCGTCATTATGTATGCTCCCCACAAAAGATGTAGGGCATAAAGGTGACATATGGATGCAAATACTTCAGAAATGAAAAGCCCCAGGAGGAACAGCATGTCCCTAGGAACCAGGAGAAATGTGCATCCAGAAGGAGGAAAAAGAAAAGAATCCCTGGCCAAGAGTGCAATAAGAATAGGGCAAAGCAGAGGTATAGGAGGGAGGTAGTGAATACCGTAACAGTGACGAGAAGAACATCTACAGTTATTTTAAGATTTAACACAACTGTACTATGTCTTTCTATATCACTGTTGCAGTATTCTTTATGGAAGGAAGAGTACAAAAGCTCAAAAGGAAACCTGGAAGGAAGAAGGCACTGAAGAGCCTTCTATAAACTCATGCAGGTTAGCCTTGGCAGTCAGCTCTTGCTCTGGAAATAACATACAACTTGTAATGCTTAGTGAAGGTATGGACAGAGGTCCAAGTAGCAGCCTCAAGGATGGAACTAGTATCCAGTCCTTTGAAAAAGGCACCAGAAGAAGAAACAGCACTGGTTGAGTGAGTTTTTACAGAACAGGAAATATATTTTCCCTGAAAAGAATAACAAAAAGAAATAGCCTTGGAAATCCAAGAAGAAATGCTTGGTTTAGAGACTGCCAAAATCCAAAGATCTGGGATGAAAGGGAACCAAATGCTGCTCAGACTTGCAATTAGCCTTAGTATTATCCAAGTAATATCTCACCTGTCTATGCAAATCCAAGGTGTGAAGAATTCTCACTGGCAGACTGGGGAGAAGGGAAAAAGGAAGGCAAATTAATAGACTGATTAAGGGACAACTCAATGACCACCTTGGGCATAAAAGAAAGATGAGTACAAAGAGACATCCTGTCCTTGTAAAAAAAAAATAAAAAAGGAGGAAGAGCCATGAGAGCCCGAAGCTCAGATACTCTCTTAGCTGAAGTAATGGCTAAAAGAACAGTCTTCCAATTACAATGTCAAAAGGAAGCTGAAGCAGCGGGTTCAAAAGGAGCCTGAGTCAATTTTTCAAGAACAAAACTAAGGTCCCACAAAGGTGGAATAGGGTACTTGATAAGCCTGATATGAAGGACGCTCTTAAGAAATTGTTTGACCTAAAATCTAGAGGCCAGAGGAGGACTGAAGGGAAGACAAGCAGAAACTGCTGACAGGTGTGCTTTAACTGAAGAATACGCCAGCCTAGCATGGAGCAGATCACAAAAATAAGACATGCACTGAAAAAAAGATACTGATTTTGACAGAGGCACCACACAGAAAATCTCTTCCATTTGGACAAATATGATTTTCTGGTAGCAGGTTTCCTGGTCTCCTCCAGGACCCAAAGCACATCCTCAGAAAAGAGGTGCCTAATAGGGATCAAAACTTTATCACCCCGAGCATCAGTTGAAAAGTGGACAAGGCAGGATGGATAAGCGAGCCCTTGTCTTCTGTGAGAAGGTGCATCCAGTAAGGAAACATGGTGACTGCCCCTGGCCAAGTCAAAAACGAGGAACCAATGCAGTCTGGGCCAAAAGGGAGTTACTAGCAAGATTTTGGGGGAGTCTTGCCTGATCTTGTGCAAATCCCTCAGAATCAGAGGAAGGGGAGGGACGGCATAGAGAAGCATCCTCTTCCAAAGAAAAGAAAAGACAGGGTGTCCACTTTCCAAGCCAGAGGACATGGGACTCTGCAATAGAACGTAGGACGTTGTCTGTTCAGAGGGAAGGCAAAAAGATCTACCTGAGGAATACCCCACCAATGGACAATGTCCAGAAACACATCTCTGTGAAGCATCCATCTGTTTGCCTATGTGCTGGACCTGCTCAAAGAGTCTGCCACTATTTTGTGCTCTGAGGGTACGTAGACAGTATTGTCACTTTACATTTGACAGTTAGATCCCAGACCTGAAAAGCAAGCCTGCAAAGAAGGTAGGACCTTGTACCCACTTGCTTGCTGGCATACCACATCACTATGGTATTGTCTCTAAAACTTTGAGGGGCTTGGGATGGAGGAGGGTATGAAAGGCCTGAAGTGCTAGAAATAGAGCCCTCATCTCCTAGATGTTGTTGTGGTCTGATTTCTGATGAGCAGTCCAGAGACCCTGGACCTTGAGAAGGAAGCTCCTCACCCCCTTCCTGAGGCATCCAAAATGAGCTCTTGAGTTAGAACCGGAGGCTGGGAAAGAAACCCAGGGTTGACAGAAAGCTGAATGAATCAACCACTGAGACAGGGAATGAAGAGAACTACGAAGGCCAGGGGGTGACAGTGTTGAAGACACACACACTTGAGGTACCACAGAAGCTTTCTCATATGGAGCCTGGCCAGAGGCAGTATAGGAATGGTGGAGGTCATGAACCCAAGAACCATGAGAAAACCCCTCGCTGTGACTGTAGCCAGATGAAAAAGAGACTGGAAAAATGCAGTCAGAGATAGGGCATGCGGGAAGGCAGGGATGCCAGCATGGGAATGATCTGGATCCTGCAAACAAAAAAACGCATGATCCTGAGAAGGAGCAAGACAGATTTTTGAAAGTTAATGGTGAATCCCAGACTCTGCAGCAGAGAACAGTAAACTAGAGGTCCCGAAGCAGAACCTCAGGGGAAGAAGCTAGAGTAAGCAGATCATCCAAACAAATAAAGATCTGAACCCCTCTCATTCTGCAAAAAGCAATGTCAGGAGCAAGGCATTTTGTGAATATCATTGGGGCAGTACAGAGGCCAAAAGGCAAAGCACAGAACTGAACTTGCAAGGAAGAAACAGAGAAATGCAAAAACTTCTTGAAAAAGGGATGTGAAGATAGGCATCACTGAGATCCAGAGAGACCAGAAATGCCTGGGGAAGAAGGAGAGGGAATAAAGTTTTGAGGGGACAATATAAGAAAGGAAGGAACCTTCAGAAGGGTGTTGAGCTGAGAACATTCCACAGTTGGACTCCAGGTGCTCTCCTTACTGGGAACCGGGAACATTTTTGAATAAAAACTCTTCCCTTCTTGGGCAGGGGAGCACAACCTGAATACAGCCCTGGATCAAAAGAGAATGAAGTGCCTCTGGAAAGATAAAAAACTGTTCTTGAGGGAGTTGAGGGATGCCCATAAAGGGAGGGAGAGATTTCCAAACCATAAAATACCCCTGTTGTGATCCTTTAACCAATATGGATGGGACAGGGAAAGACAAAGGGACAAGAGAACCTAGCCAAGGGAAAAAGGAAGCAAAAGTACAGTTTTGTACCTACCATAAATGTAGATGTTCGAGGATCCACATTGCTGCAGTCCTAACTATTGGGTAGTCCGCTGTCCAGTCGGCCCGAATACCAAAGTATATGGCTGACGTCGGTCAGGGCGCATTAGACTGACGTCAGTACGTCAGGGTACTAATGCGCATGACCGGCGTCATATCCTCAGTCTTTTCTTGCCCCAGATGTCAGAAGACCCTGAAAAGATAAGGCCCAAAACCCAAAAACACCAAACATACCTGCACCAAAAATATGTACAATATATACAAATTCAGCTGAACATAACCTCACCTACACAACCACTAACAGAGAGGGAAGGAGGGGGTAAATTGGACTGCAGCAATGTGGATCCTCGAACATCTACATTTATGGTAGGTACAAAACTGTACTATGTTCTTCATTCCACATTGCTGCAGTCCTAACTATTGGGTAGAATCCCAAAGCAGAGGTAAGGGAGACTGGCAAATCACAAAGAAGCAGGAGCTGATAACATGCCTTGCAAAATGGCTGTTGCAAAACCAGCCCTAGACTTAGAGTAGAGAGGAAGGTGGTAATGCTTAGAGAAAGTGTGCACTGAACTCCAAGTAGCTGCCTCCAAAATGTCCTTAGTTGCCACCCCCCTTAGAAAGGCTGTTGAAGTGGCAGTAGCCCTAGTGGAATGAGGCCTAATCCCAGCTGGAATCTCCTTGCCATGATGGGAATAACAAAAGGCAATGCAAAACCCAATCCACCGAGAAATAGTTTGTTTTGACACAGGCTTGCCCTGAGAACTCAAAGCAAAAGAAACAAACAACTGCTGAGACTGTCTAAAATCCTTAGTCCTGCTCAAATAATAACGCAATTGCCTGTGTACATCTAAAGTGTGCAAAATCTTTTCCCCTTTATTTTGGGGATCTGCATAAAACGTAGGCAAATGAATAGTTTGGTTTAAAGCCACACTAGAAACCACTTTAGGCATAAAGGAAGGATTTGTAATGCGTAATGATACCCTATCCTTATGAAAAATCAAAAAGGCTCAACCGCCATAAGGGCCTGTAACTCAGAAACCCTTCTTGCAGAAGTAGTGGCCAACAAAAAAGCAGTCTTCCATGACAAGTATTTCAGTTCAGCAGTAGCTGCAGGCTCAAAAGGTTGTAGAGTAAGTTTCTCCAACACAAAATTGAGATCCCAAGCAGGAGTAGGAGCTCTCGTGGAGGTCTTATATTCTTTGCCCTCTAAGAAATTGCTTGAACAAAGGATGTGAAAACAATGGTGGGTCACAATCATAGTGAGCTGAAATTGCTGCAGCATGAATCTTAATGGAAGAGAAAGACAAACCTTTGTCCAATAACTCAGTAAGATATTGAAGAGCCACACTCAAATTAGGCTCAGAAATCTCCAAATTCTTTGCTGCACTCCAAAATAAAAATCTCTTCCATTTTTCTGAGTACACTTTCCTTGTACTGGGTCTCCTGGCTTCCATAATCACATTTAAAACTTGTTGAGGAAGTTGAGACCTACTGTCTTTCAAAACAGAATATGCCAGGCTGTTAGATGAAGAGAGTGAAGCTTGACATTGAGCAGGTGACCTTCTCTCTGAGACAACAGGTGTGGAATCAAGGGTAAAGGCCATGGAGGCTTCTTTACCAGACTCCTCAGTAATGGGTACCAGTGCTGCCGAGGCCAATCTGGAGCTATTAAAATCATCCTTGGCTTGTCTTGTCTGACCTTTAGAAGCACCTTTGGAAGAAGAGGCAGAGGTGGAAACGCATACACATGAAGATTTTTCCAACTGAAAGAAAGAGCATCCACTTTCCAAGCTGTGTGATGAAACCTCTTTGTGCAAAACTTTGGCAGCTGGTGGTTTAGTGGAGAAGCGAACAGATCTATGTCTGGAGTTCCCCAGGACACTGTCAACTTTGAAATACATGAAGATCCAGTTTCCACTGTGGGGATCCATGATTTGTCTGCTTAACACATCTGCTAAGGAGTTCTGTGCTCGGCAGAAACCTTGCCTGAAGAGTTAGTTGCAAGCTGAGCGCAGTCTCCCATAAAATCATTGCTTGCCTGCACAATGGGTAAGAATGTGTTCCCCTTGTTTGTTGATGTACCACATGACAGTTGTGTTGTCTGTTAGAATCAACACCTGCCCTGGAAGAAGTAACTCCTTGAAAGCCATTAATGCAAACTGGACTGCTAACATCTCCTTCATGTTGATATGTAGATGCTGTAGTCTGGCAGGCCACTTGTCTTGTATCCACTTTCCATTTAGATGAGCTCCCAAGCAATGTCTGAGGCATCTGTCGTTAGAATCTGACTCGCCTCTGGCCGGGTCACAGAGAGTCCCTTGTTTAGGTGACATTCCTGAGCCCACCACAAAAATTCCTTTTGAATGCAAGGTATTATTTGAATGACAGTGTCCAAATCCTGGCAGTGCTGTGTCCATACATTTTGAGATACCATTGTAGCTTCCTCATATGCAGTTTGGCATTGGGAAGCACCAGAATACAAGATGCCATGAACCCTAAGGCTTGAAGGACTGTCCTTGCAGTCAGCCCGGACTGAAGAGATAGCTGATGGAAGTAACTTGAAAGATTCTTTTGTTTGTCCGGGGTTAAAATGCCATCTGGGCTGCTGTATTCAGTCTCACACCCAGAAAGCACATGTCTTGAGAGGGTACTAGACTGGACTTTATTTCGATTCACAGAATACCCTAGGCATCTTAGCACTGCTATGACATATTCCAAATGCTGTAGAAGGTCTTCCTTTTCCTGAGCCAGAATCAGGCAATCGTCCAAGTAAGGATAGATTTGAATTCCTTTTAGCCTGAAGTAAGCTATCACTGGAGCCAGAACCTTTGTGAATACTCTGGGCGCAGTAGATAAGCCAAAGGGCAATGCAGAGAACTGATAATGAGAATTTCCAGCTCGGAAACGCAGATACTTCCTGCAACGTAGTCTTATAGGCACATGAAGGTAAGCTTCCTTGAGATCTAAAGTTACCATCCAGTGATCTTTGCCCAGCAGAGGTAAAAGCTGTTGTAACGTCAACATCTTGAACTTGGGAATGTCCAGATAAGTGTTGAGGATAGACAAATCCAAAATTGGTCTCCACGTGTTCCCCTTCTTTGGTACTAGGAACAGGCGAGAATAAAATCCCAGGCCCCTTTCTGATACAGGGACTGGCTGAATGGCCCCTATTTGGAGTAACAGAGAAATTTGCTTGTGAGCCTCTTTCTTTTGTGGAGGCGGAACGTCTGGCATGCCTCTGAAAGGGGGCAATGTATGGAAATAAAACCTGTAACCATGGTGAATGATATCCAACACCCATCTGTCTTGAGTAATTAAATCCCAATTTTCTTTGAAAAGAGACAGTCTTCCTCCCAAAGGAGCTGCCAGACGAGAATCTACTGGCAGCTGAACAGGCAAGTCATTGGGTTTGTTTACGAAAGGACTGACCCCTGCCCTCACCAGAAGTCTGAGCAGGTGAACTCCCTGTTCTAGGCCTAAAAGAACCTTGAGCTCTGCCCCTACCACGTCTAGACCTACCCCTAGACTGAGAATCATAAGCAGGATATGTCCATCCCTTAGTAGGCCAATTTCTACTAAACTTGGTGGCTGCACCTGCAAAAATCTTTAACAGTTTGCATAGACTTAGCTTTGTCCTCCATTTTCTTTAAAACTGCTTCCACAGGCGAACCAAACAACACATCAGACTGTAAAGGAGCATCCAAAATCCTTGTCTTAACATGCTCAGCCAAATTCTGATCCCTCAACCAGGCATGCCTGCGAAGAACAGAACTAGTGGCAGCCACCCTCGAGGAGGCCTGTACAGCATCAAAACCACATTGCAAAGAATGCTTACCCACTTGTTCAGACACATGAACTAAATCTAGCAACTCTTTACACTCAATACCTTCCGCCAAAGCATCCACCTTAGATTTCAATTGTGAAAGGAGATAATTTTGATATTTTAGCATGTGGAACTGACAATTCAAGGCCCTCTTGGCTAAAGTGGAAGAAGTATACACTTTCTTTCCCCATCTATCCAAAGCCCTTGCCTCTTTATCAGATGGAACAGGATATTTAACAACAGAGGCCTTAACACCTTTAGGTCCCTGAGAAACAGTTTCCGGATCTGCCCTAGGGCTCTTAAAAAGATACTTATGAGCTTCAGGCACCCTATAATACCTATCAGGTTTAACAGGGGCAGGAGGCAAAGAATCAGGGTTCAGGAAGCCTCTGCAAAACATCTTCCACCACATTCAACACAGGAGGAATAGCTAAAGGCCTATGCTGGGGTAAAAACAAGAATTCCCTAAGCCTTTTCCTGGATTCAGAGTAATCTTGGCCTTCCCATTTAAAGTGCTCCCTCATGGAATGCAGAGTTTCTGAAAAGAAATCCTCAGGAGGAGAAGCTGTAGGAGTGGAATCATCCACATCAGAATCAGAATAAGGGGGATATTCCTGCAAGTCTTCCGCAGAAGACTCAGAAGCCTCTGAACACTGTTCAAAACTCTCAAACTCAGGTTCCACCCTAGGCCTCTTATCAGGAGGGGGCATAGAACCTCTAATCATAGTAATCAAATCTTCCGCCATTTTAAGCATATGCTTCTTAGGCACAGAACCTGAAGAACTAGGAGAAGCCCCCACTGAAGCTAAACTTGGCCTACCTCTCAAAGAAGTTTTGGAAACAGAAGGAGCCTAACTACCTTGGGAAGAGAGGAAGAACAGTTACCTGAGAAGCCCCTCAGCCTGGCCTACCTCCTGAGAGGGTACATCCTGTAACAGTAAAGTCTCTGCCTGAGACTCCAAAGAAACTCCTGGCAAAACCTCTGGCTCCACTGAGCCTTCCAAAGAACCGGCGTCCGGGACTGCCGGTTCATCAACCTTAGGCTTTGCTGTTTTGTCCTTGCGCGTTTTGGACGGGCGCCGGAGCATCCGACGGCATTTTATAATTACAACGCTTCCCAAACACTAACCTGGCACAGTCTAACCTTCTCTTAATAGTGCGTTTGTTAAATCTAGCACAAGAGCGGCAACCAACAACGTCGTGCTCAGGCCCTAAACAAGGTATACACAAAGTATGATAATCCCTATGAGGTATCTGTTTCCCACAAGAAATACAGTTATTCACTTTTCTGACATCCGGTTAAATACTGAGGCAAGAAAATGAAAATAATCCCCAACGGGGTACTTAGCCAACTTTGATTCGGTCTGAAACTCTGACTTCAGAAACTTTCAGAACGCCAACCTGCACTCGCAAAATTGCTTCTGCATCGGACCATGCGGCAAAAAAGACTGAGGATATGACGTCGGTCATGCACATTAGTACCCTGACGTACTGACGTCAGTCTAATGCGCCCTGACCGACGTCAGCCATATACTTTGGTATTCGGGCCGACTGGACAGCGGACTACCCAATAGTTAGGACTGCAGCAATGTGGAATGAAGAACATCTGGCAAATGGAACCTGGCTTGTCCTGAAAAATAAAAAGGCTTTTGAGGAGTAGAGGTCTGTGTAGATTTAGCAGGAGTGCACATCTAGAACCTTTTTCCCCCTTGGGTGGAGGGTGAGACTGTCTGCGAATAAAAGCAGATTTGGAAGGGTAATTTCTCTACAACTTAGGGATAGGAGAAACAAAAATGTGTTTCATCTCCTGCAAGGCTTTGTCCTTATCCTGGAGGAATTTAAAAAGTTCAGCAGTAGCATCAGAGCCAAAAAGATTTTTATTATCCAGAGGAGCATCCAATAATTTGGCTTTAATGTCATCAGGCAAAGCGTGAAGATGAAGCCAAGAGTAACACCTCATAACAAAACCAAATGCAGTAGCCCTGGAAAAAAGCATCAGCTGCATCATAACTGCACTTGATAGAGTGGCGAACCACTTGAGAAGCAGAACCAAACAAGGAAAGAGCTGAACCCTTCCTGTAAGAATCAGGAAGGTCATAAACAACCTGAGAAACCTGACAAAGGAGGACTAAAATATACCTGGTCATATGAGTTTGGTAATTAACAGCCATAAAAGCCAGGGTGGCAGCAGTATAGAGCTGTTTACCCAACTTCTCTATAGCCCTACTGTCCTTATCTGAAGGAAGCAACATAGTAAAGGGCAACAGCTTGGAAGGTTTATTAAAGGAAACAAATACTACTGAAGGATCAGCAGAAGGGCATTTATATAGAAATTTACCTTCATCAGGCACCTTGTAAAATCTGTCCGGCTTCTTAGGAGTTGGGGGCAAAAATGAGGGGCTACAGAAGTTGCTGAAAAAATATCCAGGGGGCAGCCAGAAATGGAGGTACAGCGGAAGGCTCGGGAGACCATCTGGAGGAGCTCATAACACCTCTTCAGGATATCAGAAACCTGAGAACAATCCAACTTAAAGAATTCCATCATGTGGGAAATAGTGCCACCAAAGAAGAGTTCTTCTAAGGGGGAATCTGGACTGATAGAATCCTCTTCCTCAGACCCATAGTCCAAGGGTAAGGAATCTGAGAGGAGTAGGTTAGGGACTTCATCAGAGTCCTGATTCTCCTTAGAGGAATTCTGCTCCCTAGGTCTCTTAACAGGAGTAAAGAACTATGGAGGGGCAGGGACAGAGACACTTGAGGAGGCTTTAAAGCCACTAATGTGTTAAACAACACCTGAGTAAAACACTGCCATTCTTGTTGGGGATCCTTAACTGTTCGGTTTTCTGTTTCCTTTTCTGCAGGACGACCGCACAAAAAAACCCTAGGAGGGCTGGACCTGAATTGTGTACATCCACACATCACTTTTAGGCCTATGCTTTGTGCATGGAGCTTATGTGTAATGTACAATGCCTGTAAACACTAAAGGCTTTCGTATAATGGCCAGATGTGGGGCTATCCTTGGTAGACTATCCCTTTTATAAAGAATACTGCAACAGTGAAATGGAAGGACATTACGCATCAATTGCATTGCTAAGTCTCTCATACTAATAATAATAATAATAAAAGAAACAAACCAAGCAAAACAGGATTCATGACTGTGACTCAGATTAAACACATTTTACAATAACAGAAGCATAAAAACTCAAATATAAGTACACTACCTAATTAGAAATAGTAAAAGACATCCAAAAAAGTGAAAACATAATCATATGAAGAAAGAAAAAACATACTCCAGAAGCAGAAAATGAAGAACTGTAGAAAGATAGAAGAGTAACATAAAGGAAAAACAGTCAAAGCAAAAGAAAGCAGCTACTCTAAATCAGAGCCAAATTACACACACTGATCTGTGAATAAATGAAATCTGGGAAGCCTGCACTAACTTTTTTCCCATAAATGGAACAGGATATGATGCACAGTTAGCAAGAAATATGATTTGTCTAGTCTAATCTGCAAGGTCATGGAGCACAATCTAAACAAACTCTCTTCAGCTATATTCAGGAATGAAACCATTATCTGGACTCTCATATACTGTATAATACCTATAAACTGAGCAACCTTTGTGCAATGGTTTGGAGTTGGAGCCATGAGCTTTCATTCTAGCTAAATCCACCTGAATTTATTAAAATCTAGATTTCCTAGAAAGAGGAATTAGGTCATCTAAAACACAATTTAACAGAATTTTTTCTACAGAGCATACGGAGTGCCTAAGAATGGTCTAGTCCTTACACCTTCAAAAACAGGATTAGCACGTCTGTGGTACAAAAGGATTATGGCTGCTCCACAGGATTCATAGTGGTATAAAACTGCTGATTTACCTTGGAAAGAAGCACTGAATTTGACCGAAGCAACCGATTTTTGATTAATGGCACAGGTAAAGGACAGGTCAGATGGGAGAGAATGGGCAAAACTGGCTGACATCAGCATGACCACCCTGAAAGTGGGAGATGGCTTAGCCTGTCACATCACTGGCAAGGTGGGCAAGAGTTCAGTGGTAAAAATGGCTAGTAAAAGATCATGTTGTTAAGCACAGCATGAATATCATTTCCTGCCCAGACAGCCACTCTGAGTCTGCAGGCAACCTACAGAAAGAGGTTTGGATAGGTGAGGAGGGAACCTTCATGGGACCAGTAAAATGATCCACTCGATAATATCCTACTCTCAACTCCAAGGTAACAAATAGGTTGGACAGGCCTTCAAACAGGTATAAATACGCTGTAGAACTCTCTCTCAGTTTGGGAATGCCTGGATTACTTGCCCCTAAAGGAATAAACGAGTCAATGATGCACAATTAAGGGAGACACTGGGTAGGCCCTTGAGAAGGATATATAAAAAATAATGTGAAATTAGTTTTTGGTCACAAAGCTCATGATTCCTGTTGTTCAAGCTAGTGGATTTTAGTTACTACAGAATTTCATTATACTTATACTATAAAAAAAACTCCCCTGAGCTTCTATTGCTACAAAACGTACTTGACTTAACAAGTGGAATAAACTCATTCCTCCTGCTGTCCCTTTTCCATTATCTTACTGGTGGTTTACACTTAAAGAAGCTTTGAAGTGGAAATAAATATTAAGATAATTATGCAGCAAAACGATGGGTATAGCAAGAACTTTCTTTTTAGAGTTGTTTTCCTTCTTATGTACTTTTGACTGTTTTGATTACATATGGTTGATATCTAAAAAAATTGCAAAGATTTTTAAAATGTCTCATATCAACACATAATGCAAATGGAAATCAACAGGTAAACAGTACTGCTTAGTAACTTTCTTTCCTTCTTGACCATTACCAAAGATTACAAAAACCTGCTCATCATCAGCTGCATATGCATATCCATGTAGTGAGAGACTCTCTCCGATAGCAGCATATAAAGAATACAGATGAATGTACCGGGGAATATATCAGAACAGATTCAGTAGCCAGCAAGAGCATGAAGGGTTATGTCTTCAAGAAGACTCTTGTGAAAAGTTAGGTGAGGAGGTTTAAGATGCATAGCCTGTTATCCAGAAATCCTTACGAGTGAAATTAAAAGTTATGTACTCACCATAACTAGGCATCTGTGTTGTCCACTTTCATTCTTCCTCAACACATGGGATCTGATCTGACTTGGCCGCATACTATAAACTTTGGATCCAACTCTTGAGCTCATTCCTCTACCCATAATGCTTCAGTCCATCCCAAATACCTCAGATGAGTGTGTTGCCATAAGGACCCTATAGCTAGACAGAAACAGGGATAGCTGAAAAAATCAAGGGCTCAAAACAGTAACTATAAGTTTCAATTACTGTCCAACAAGTTTCTCCAGAAGATTTAAGGATGGGGATGGATGCGAAGAAAGTTGAAGAAGAATGAAAATGGACAACACAGATGCGTAAGTATCAGTGGTGGCTGGTGACTTCAAATCAAAGGGGGGCTGCAGGAGACAACTGAATGGGTGGGGTCAATGGGAATGGGTGTGACCAACTAGAAAGGGGAGGAGCTATGATCAAAACCACAAAAACTGTAACTTTAATTAAATAAGCTGCCCTGGGTGCCAAACCATCATTATGAGAGTCCAATCAAGAAAAACGAAAGTGTAGAAGAAAAACAATATTTCAATCCATTGGCTGCATGGCAGCTTACTTAATATCTAGATGGAAACAAAAAGGTTGTGAGGCATGAAAAAATAAATTACTTTTTAAATAAATTACTGGAATGCCAGTTAAAATCAAGTATAAAAAAACAAGCAGCACTCAACTCAAACCACTTCTACTTGCACTGCGGTTCTAATTATAATTTATATTCAGCTTTATTAAAGTACCAAGTAACATGCTGAAAGTAGCAATCTCTGTGATACCCCCACTTGTAAAAATGTTTGTTATCCAAAAATGACCTGCTGCCTGACAACAACTATCTGCTTGTTTCATGGGGAAAACATGATCAAAGTAAAAAATGAAAAGCAAACAGGAAACAAGTAGAACATACATTGCTTAAAGGATTACTGCACAGGATATGGACCACACATGATAGATTGGCATTCTGTTTAGTTTGCAGGAAAAGCCTGTAATGAGCTCTTAAAATAATGTAATCCTGTCCTTTATTACAAATACTGTCATATGCATTTCAATACCCAAGGCTTATATGTTATCTAGTTATGTTAGTATTCTCTGCATGGCAACAACAGAAAGGCTTTCAATGTTGGCAATTTGTTAACAGTATGCTTATTAAAACTTACTTGCATCTTACAATCAAAGTTTACCAGATGGTCGTTAAAACATTGCTACTTAAACACAGTGCAACAGGCACTTTCTGAATAATAAGCATAAATCAACAGTATAAAAATATGACAGAAACGAGAACATTCTACAAAATCAAGGACAGATAAAAAGCCATTGTAGTACTTGTGTCTACCTTGGATGGGGGGATAGTCTGCACATTTACACTGCATAACTGTTCCTTGCCTTGCTTGGACACATCCAGAGTCACTACATAGGGGAGTGGGGTGCAACAAGTATGTCACAATTTGAAATGTCTCAGGTTGACTGCGATGGCCCTGACACATTTGTCATACCTCTCAACCTCAGAGCAAGAAATCTGGACAAAGCCATACATAGAAGTGGGACAAAGGCCCAAAAATAAGGACAATTTTTAAATACTGCTCTTATAAACTTAGAAATATAATAGAATAGTAGGTCTTGCATTAGAATGAATTTTCTGAAGGGTATGAAATCTGAAACTGAAATGTCTGTCATTATTTTCTAATGATTTGCCACTAATTGGCCAAAAAAACACAATTTTATGAAAAATGGACCAAAAATGTGATTCAAAAATATAAAATAGCCACACAGTACAGCTGGGAACCTGCAAAGAAGGGACACTTTTTAATATTAGTACTGCTAACTTGAGCAGCTGACAAAATAAAAGAATCTACATGCATTTCTGAAATAAAAGCAATCTATAACTGATTATTACAGTTACTTATTAATTGTAAACCCTCCATGTTTTCTTCCAAAATTGCCATTTTGCGGAGAGATTATTAGGGGAAGAGCAACATTTTGAGCC
Source organism: Protopterus annectens (assembly GCF_019279795.1). NCBI lineage: Eukaryota > Metazoa > Chordata > Ceratodontiformes > Protopteridae > Protopterus > Protopterus annectens. The sequence goes on along the minus strand of NC_056728.1, from coordinate 1,721,610,555 downwards.
AAAATTGGGTACAGTTGAGAGGTTTGGATATGCCTAATTCTATAAATCAATTTATTTGCACGTACCTCTCAACCTGTTAATGCAGGAAATCTGAACAAGGCCAAATATATTGGGGGAACATATAAACAGTACTAAAAACTGCTCTTGAATAAACTGAGACAGTTGATAGAATAACAGGTCTTGCTTTACCATGCATTTTTCCTGAAGATTATGAAGTCTGAAACTCAGTGTCTCATTATTTAGTGACTTTATTCCTAAATGATTTGACAGAAAACCACTAATTTTATGAGGAACAAACCAAAAATAAGAAGCAAAAATCTCTTCATTCTGCAAAAATCTGGACAGTTGAGAGGTATAGTTCAGCTGGGGCTGTCTGAGTTTGCTGCCCCCCCTCCTCACAAAATCATGGTTGAATGGAGCTCCCCCCCTACAGTCATTCCAATGAACCATTACTTGGCTATTTCACCCCATTTACCATAAACACTAACCGGGAAAAGCCGAAAAACAAAAACCATAAACACTAATGTGCATACTGCTTTACGTCTGCGATGATTTGGACTTCATTTGAAAGTTTTCTTTTGCATTTTACAGCACAAACACTAATAGATATCATATCTGCTAAACAAAGCAATGCAGTCTCACAATGAAAACAGACTTAGCATTAAAACTTCTCTGCCCTTGAAAACTCACATTAACTGAAACAGCATTGAAACCCACATTCAAAGAAAATACATTTTGCCAGTGGCAGATTAACTTTGGGTTTGGACTGTTTTCAAATCACAGGCCCCTTGCACATGAAACATACACATGCTCTTTCATACACCTTCCTGATTGTATTAAATTATATTCCTTGTACAATACAGTACAGTTTTAGAGGGTGTTTTAAATTTGTTTTGAAAATTTTCAAGTACACAATGAAACAAAATGCATGCACCAGTAATGACAAAACTGCCCAATTCAGAACATTTCCATCATAAAAGTCTACTCAAACTTCTACAGTCCACCAGTATCAGTACATATGCACAATCTCTGAAGTAAAAGTCATCTAAATAATTCCACATTAAAGACATCTGTAACTAATGAAGAGGCTGCTGCTAGCAAACAACTTTGTATTTCATTGTTTCATCTACAAATAAAGTGCCCGTTACCCTTGAGGAATAAATTGCCTATCTTACACTAAAAAAATGATAGGCTAGCAATATTGCAATAGGGAATGGATGGCAAACTGATAACAGGTTCATAGTTACTAGGTATCTTCGCCAAAAAGGAGTGCAGCATCCACCCCCTTTTCAAAGTACAGTATCAGCAATGCATCTATCTACTGTGGGAGTAGAACCCACAGTCTTCTGCATCAAAAGCAAGTATACTACCTGTTATGCTATTAACAAGGCAAGCAGAGTCAGCATAAGCAGAACTAAACTTTTGCTCCCCTGCAGCTCTCAGCTTCTTGTAAAATCTACTCACTCAGCTGTATCTCTGAACTTTGCAGCACAAAGAAATCTGGAAAAAGCCAAAGTTTATTGTGGGGGGGGGACAAAAGCCCCAAAACCAGGGACACATTTTAAACATTGCTTGTATAATGTTGGAAAGTTGCTAGAATAAAATGCTGTGTTACCACCATACATTTCACTGCCAAGCCTTAAACCCAGGACCCTGTGCAAAACAGTCAGAGCAACATACCACTATGCCAAATCAGCTGTTTTATGAAAGAGGAAGACAGAAACTTCAATGGCTACCATTTAGTGAATTCAGTTCTCACCATAGCACAGCTGTCAACCTCTTAGCACAAAACACCTGAACAAAGCCAATAATGGGTGAATATAGCCCCCAAACATTCAGTGAATTCAGTTCTCACCATAGCTCTCAATCTCTTAGCAAAAAAAACACCCGGGCAAAGCCAGTAATGGGGGAATATAGCCCCCAAACATATTCAATGAATTCAGTTCTTACCATAGCTCTCAACCTTAGCACAAAAAATCTAGATGAAGCCAATAACGGGGGAATACAATCCCAAAAATAGGGATACATTTCAAATATCCATCTTATACACTTAGACAATTGCTAGAATAAAAGCTTTTGCGTTACCATGCACTTTCTGAAGAATATGAAGTCTGATATTCAAATGCATGTCATTTTTAACATTTATTAACCAGGAAAGTCTGACTTGGAACAAAAGCTAATTTTTAGCAGAGGCCCACGGAAAAACATTCTAGACAGACACATGTCTTTGTAAGATGGGAGGACACTAGAGGAAACAAACACAGGGAGGGCATACAGACTCCACAGAAAAGGTAAGGCACCCCAGCCAAGAATCAAACCAGAGAACCTGTAGCAATCAGGCAACAATGCTACCACTGCACCAATGCACTACCAGCTTTGCAAGGACACAAATACAGAAACCACAGATTTTATGAAGAATAGAACAAGTATGAGGGAAAAATCTGCAATGTTTTTACAAATGGTGGTGGGTAGGGAATTCAGGCTCCTGCCACCTGGGCTCAGGGTTCAAGCCTTATTCTCTACCCACCACCATGTAGCACCTGGGGCATTACACACACAACACACACAGCACACACAACACACACACACACACACACACACCGTGAATCCACTACCTGTCCTCCACAAAACGGCCGCCGATCCTCTGCAGCTAAGTTCACAAAACAGCCACCGATCCTCTGCAGCTAAGTCCACAAAATGGCAGCATGGGTCTCCCTCCACAAAACGGCCGCCGATCCTCTGCAGCTTGGGTCTCCCTCCACAAAACGGCCGCCAATCCTCTGCAGCATGGGCCTCCCTCCACAAAACGGCCGCCGATCCTCTGCAGCATGGGTCTCCCTCCACAAAACGGCCGCCGATCCTCTGCAGCATGGGTCTCCCTCCACAAAACGGCTGCCGATCCTCTGCAGCATGGGTCTCCCTCCACAAAACGGCCGCCCGTGCATGGGTCTCTCACGAGAGATGGCTAGTCCCACTAGAGTAGTAGGCTGGAGCCTCATTCCTGCGGGCGATGCAGTCCGGTACCTTTTGGTCTGTGCGGTCATCACCGCACAGACATCTGGGCTGGAAGGGCGGAGTTTCCTGCCTTTACTATCCGGACTGCCTAACAGAGCAGTCTGGAGCTCTGGAATGAGCAGACATGCGTGCATGGAGTTCTCAGGATGGATCTTAGTGCTTGAAGAACCAATCTGGCTGAAACTGACGGAAGGAAATAATCTGATGGACATGAGACCTGGGCATGGATAAGCAAAGAAATGGTAGGGATGTTATCTGCGTTGTTGTGTCCAGACATGCACCAATGAACTCCAGGCTGTGAACTAGTATTAAGTCTGATGTGGCATAATCTACTGTTATCCCCAGTAACTGGCAAATCTGGAGCAAATAGTCCTTGGACTGTAGAAGTAGATGTTTGGAGGGGACGGCTAGGAGCTAGTCGTCCAGACACAGAAGCACTCAGAATCCTTTTGAGTCTCAGGTGAGCAGACACTATTGCCATGCATTTGGTAAACACCCTGTGGGCTGTGCGAGTCCAAAGGCCAGGTCTCTGAACTTGTAATGACTGGCTCTCAGCCAAAAGTGTAAATGGATCTACTGTCTATTTTAATGTGACAGTAAGCAACCTGAAGATCTATGGAGCACATCCAATCTTCTTGCAAAAAAATGGCGGAATGGACTGAACTGTGACCATTTGGAATTTTGACTATTTTACCTACTGATTCAATTCTCTCAGCCCCAGAAATGGTCTGAGGTCCCCTTTCTTTTTGGGCACTAAAAAGAGACGCGAGTAAATTCCGAATCCTATTTACTCTGGTGGGACCTTCTGGATGACTTGTGTCTAGCAGCTGTGAATTTTTAGTGCTGCTGCTTTCTTCTGACCAGATGGAAGGTCAAGAAGCTTTTTCCTTCTGCAAACAGGAAGTTAAAAAATGAAAAATAGCCTCCGGATATTATTCTTAGCACCCAGGAATATTCTGTTATACTTGCCTAGGCGTACAGGTGCAAGAATAATCGTCTCCCAACTGCCTCCAGATTTGGACAATCGGGCAGCAATTCAGGAGCCCTGGAAAGGTCTGCCTGGAAAGGCATCACACATAAACCCTGATTTTGCAGGGCTCCTCTTCCTCTAAGGCAATGTCTCTCATAGGAACTTCCTCCTTTGCCTCTGGAGGAGTTGTCCCCATGCGAATCTCGAAAAGCTCTCTGAGATTTCTGGAACCACATTTTCTTACCACCTCTGATTTCTGGTGAAGGTTCGTTGAGGGGTAGAAAACCTGATTCTCATGGCAGACAGAGTCTTTCCTACTTTTTCTCTGCATGTAAGTGTCTCTTTTACTGATCAACCAAATAATGACATGCCATTGAAGGAGGCGATGATGAAGAATGTCTTAAAGGGCTCAGCAAAGTCACACAGTCAAATCCAGGCATATCTTCTTATGGCAATGCCTGAACCGGCAGCTCATGAGGTGCCTTCAGGTGTGTGAGATCAAACTTATGGAACCATTGGAAACTGAAAATACAGTGGCCAACTGACAGGAGCAGACATGGACTCAGAGCATATCTGATAGCTCCTTGGTCAAACCTCTCTGAAGCCTCATGAAGTGTGCCAGGTAATTAAGAGACCTCAAGGCGAAGGTCACCAAGGCAAAGACTCACTTTCCAAACCTGTCCAGCGTCCTGGACTTCCTGTTTGGTGGGTGGACAAAAGAGCTCTATTCTGCTAGCTTTTAGTAAGTGGTAGCTGCCAGGACCATAGCATCTACTGGGATTCCTGTGCTCCAGTGGGGTCTATCCTTGGCGGGGTTAAAAATGTATCAGGTCTCTTTAGGATGGGCTTGACGGTATCTGGTTCCTTCCATGCCTGGCAGGAAACTAAATCAATGAGCTCGTCCGATGGGGGAGTAACCCAAGACATAGATGGGCCAGAACCAAAAGTTTCCAAAAATAATGATTTCTCTGGAGAGAGATTTTCAGAAGGCCAATCACCCTTTTGTTTAAGAATCTCTAATATGTCTCCAAAGAAGATAACATTTGGTGGTGATCTGGGGTCCCTTCTCCTTCATCCAAATCAGTATCCTCTGTGACAGACTCCAAAGGGGAATTTATGTGCCTCCTCTTCCACTTTCTCTACCAATGGATCTCCTCTAGGGAATACTCAGGGGAGGTATCTGAAGACAGGGGGAAGTTCCTATATAGAAAATGCTTGGAAATAGTTGGAATTGGCTGTCCCTGTGGAGTAGGCCTGATAGACTCAGAGCTCAGAACCGATGAGGGGATGGGAACTGGACACAAAAAATGAGAAGGCAGTCCTCCAGAAAGAAAAAAAATGCCCTTTCCACAATACTAAAGGCAGACGCACCTGGAAAAGCCGCAACCAACTGCAATGGAGCCAAAACTTCCAGTACAAGCACATCAAGACACTTCTCAGTTCTGTGCTTCAAGGATGGAACCGGACCAGAACTGTCCAGGGCCGAGGCTCTGCGGGACAGGGACGAATCCGATAACAATGGAGTCGATCCAGGCCCCACAGACCCGACACTGACACTTCAGCTCTGGGACCTGTTCCAATCCAAATGGATAGGAGTGGAGCTAGTCAGGGATGCTGTAGCAGTCAAAGAAGATATCTTCTTTTGATATGATTCTAGACAGCTCAGGGTTTTCAGATCCTGAAGCTAGGAAATAGTGGGTCAGATTGGAGAAGCGGAGAGGACAGTATGAGATGTAGTTGGAAGACTCATGGATCCAATAGGGGAAGGAGCCAGTATGACCCCCATCTGGATCACAGCTGAATGAAACGCATCATCCTATCCATGTCCACTTCTGATAAACTTCTAAAGGACCTGAAGGATCAAGAGGTGACCTGGTAGACCCCTCCCCTTCATCAAAGTCCTTGTCTTCGGTTAGTAACTTTTGCTGAGGGTCAATGTGCCTCTTCCTGCACTTGTGCTTCCAGGGAGCTTTCATGGGGGGATAATCTGCGAAGACTTGGAAGTCTTTGGGGAATCCTGAATGAGGACCATCTCAAGAACAGAACAAACTGGCTGCCCCAATGGAACAGAATAAGCAGACTCAGGATCCACAGCAGACAGCTGCGGAAGAGGAGGACCCAAGGGGGCAAAGATGTTCTATCTCCTGACATGGAGAAAAGTCTCTCAACTGCCTTGAAAGCAAAAGCCAAGGAAGATCACAAAGCTACCCCAGTAGGAGCTGAAAAGTACAGTTTTATACCTACCATAAATGTAGACGTTCGAGTGTATACCCTACTGCAGTCATCACACTTGGGTTATCCTGCCGTCAGGCGATCCCGCAGTCGGCCCGAATTCCAAAGTCTTGGTCCGACGTTGGTTGCTGTCGCTTCTTCCCTGACGTTAGAGCGCCAGGGGTATATCAGAGGCATCTGACGCCATTTTCTTCAGTTTTTCTTGCCCCAGATGTCAGGTGCCCCTAACAGGTTGGCAAAATATATATATATATATATATATATATATATATATATATATATATATATATATACATATACATATAATTATATGAAAAAATAAAACAAAACCCTTAGGCACAAGCAAATACACCACAGGGGTAGTAAAGAATAGAGTGGGAGAGATAAGTTCAGCTAGTCCAGAGGGGATGGAGGGAGGGTAACCTGGACTGCAGCAGGGTATACACTCGAACATCTACATTTATGGTAGGTACAAAACTGCACTATGTTCATCATGGTACCCTAGTGCAGTCATCACACTTGGGTAGAATACCAAAGCTAAGGATGGGAGGTGGAGTCAAATAGGGTTAGAAGAGGCTAGAAGACCCTGCAAAACTGCAGTGGCGAAGCCAGCTCTAGTCTTAGAGTAAAGTGGTAAGTGGTAATGTTTGGTGAAAGTGTGTACTGAACTCCAAGTTGCAGCTTCCAGAATTATCCTTGGTTGGCACCCCCCTGAGGAAGGCTGTAAATGTAGCTGCTGCCCTGGTAGAGTGGGGCCTTATGGTAGCAGGAACTGGTTTTCCATGGTGGGTGTAGCAAAAATGTATGCAATGTTCTATCCATTTGGAAATGCTCTGTTTTAAGATAGCCTTTCCTTGTGATGCTGTAGCATAGGATACAAAAAGCTGGTCAGATTTTCTGAAAACCTTAGTTTTATCCAAGTAGTAACGTAGCTGCCTGTGAATGCCCAAGGAATGCAGGAGTCTTTCTCCTTTGTTCTGTGGATTTGGAAAGAAGGTGGGTAAATGAATGGTTTGATTTAGACCCACACTGGATACCACCTTAGGCATAAAGGAGGGGTTAGTTCGTAGAGAAACTCTGTCTTGATGAAAAATGAGGAAAGGCTCTTCTGCCATTAGTGCCTGAAGCTCCGAAACTCTTCTAGCTGAAGTGATTGCTAGCAGCAGGGCAGTCTTCCATGATATAAACTTTAAGTCAGCTGAGAAAGCTGGCTCAAAAGGAGGTAGCGTGAGTTTTTCCAGAACAAAGTTGAGGTCCCAAGTAGGTGTTGGCGCTCTCCTGGGAGGCCTAATGTTTTTGGCCCCTCTGAGAAACTGCCTCAGGAGTGGATGTGAAAATAAGGGAGGATCCGTGTTGTAGTGAGCAGAAATAGCTGAAACGTGGATTTTAATAGATGAAAAAGAAAGCCCTTTGTGTAACATCTCAGTTAGATATTGCAGAATCTGAGGTATGTCAGGTTGAAGGGTATTTTGGCCTTTAGCTTGGTTCCAGGCGCAAAACCTTTTCCATTTGTCTGAGTAGGCTTTCCTGGTGCTGGGCCTCCAGAATAACTTCCATAATAGCTTGTGAGAGAGGAGCTGGCTGGTTGCTTAGGTGATTTACCATGCAGCCAAGTTTAAGGTTTTGAGCTGGCTGTGTAGAATCTGATTGTCCTGCTGTGTGAGCAAGTGGGTAATTTGTGGTAGAATCCATGGTGGGTCCTGGGCCATATTCCTTAACAGTGGGTACCAGTGCTGGCGTGGCCAGTCTGGGGCAATGAGTATCATTCAGGGTCTCTCCATCCTGACTTTCAGTAGCACCTTTGTGAGAAGGGGTAGTGGAGGAAAGGCATATACTGTTAGCATTTTCCAACTGAATGAGAGTGCGTCCACTTTCCAAGCTTGATGGTGAAAAGTCCTTGTGCAAAACTTTGTTAGCTGATAGTTTTGAGGGCTGGCAAACAGGTCTATGTCTGGGAGCCCCCATTTTTGAGTTATCATTGCAAATACTTGCGGATCCAGTTTCCACTCGTGGGGATCCATGATGTTTCTGCTTAGGTCGTCTGCCAATGTGTTCTTTTTTCCTGGCAGGAATTGAGCTTGTAATTGAACTTGGTAAGCCAGTGCTGTATTCCACAAGGACATTGCTTGCCTGCATAGAGGGTAGGAGTGTGTACCCCCTTGTTTGTTTATGTACCACATTACTGTGGTGTTGTCTGTCCTTATGACAAGCTGTCCTGGATGTAAGAGGTCCTTGAAGGCTGTCAGAGAATTTTGTACAGCTAGCATTTCTTTTTGATTGATGTGCAGATTCCTTTGATCTGCTGTCCATATGCCTTGAACGCACTGTCCTGCCATGTGTGCCCCCCAGGCATAGTCCGATGCATCTGTTGTCATAGTTTGCCTGGCTGGGGGTAGGGTGAAAGGCTGACCCTTGTTGAGGTGACATGCCTGTGACCACCATAGAAACTCCTGTTGAAGGCAGGGAATGAGATTTATCATTGTTTCCAAGCTGTGGTTGTGTTGAGTCCATACGCTTTTTAGGTACCATTGTAATTTCCTCATATGCAGTTTTGCAAATGGTATTAGTAGTATGCAACATGCCATGAAGTCCAAGGCCTGCAGAATTTTTCTTGCAGGGAGTTGGGTCTTTGTTGCCATTGTTCTGAAGTATTGAGTTAATTGTAGTTGTTTGTCTGGTGTCAGATAAGCCATCTGGGCCTTTGTATTCAAGCTGGCACCCAGGAATGTCATATTTTGTGAGGGCACTAGTTTTGATTTATTTTCGTTTACTGTGTACCCTAGGCAACTTAGAAGATGTTTTACAAAAGCCAGGTGTTGTAAGAGAACGTCCTTGCTTTCTGCTTGGATGAGACAGTCGTCCAGGTATGGGTATATTTGAATTCCTCTTTGTCTGCAGTATGCAATTACTGGTGCCAGGCAGTTTGTGAAGACCCTGGGTGCAGTAGATAAGCCAAAGGGCAGTGCAGAGAATTGGTAATGGGTTGAACCTGCAATGAAACGGAGGTATCTTCTGCAACTTTGTCTGATAGGGACATGCAGGTATGCCTCCTTGAGGTCCAACGTTACTAGCCAAGCTTTCTTGCCCAACATGGGAAGAAGCTGCTGTAGTGTTAGCATCTTGAATTTGGGTACTTGCAAGAAGGTGTTTAAAACTGAAAGGTCCAGAATAGGTCTCCGAGCATTGTCTTTTCTGGGGACGCTTTTAACACTACTCCCACATTAGGAAATATTTGACAAGTGAAGCCAATGAATGTCAATCTATATGTAATTCAATGGGTAAAACGCATACCAGGCAACTAGACACAATAAGTCACTGTGGGGAAGTTAACTGCCAATCACTTATCTGTGGTGCCCCACAGGGCTCTGTACTGGGATGCAATATTTTTCAACTATTCTTACAAGATATAAGAACTGGGAAATGGGATATGGATAAAATATATTGATGTCTACAAAATGGATAACAAAATTTCTTCAATAGAGATAAAGTTCTTGAAGATGGTCTACAAAAATATATTTGTGTAGCAGCAATGACCTAACCTTTAATGTCATAAAATGTAGTAAAATAACATTCAGCAAACAGGACATAAATTAGGACTATCAAACTAAATATTCAAATCATAAAAATGACAGCATCATTAACGATCTAATGACAACACTAGACTATTTAAGCTCTGACCAATGTGCATATACCAAAGTCAGAAAGGTATACTCTGTAGCCCACCCAATTCTAAAAAGCAAGTCTACTCACCCAAGGAAGATCACTATACCATCTATACCTCACTGATATGAACCATTTACTGAATAAAATGTTACTCTGCAGCCTTTGAGCAAGCAACCTGAAAAGGTACAATTAATCATTACTAACATATCAAAGCACTGAAAAACTATGAACTAGTTAGAAAATCTTCAAATGTTGTTATTATATTTTGTTTCTTATCTGTTACCTCTGTCTTGTTTGAAAGTCTTATGTCTGGAACACAACACTGGGGAAGTAAACACCAGAATGGAGAAGAACATTAAAATAGGCATCATTAAGAACATTTTATATGCATCATTAACAGAAAAAAACAATGTAACAGATACAATAAACAATGCTTTCCTAGATATAAGCATAAGTAAAATGCATGTCTGCTCAACCCAGGGAGAACACCACTCCATTTATACCACATTTGTCTGTTCTGTTTCTATTTGAAACTCTGTGCCTCAAATGCACCACTGGAAGAACTACAATCTGATTGGGGAAACTATTACTAAAATAATTAAATATAACAGAAAAGATTAGAGAGATACATTATACAATGCTTGACAAGATTACAGAATAACCTTCCATTTACTGCCAGAAAAAGTCAATCATTACATTTAAGGGTAACCTTGACATGCATACGGAAAATAGAAAATGTCACAGGGTTACAGGAATCAAGTTTTTTTGAAAGCCAGTAAGTTGTAAGTTTGACAAGTCACACCAATCACAGCTACTGTACTGTAGTTAATTTTCATAACATTTTTTTTTGTTAAGCAATAATATTAAACCTGAAAGAAAATATCTCACTTCTGTTCTCCAATTCATTAACATGAACATAATCAGTACAGCCTCTGTTTACTGGGACTGTACATGTACACCAAAAAAAGTAAAAAAAAATCCTCCCTTTCAACTGGGCAAGATCTCTGATAATTAAATAAAAATCTTACTACAAACTTTTGTGTTTCCCAAGCCTATGCTGTACCTAGGAAGTTCACAGATTCACTCTTCTATATGGGACATATTTCTGAGACATAATTGTAAAAGCCAGGGGTTTCCAAAATGGCATGTTCTTCCTGGGTCTATACTGCATTCTAGAAAGTCACAGATTTATTTTTTTGTCTGAGACACATTTCTGAAATGTAACTGTAAAAGCTACTAGTTACTCAGATGATTTGAGTTTCTGGGTTTATTCTACACCCAAGAAGGTCACAGATATATTCCAGGAGGGATGGAAACATATCTTTAAGATAAAGGCACAGTGATATCAAGGCTAAAGGGGTAGCTGCCCCAGACACAAAAATCAGAAAGTAGTAAAAATAAATAATTTTATTTTTTGTACTACAAAATTAAACCACAGCCTTACAAATACCTGTTCACTAGAGAGACAGGAAAAGAAATTGCTGATCCTGGCTGCCCCTTTTCAGCTGACTGCAAACAAGTGTTCACTCATCCTTACAGTTTATGTAAGTGATGAGCTTAAAGTACTACCCCAAAGCATTGGGTACTCTTCTGATTGGGGCAGTGTAAGCCAGAAGTGTCTCTTTATGTTTGGTGCTGATAGCAAGAAAATTTAAAACTTCCTGCAACAGAAGAGAGGCCTGACAGCTCATGATTCGTGAGTGAGCTGAGCAAAACAATTCGCTCAGTATGCCCATCTTAGTGTATTTTTTTTTTCTTTGCTGGAACCAGGGAAGAGAAACAAAAAGATTGGATTCTGACCAGAACATTTCTTTGGACAAGCAAGTAAGCCACCTACAGGCCAGAGAACAGCACTAAAGGCTGAAGCTATCCTCATCAAAATAAAAGAAGCAGAATTTATTTATTTATTTCCAGTTTGATAACCGGGGAGGTCCAATGGGCTCAAGGAGCCCATTTTCAATGGAGGCCCGGGGAGAAAAGCTCCATATTACATACAAGAAAATGAAACTTATGATTATTTAAAACAAATGTAGAATTATATACTGATGTATAGCAAAATACAACTGAAAAAAATGAATACTCTTCATGACATATATGTAGTTGCTTGGAGAGCCATTTGCACAGCATAAAGTTGAACTGAGGCAGTGGAATAAGCTAACAAATATTTAAAAACTATGAAATTGTAAGTCTTCTGTTAGTAGTTGCAAAGACTGAGTATTTGAAAGATAGAAGTCTAGGTTTAGTAGTATGTGGAAGAAATAAAGGAGGAAAGTGATGTGTACCAAGCATACATTCAAGGTTCTGGTGAGAGAAGAGAGGGGACGTTGAGTAGTAGAGAGGGAGGTGGTTGTTTAGAAGAAAAAGAAATCTGGTGAAAGTAGAGAGAGGCAGTTGTTTAGTAGCAAAAGTGGAGTACACAAGTCAGGGATGATTATAGTAGCTAGTTAGCAGCATCTCTTAGCATGAACCTTATATGTAGGTAGAAAGGAAAGAACATTTCCAGATAGGGAGAGAGAGTAGAGTTACAAAGCTATGTACAGCATTTACATTATATACATTCAAGGTTTTGATGTTATATTATGTTAGATTCAGAAAGGGGAAGCTGTAGAGGGAAAAACAGCAAGGTATAGAGGTACATGTGGAAGTACATGTATAGGAGACAATTAGCAGAATAGGGGCATTAGCAGGATTAAGTAGGTAGGGTGCAATTACATTTCCAATTATGGGAGAGGTAGGAATGGAGCTGGGATTTGAAGTGTTCAAAGTTTTTAGAGATTCGTAGTGAGGATGGGAGAGAGTTACATTTTTTGTCTAAGGAAAAAGGATAGGAGAAACTGGCCAGCAGGACGTTTTGGTTTGTATACAGAAAGTAGATTTTGCTGGGCAGATCTCAGGGGTCTGTGAGGTGTGTAAGATGGTAAGATATTTGCTAGAGCAGGGCATGCAGTAGGTTTAAAGATTAATTTGTGGGCTGTAGTGAGTTGGATGTAGTCAAGGTAGTTGGGAAGCTCTAGCCAGTTTAGCATTTGGAAAGAGCTAGAATGATGGGAAGAGTGGTTAGATTTAGTAGCGAATTTAGAAATTTTGCTGTAACAGATTTCTAGTTTTGCAGAGATGGTGGAAGAGAGGTTTGTTAGCAGTGGAACACCGTACAGGAGTGATGGTAGCAAGTAGGTCATGGAGAGAGTTTGCCTTGTAGAAGGGGAGAGAAAGTAAGAGTTTCTGTATAGCATACCAAGTTTCTGATGAGTTTTCTTAATATTTAGTTGGACATGTGTATCGAATTTCAGGTGTTCATCAATGGTAACCCCAAGTAGTTTTGCAAAAGGAAAGACTTCTATAGTGGAGTTGGTATGGCTGATGATATTGAAGGATTGTTTGCTGAGAGAGATGGCTTTTGAGGGGGAGAAAAGAAGGATTTTGGATTTGTTGGCATTAAGGGAGAGATGGTTTTGAAGCATCCAGTTCTCTGTAGTTGTAAAGGCCAATTGGTTTATGCCTGGAGCTCGGGAAGGCTATTTTACCACTGCAGTTTCTACTTAGTTTTTTTTTTTTTTTTTTCAGTTTCACTGTTTCAAAGCAAAAAAAAAATGCAGAAATGGAACAATGGGTTTTGTACTAGTTTGTGTCTTAATCAGAAAGCTAACACAAAACCTGTTGTTCTAGCAACTTTTATGTCCCTAATTTTGCTACTAAAGTCTCTTCTTAGTTTTTTTGTTTTAGACTACAAGTTATAGCAGAAATAATGCTTTTTGCATTACCTTTTCCGGGAGAACCAGAAAACTAATACAAAACCTGTTGTTCTAGCAACATTTCTTAAGTATATAGCATAGGACCAATATGATCCAAAAGTCAAGCAGTGAGCAATATAATTACATTTAAATGCTATTTTTTTGTAATGGAGACTGTGTGATACACCTCTACCCAAATTTTGTATAATGTCCTTGACCTTGCCTCATATTTTTGACCTTTCCCTCATAAAATGTTTCATTTCCTGGTAAATCACGAAGGATTAAAGTTAGTTAATAACGCCAGACATTAAAGTTATCTAAGTCTTAACTGTTCAGAAAAGGCACACTGACACAAAAACCTGTTCTATAACTTTTTAAGTGAATTGCAGAAATACTTATGAAATAAAAACATATACTCCGGCAGAAAAATCTTCAGGAATGGATGGTATTCCTGGGGAAGTTTGGAAGCTAGGAGAGAAGAAAGTGATTTGGAATGTTTTGTTTAACAGTACTTTAAAAGGAGGGGAAGCACCAGCATCCTGGAAGAAAGCTGTGGTGGCTGTAATACTCAAAGATGGTAAAGACCCATCTGACCCAGTTTCATATAGGCCTATTTCAGTTTTAAACCATGATTATAAAGTGTGCATGTTTATAACAGATAAAAAAGGCAAAGGTGTTGCCAAAAATTGATAGATATGGATCAATGTGGTTTTGTGAAGGGGAGGCAAAAATGGAAAGCATTAATAGAACAATGATGATCCAGAAGGAAGCAGAGGGTAAGAAAAAATCACTACTGCTGGTGGGTCTTGATGCAGAGAAAGCATTTGACAGAGTAAGCTGGGATTTTATAAGTAGGGCAATGGAAGCATTTGCATTCCCTGACATAATAATAATGCTAATTAGGAGGCTATATGAGGGATCAGAGGCAAAAAGTGGAAGGGTTCCTTTCTGACAAGTTGTTACTGAACAAAGGAATCAGGCAGGGGTGTCCTCTTTCCCTTTGTTTTATATTTAGAGCCACTGGTAAAGAAAATAAGGGACTCAGAAATTCAAGGATATAATTGGTATGGTAATCAAACATTGGCTTTATTTGCAGACAATATTTTGTACCTGATAAAAACAGGAAAATACATCTCAGTGTTGCAGAGCATCTTGAAACAGTTTCAAGTCTTTTTGAGATATACAAAGAATGAAGATAAAACAAAGGCTATAACTCTAAACTATGCACTCACACATGAAATGGTCCAGCAATACTCATACTTATGGGGGAGGTGCACTATACAATGAAGTATTTAGGAGTATGGATTAAAGAGAGATTCTGTTATGGCTGCCAAGGATACATGAGAAGAAACTATACAAAAGACAATACAAAACTGAGAAACTTGAAGGTACAGCAAGATGCAAGCAATGAAAAAGTTTTAGTCCCTTTAGTTTTATATACAGATCAGGCATATGTCTTACCAATCAGAGAAGAAACTGTGGACAGTAATTAATAAAGAGCTGAAGGACTTTATCTGGGAGAGAAAAAGGGCAACGGTCAAGTGGGATAAGTTGATTCTTACAATAAAACAAGGTGGATTACGATTACCCGATTTGAAGGGATATTTTAGAGCTACAGCTAAGGCTCATACACATAACACAAGCGAAAAGCTATAATTCAAAGTGGAAAGGGACGATGATGAAGTGAGCGGAATTCAAGAAATAAGGACAGAGTGGGATTCTGGATGCAGATCCATATGGAGAATAACACGGACAGAGAATATTATATTTATAAAATAGCAGAAAACATTCTAAGAACTAAGCCAGCAAGAGAATGGAGAAAGGAGATTTTGCTAATAGGTACAGAGAAATATGCAAGAGGGGGCTGGAATTTACTGGGAAAAAACTGGCAAAGGAACCAAGATACTAGGAGCAAATAAATAGAGAGGGAAAGGTAACAGAAAGTACAGTTTTGTACCTACCATAAATGTAGATGTTCAAGTGTTCACCCTGCTGCAGTCATCACACTTGGGTTATCCTGTCGTCAGGCGGTCCCGGAGTCGGCCGGAATTCCAAAGTCTTGGTCCGGCGTCTGTTGCTGTCGCTTCTTCCCTGACGTCAGTGTGCCAGGGGTATATATAATGCATCCAATGCCATTTTCTTCAGTTTTTCTTGCTCCAGATGTCAGGTGCCCCCAAAAAGATGGTCAGTAATTAGTACCAAATTAAGTAATTTTTGCACAAACACAAAATCCCTCAAGCTATAAGCAAATACATCAGGAAGGTATTGTAGAGATTTAGCCAGTTAAATCAGAGGGGATGGAGGGAGGGTAACCTGGACTGCAGCAGGGTGAACACTCGAACATCTACATTTATGGCAGGTACAAAACTGTACTATGTTCATCGTGTTACCCTGCTGCAGTCATCACACACGGGTAGAATCCCAAAGCTATGGATGGGTGGAGGAATTATAGATGGTTAGAGGAGGCTAGAAGGCCCTGCAGAACTGCAGTGGCGAAACCAGCCCTAGTCTTAGAGTAAAGTGGTAAGTGATAGTGTTTGGTAAAGATGTGTACTGAACTCCAAGTTGCAGCTTCCAAAATCTCCTTGGTTGGAACCCCCCTGAGGAAGGCTGTAGATGTAGCTATTGCCCTGGTAGAGTGGGGCCTAATGGTAGCAGGAACTGGTTTACCATGATGGGTATAGTAAAAACAAATGCAATGTCCTATCCATTTGGAAATGGTTTGTTTTGATATAGCCTTCCCTTGTGAAGCTGTAGCATAGGATACAAAGAGCTGGTCAGATTTCCTGAAAGCCTTAGTTTTATCCAAGTAGTAATGAAGTTGCCTGTGAATGTCCAAGGAATGCAGGAGTCTTTCTCCTTTATTCTGTGGGTTTGGGAAGAAGGTGGGTAAGTGAATGGTTTGATTTAAAGACACACTGGAAACCACCTTAGGCATGAAGGAAGGATTAGTTTGTAGAGAAACTCTGTCTTGATGGAAAATGAGGAAAGGTTCCACTGCCATTAGTGCCTGCAGCTCTGAGACTCTTCTAGCTGAAGTTATAGCTAGCAGCAGGGCAGTCTTCCATGATAGGAACTGTAGATCTGCAGAGAAAGCTGGTTCAAAGGGAGGTAGCGTAAGTTTTTCCAGAACAAAATTTAGGTCCCATGTTGGTGTAGGTGATCTTCTGGGGGGCCTAATGTTTTTTGCCCCTCTGAGGAACTGCCTTAGAAGTGGATGCGAAGATAAGGGTGGTTCCGTGTTGTAGTGGGCTGAAATATCTGATGCATGGATTTTAATGGAAGAAAAAAAGTCCTTTGTGCAACATCTCAGTTAAATACTGTAGAATCTGAGGCATGTGAGGCTGCAGTGTGTTTTGGCCCTTAGCTTGGTTCCAGGCACAAAACCTTTTCCATTTGTCCGAATAGACCTTCCTGGTGCTGGGCCTCCTAGCTTCCAGAATAACATCCATAACTGCTTGGGAAAGAGGAGCTGGCTGGATGTTTAGGTGATTTGCCATGCAGCCAGATATAAGGTTTTTAGCTGGCTGTGAAGAATCTGATTGTTTTGCTGTGTGAGCAAATGGGCAATTTGTGGTAAAATCCATGGTGGGCCCTGGGCCATATTCCTCAATATTGGATACCAGTGCTGGCGTGGCCAATCTGGGGCTATGAGTATCAGTCGTGGTCTCTCCTTTCTGACTTTCAGAAGCACCTTTGTGAGGAGAGGCAATGGATGGAAGGCATATACTGTCAGGTTTTTCCAACTGATTGAGAGTGCGTCCACTTTCCAAGCTTGATGGTGAAGTGTCCTTGTACAAAATTTTGTTAGTTGATAGTTTTGAGGACTGGCAAACAGGTTTATGTCTGGAAGGCCCCATTTTTGAGTTATCATTGCAAATACTTGTGGATCCAGTTTCCACTCGTGGGGATCCATGATGTTTCTGCTGAGGTAGTCTGCCAATGTGTTCTTTTTTCCTGGCAGGAATTGAGCTTGTAACTGAACTTGGTAAGCCAGAGCTGTGTTCCACAAGGTCATTGCTTGCCTGCATAGAGGGTAGGAGTGAGTACCCCCTTGTCTGTTTATGTACCACATTACTGTGGTGTTGTCCATCCTTATTGTAAGTTGTCCTGGATGTAATAGATTCTTGAAGGCTGTCAGAGCATTCTGTACAGCTAGCATCTCTTTTTGATTGATGTGCAGATTCCTTTGATCTGCAGTCCATACGCACTGTCCTGCCATGTGTGCCCCCCAAGCGTAGTCCGATGCATCTGTTGTCATAGTTTGCCTGGCTGGGGGCAAGGTGAAAGGCTGACCCTTGTTGAGGTGACATGCCAGTGACCACCATAGAAACTCCTGTTGTAGGCAGGGAATGAGAGATATCATTGTGTCCAAGCTGTAGCTGTGTTGAGACCATACGCTTTTTAGGTACCACTGTAATTTCCTCATATGCAGCTTTGCAAATGGTATTAGTAGTATGCAAGATGCCATGAAGCCCAAGGCCTGCAGAATTTTTCTTGCAGGTAGTTGGTTCTTTGTTGCCATTGTTTTGAAATATTGAGTCAGTTGTAGTTGTTTGTCTGGCATCAGATAAGCCTTCTGGGCCTTTGTACTCAAGCTGGCACCCAGGAATGTCATATTTTGTGAGGGCACTAGTTTTGATTTCTTTTCATTTACTGTGTACCCCAGGCAACTTAAAAGATGTTTTACAAAAGCCAGATGCTGTAAGAGGATGTCCTTGCTTTCTGCTTGGATGAGGCAGTCGTCCAGGTATGGGTATATTTGAATTCCTCTTTGACTGCAGTATGCAATTACTGGTGCCAGGCATTTTGTGAAGACCCTGGGTGCAGTAGATAAGCTAAAGGGCAGTGCAGAGAATTGGTAATGGGTTGAACCTGCAATGAAACAGAGGTATCTTCTGCAACTTTGTCTGATAGGGACATGTAGGTATGCCTCCTTGAGGTCCAACGTTACTAGCCAAGCTTTCTTGCCCAACATGGGAAGAAGCTGCTGTAGTGTTAGCATCTTGAATTTGGGTACTTGTAAGAAGGTGTTTAGAATTGAAAGGTCCAGAATTGGTCTCCAGGCATTGTCCTTTCTGGGAACTAGAAAGAGTCTTGAGTAAAATCCTTGGCCTTGCTCTCGAGTAGGTACCAGCTGAATGGCTCTCATGTCCATGAGAGCTGTAATTTGTCTTTGTGCCTCTGCCCATTGATTTTGTGGCAGGTTTGGCATTCCTCTTTTCATTGGCAAGGTGTGAAAATGGAATCTGTATCCTCGTGAAATTATGTCTAGGACCCATTTGTCCTTTGTGACAATGTGCCAGTTGTTTGAAA
Source organism: Protopterus annectens (assembly GCF_019279795.1). NCBI lineage: Eukaryota > Metazoa > Chordata > Ceratodontiformes > Protopteridae > Protopterus > Protopterus annectens. The sequence goes on along the minus strand of NC_056728.1, from coordinate 1,721,591,628 downwards.
AAAGTGCGAGTTTTCCTCCCAAGGGGGCTGCCAAGAGAGTGTTGCTTGGCCAGATGAGGTACAAGTCATTGAGTTTGCCTTCTGGTAGTTTGGGACCCGTCTTCTCCTCCCTTCTGTGCTGCAGTGCCCCATTGTCGAGGATTGTACTGGGCTTGTGGTTGTCCTCTGCCTCTTGGACGTCTGTATTTACCCCTCTGTGGCCTGTCAGTAGCTGGAAAGGACCAATTTTTTGTTGGCCAATGTCTGCTGAAGCGAGGGGGCTGTACCTGTAGGAAATCTTTGACGGTCTGCATAGATTTTGCCTTATCCTCCATTTTCTTTAAGACTTCTTCTGCTTTAACTCCAAAAAGAACATCCTGCTGTAAGGGAGCATCTAGAAGCTTTGCTTTAACATGATCAGGCAGAGTTTGTTCCTTTAACTAAGCATGCCTACGTATAACAGACCCAGTGACAGCTGCTCTGCAGGAAGCCTCCAAAGAATCAAACCCACATTGTAAAGTATGTTTGCCCACCTGTTCAGTTGCATGCAGCAGATCCTGTATTTCTTTCAATTCAGACTGTTGAGGGAGTGTGCTCACTTTTTGTTTTAACAGAGACATTAGAAATTGCTGATATTTTAGCATGTGAAACTGGCAGTTTAGTGCCCTCATAGCTAGAGTGGCTGAGGTGTAAACCTTTTTCCCCCCACCTGTCTAGTGCTCTGGAGTCCCTTTAAGAGGGTACAGGATTTTTTGCCATAGAAGCCTTAGCCCCTTTGGGACCCTGGGAGATAGTCTCTGGATCAGCAAAAGGACTTTTATAAAGAAATTTGTGGGAATCAGGCACTCTATAGTATCTGTCAGGTTTGGCCGGGGCAGGAGGCAGAGAATCTGGGTTCAAACTGGATTCTAAGTAAACATCATCCACAATGTCTAAAACTGGGGAGATGGCAAGTGGTCTGTGCTGGGGGAGTAAAAGAAACTCTCTGAGCCTTTTCTTTGAGTCAGAGTAGTCCTGACCTTCCCAGTGAAAATGCTCCCTCATAGTGTGTAAAGTTTCCCCAAAGGAGTAGTCTTCAGGAGGAGAAGCTGAGGGAATAGAATCCTCAGCATCAGAATCTTCATAAGGGGAGAAGGAATAATCTTGGTCCTCAGAGGAGCCTGAGGAAATAGACACTTGTTCAGAGGAGACATAATTTTCCTCTTGTCTAGGCCTTTTGTCGGGAGGGGGTTGGGAACCCCTGATTAAAGAGATCAAATCTTCAGCCATTTTGAGCATCTGTTTCTTAGGCATGGGGCCTTGAACAGGGGACTGAAGTGCAGTCTTTTTAGGTTTAATAGGAGTCTTAGTCTTAGGATACGTTCTTATGGTGAGCGTCGTCAGTCTGAAGACGCCTTCAGAAACCGAAGGTGTTTCTGCAGGACCAACATCTTTTTCAGCAGTGTCGTCGGTAGGGGTTAAACAAAATGGCTGCATTGGCCTAGTACTTTCCGCCAAAAGTTCCGAAGCGGTCTCGGGTTCCAGATCTGCGGTAGTCAGGGGCTGCGTCGAAGCCTCACTGAAGACCGGTGAACCGGAGACCGGACCAGCCGAGGCCTCGGAGTCTGGCTTGGGTCTAGGCTGCCTGTCCTTATCCTTGCGTTTTTTTGTGCACGCCAGTAGTCGGTTGCTCCGACGGCATAGTGTAATTAAATTTTCTACCGAAGTAGTGTCGTGCGAAATCAAAGCGTCTTTTTATAGTACGCTTATTAAACCTAGCACAAAAACAACAACTAGTGACGTCGTGGTCTGGACCTAGGCAAGGTATGCAGTAAGAATGAAAATCCTTATGAGGTATTTGCTTCCTACAAGAAATACAATTGTTAACCTTTTCTGACATTGGTCTGAGGCAAGAAAAGTTTCCCCATCGGGGTACTTAGCTTTATTGAAGACTTCGGATCTGAAATTCGACTTCGAAAATCTCAGGAGTGGCCGACCGGCACTTGCAAACTGCTTCTGCTTCGAGCACCGCGAGGCAAGAAAGACTGAAGAAAATGGCGTCAGATGCATTATATATACCCCTGGCGCACTGACGTCAGGGAAGAAGCGACAGCAATCGACGCCGGACCAAGACTGGAATTCCGGCTGACTGCGGGACCGCCTGACGACAGGATAACCCAAGTGTGATGACTGCAGCAGGGTAACACGATGAACATTGGGAAGAAGCCAAGGAGACATTTGAACTGCAGGCTAGTGACTGCCTTCCCTATCACGGACTGATATAAGGACAGGCAGAGAGAAAGGCATAGGGGAAGTCCTAAATGAAAGACCTGCTCTGGTAAACGTTTTAATTGAATCCAGTAGAGAAGTTGCTCTCAAAAATGGATAATTATTACCACATATAAAATACTGCACAGTAACTCTAGGAATTAATCAGAGGAGGTTAGAAAAGACTGGATACGCAATTCACAAGGAATCAATGGAAGGACATATGCATGGCTCTTAAATATGCAACAAAGTCTAGAAGATTTAAGATTTTTTGCTTGAAGCGTCTCCATAGATATTTTTATATGCCAAACAGACACCAAAGAATTTTGACTTGGGTAGATCGCAAATGTTGGAGGTGTGATGAGGAAGGAAGAGGTAACTGGGAACATAAGTTTAGGGAGTATAATGAGCTGGCAGACTTTAAAAATTCCCTATAGATTTTTCTCTCAAAAATACTGAATGGGCAAATGGTTGTAACTAAGGAAATTGTTTTTTGAGCTGGGATAGAGGATCTGTACTGCCTAGACTTAGTAAGACCCTGAAAACAGAAACTCAGAAAAGAGAGCCACTGAACTGGTCTTTTTTGGGGGACATTTCAGTTAATGGTTATTAAGTGCACAGTTTGGATGGCAGCAAAGAAGAAATTTAGACATAATGAATGAAAATTATCACAAAAGGTGAGAAAACGCTGCAATTCAAGCTCCAGATTTGGTGCAAAGCATGACTTTCAGTACTCTACAGGAAACAATAAGTCAAATGTGCTCAGAGCAGACTAAAATAAATGAAACAATGAAGGAGTGCATCAACTCAAATAACAAAAGGCTGGGGAAAATGGACGGTACTTTAAAAAGACATTCATATGAACTGATAAAACTGCAAAAATAAGAGGCTGAAGAAAAGGTTGGCTGAGTATGAGACTGCTCAAGAAGAGATGTTTAAAAAAAATGGTAGAATTAGAGAACAGAGCACATAGGGAAAACCTGAGACTTCCTGCTGTACCAGAGAAACTGGAAAGAAGAGAGTGTATTAATTTCATGAAAGCACAAATAAGCAACTGGACTGGTACTCCACAGCAAGAGTTGTTAACTGAAAGGGCACATCATGCTCGTGCTCCAAACCTGGCTATGAGAAAGCACCAAAACCTCTAAAAGAAAAGATGCAATCCTACTAGCAGAAAGAGATGCTTCTGACAAAACTGTGGCAGAAGAATAAAGTACTAAAAGTTGGAGAAAGCAGAGTGTTTGTGGAAAATGATTACTCACTGCACACCCGAGAGAAGGGAAGTAAATTTATTCCAGCAATCAGGGAATGACAAGAAGCAGTGTGAGATTCAAGCTGCTGCATCCAGCTATGTTCAGAATATTTTTTCCTGGAACGTCAAACTCATTTTTGATGCAGAACATGCTAAGGAGGAAATACAAAAGTTTGTGCAACAAAAAGTGAGCTATCAAACAGAAGGGAATTATGTTTCTTATTCTTCTGATAACAAAGGTGGAAAATGTTTGAGAGAAGAAAAAAGCATAGGAGTTGACTGGAAGAATCAGGAGTACAGTGGAAATGATCCAGAGACTGGAGCTGGGAGATAGAGATCATCAGGAAAGCAGCTTGGAAATTAATGAATATATGTGGGATTACAAAGCACGAATCATATTTTTGAAATATGGTGGAAGAAAAAAACCTGGAAATACTGGACTTTTTTTTTACTTTGTTAAACTTGTAAAATTAAAAATTTGGAAAGAATACCAGCAAATTAATGATTTTGTCTGATTAACATTAGACTTTGATACCACTTTCTGAAGGAAGGTGGGATTCGTTCATAAGGATAGTCTATCCTTATGAAAGATCAGGTAAGGTGGTTTACATGACAAAACCTGAATTGCAGATGTTCTTGTAGCATAGGTTATTGCTACCAAAAACAATGTCTTCCATGACAAATATTTCAGATCAGATCACAGTCTGCAGAAGGCTCAGAGGGAGATTATACAAAAGTTTGTAGAACTAGATTTAGGTCCCAGGGTGGAGTAGGATCTTTGAAAGGAAGTTTCAGCAAAAGTGCCCCTTCTAGAAATGACTTACAGAGTCTATGAAAAGCCAATGAACGTCCTTCCAAACCACTGTGGAAATTTGAAATTGCTGCTACCTGTATTCTAATGGTAGATGGAGAAGCTCCTGCACTGAAAAGAGAGACTAAGAATTCTAGATTATCAATAGAAGCAGAAAAGGGATTGATATCCCTTTCACAAGCCCAAATAGTAATTTATTTCCATTTATAATACCCATGTGGACGATTTATGAGAAGCTAGGAGAATTTGGCGTACTGGGGATGAAAAATTGAAATGCCAGGCCACTAGCGGAACTGGAAGAACCATGCTGTCAGCTTGAGGTTCAGCATATCCGGGTGACCTATCCCATCTGGGTGGGACAGAAGGTCAGCAGCTGGCTTCAGAGTCCACGGTCATTGAATTAGATAAGGCCAAAGAAAGGGGAACCATATCTGTCAAGGCCAAAATGGAGCAATGAGGATCACTCTGCTCTTCAACCTAGTGCTTTCTGTAAGAATTTTGGGATTAGAAGTATCAGGGAGAAAGGTATATAGGAGTCTAGAGGGCCAAGTGTGGAGAAGAGAGTCTCTTGGTGACTTCCCCAGAGGGGGCAATCAGGAAAAAGCAGTTGCTGCACTTGTTTAGACAAGAGGCAAACAAGTTGCAGCAAGGCTGGCCCCACTGATGGAATATCTTTTCTGTCACTTTTGGATTGATAGACCACTCACGAGGCTGAAGAATACATCTGTTCAGTCTGTCTGCTATCACACTGAAACACCCTGTAACTCCCCGGAATGTGCACTGCTATCAGAAAACGGTTGGAAGAGATCACCCACTGCCACACTGAGTGCTTCTCTACAAAAGGGATAAGACTTGGTTCCTTCCTGTTTGCTGATGTACCAAACCACTGACATGTCTGTATGAATTACAGTTGTCCCCACAGGAAGAGCAGGCTGTAAGGCTTGGGAAGTTAACAGCACCACTCTTAGTTATAGAATACTGATATGCAAGTTGGCCTCTGTAGGGGAACAAGTGCCTTGGAACAGCCTTGCCCATAAATGCCCCTCCAACCCACTGGGGGAGGTGTCAGTGGTCTCTATGGCCTTGGGCTCTGGAAGGAAGAAGGGGCGACCCAGAAGAATTTCCTTGGAGTGGACCCACCATGCTTGATCTTTTCTGCAATGATCGGTGATTAGAATCTGATGCAATATGGGTTGATACAGTAATGACCATTGAGAAACTAGTAGCCACTGTAGAACTTTCATGTGATATCTGGCTAGAGGAAGTAAAGTAACTGTCACCTCCATAGAACCTAGTGCCTGCAAAACTAGGTGAGTGGGAACTTTCTTGTGTTTTATTTTTTGAACCCGGCATATGATTTTCTGAGGTCTCACTTGGGTGAGGAACGTTATGATTGTATTCCTATTCAGCACTGCCCTTATAAACTCCAAAGTCCGAGTTGGAGGCAGTTGGGACTTTTCTTAATTGATAGTTATCAGTAAGTATGCAAAAATATACACAAATCCTCCACTTCTTCACCAAAAAAACATGTAGAATACAAAAGGAGAACACCAACTGCTGCAATACTGATTTTTAATTCTGGTACCTCGGCCTTCTCCTGGAATACATTTTACTTAGTGCTCCACCCATTTTTATACAAATCTTTAATTAGATAATTAATGCACCATTATTAATTTATTACCATTGTTTCATTACTACTTAAAGCAAACAAACTTGACATCTCTATGCAACATATTGATTGGAGAATAAATAACATTCATTTTGATACTATAAACATGAATATAAATACTATCAATAAGATATATACCTATTTTTCACACAATGTTGTCCTTGCAAGCAAACCCATTTCCCTGGATATGTTTAAAAACATTGAGAAATATGTGAAGAACATGTGAAAAGACTAACATTACTGTAAACATTATTTCTGATCTATATACTGAAAAAATATATCACTAACATATTACACCTCCATGTTCATCCCATTTGGAAAAATAGTTTTCAAATTAAGAATGAACCTTGACTCCATCAAAAGTAATTTTTCACGAAAAATGGCCTCATTCCCAAATACATTGGGTCTACCTAATACACTGAAAACAAATCCATCTGGAACCCCCCCATGATTGTCAAAGAAATGCTTTCCCACTGGGCTCTCCATTCTCCTATGCCTTATATCACCCAGGTGTTCCAAAATCCTTAATTTAACCCTTCTAGTGGTTTGTCCTACATACCAATTCTGCCTCTCACAGCCACATCCTATAATATATACAACCCCAGTTGAGTTGCAGTTATAGAATTCCGTGGCATTATATTTAACCCCATTGATTTTACAACCATCCAAATTCCTAATCAACTCACACACTTTACATTTTCCACATCTAAATGATCCCCTTCTCTCACTTTCACCCTCTTTATCATTATTTCTGGAATTTAGAATTTCCCTGAGATTAGAATATCTTTTGTATGAAAAAGTTACCCGTGATGGAAAAAGCGTTCCAATTTTCTCATCTTCACAAATAATTGGCCAAAATCTATCCACTAGTTCTTTTAAGGTTTGAGAAAAATGGGAAAATTTAGTTACAAAGAATATTTTTTCATCAGATTCCCTAAATCCACTGTTATTTTTACAATGAGTGTCACGGTCTTCAGAATATCCCACCCCTTTAAATCTCACTCTGTTCCTGGACTTTCTGGTTATGCCCAACTCATCTTCCACCCTTCTCCTAGCTTTTTTTATACTCATGACAGAATACCCTCTCTACTAACTTTCCTTCCACTTTGTTAAATTCCACTGGAATCAAGTTTTTTTCCGAAATGTGTCTTCCTATTCTTTTAAATTCACCAAATGGGAGAGAATCGATCAAGGAATCACTATGCATGCTAGAGGCATGGAGAAAATTCTCTGCTGCAGTCTTCTTATAGTATGGTTTGTAATGAATTATATTTTCCTGACTCACATAAATTTCTACATCCAAATACTGGATAGATCTTCCCCCTATGTTATAGGTAAAATCTAAACCCCAATTATTTTGCTTCAACTCCGAAACAAAATTTTCAAACTCTTCTGGCACACCACTGCATAAAAATAAAAGGTCGTCAATAAATCTCATGTATTTGACTACCTTACTTTTATAGAAGAAAGAGGGGTAAATATAGCTATTCTCAAAATGGGCCATAAACAATATTGCATATGAGGGCGCAAAAGCTGCCCCCATAGCCGTACCCTCTTTTTGCAAAAAATATTTTCCCTCAAACTCAAAACAATTATGCGTGAGAGAGAAATCCAACAGACTGATGATAAAAAATGTTCTAGGTCCATCCCCTAGCATTTTCTCCACTGCCCTTAGACCATGCCACTTGCTGATGCTAGTATATAAAGATTTAACGTCTATACTAGCCCAATAAAAACCTTCATCCTATGCTATATTACATACCTTGAAACACACCTCTTCACTATTCTTAACATGAGATTGTACCCTTTCCAGATATCCCTTTAAAAGGGAATCCAAAAATATTCCTACATTATGTAGGTATCCTCCTTTCCCTGAAACTATAGGGCGTCCGGGTGGATCCATGAGATTTTTATGTATCTTAGGGATGGTAAAAATCTAGCCACTCGTGGATTCTTAATATGTAACTTTTTAACATCCCCTGGGGATAAAAAGCCCAGCCGCTCACCCCTTTCCAATATTTCCAACAATAACATGTTGTATTCTTTCATTGGGTTTAGGGGTAACTCTAAATAGATATTGTCATCATTCAAAAGTTCCAAAGCCATGGAATTGTATTTGTCCCTAGTAAGAACTACCCAGTTCCCTCCCTTATCCGCTTGAGTGAATACATACTTTCTATTCATACCCTTTAAGTCACACAAAGCTTTCCATTCATCCCTTTTCAAATTATATTTTCTTTCCTGTCCACAAAACTTTGCATGTTCTTCTCCCAAAGTATTTAATAGTGTTTTTTCAAATACACTAATAACTATGTTCCTTCTAGGTGGCATGAAATCACTCTTGCAGTTTAGATGGGGAACCGTTAGTCTACCATACCCAGTGTTGAAAGTAAAACCCCCCCCATTTTCACACACTTCGTCTTGTGCATATATATCCACTAAATCATTTTCATGTAGTGTGAGATTTAACAAAGACTCATCTAAATTTTCCAAACAGGCCACATTCTCATCAACATTATTTAAGTTGTTAATCAATGGAGCATTAATATTGGAGTCGTGCTTATGTTTAAAAGAATTTTGAACAGCAAAATATTCCCTCAAAAACAACTTCCTGCAAAACTGCTTAATTTCCAAGGATAAATCAGCAAGAGAGGGGAAACATACGGGTACAAATTTAGTGCCTTTATATAAAACTTGTTTGGCACTTTCGGTTATATTTAAATCAGAAATATTTATTACATTATATTTCTCACCTCCACCAGTGTCCACAATATCAGTACTCAAATAATCAAAGTTCTGTGAAGGAACCTCTTTCTCGGAATAAAGACAGCTTCTTATATTCATTGAAGATTGTATATAGTCCTGTTGAACTCGTTGAACCCCTCTCGCCCTCTGGAAAAAAGTCTTTGGGAGAATAATTCCATGTCCACTAGGGCCTACAGCTTTTTCACCTCCTTCTCCCCTTATTTTGAAATCGACGGCCTCTCCCCTTCTGCTGCACCGCCGTTTGGTTTGTATCACTGGCTGCATTGCTAGTTCCTGTAATTCCTGTATTGGATTCCTGCTCTGTATTCAGGCTCTCGAACGATACACTTTTCCTGCTGCTCGACTCATCTGCTGAAGACGCTGAAGTTTCACCACCGCCAACAGACCTGGAGCCCCTGATGATGTCACGAGATGCTCCACGCTTTTTCTTAAAGCTATATTGCCATGAAAACAGTTTAGCTGTTTCATGGTCTTTGATATGAGCAAGATATTTCCTGTCGTTTCTGGAAACCACCTCCGACTCTATTTTAGACACTCTACTTTTAATTTCGCCCATATTTTTGTTGAATATAGTCACGGAGCTTTCTTCTATAAGCTTTTCCTGCAGAAGCAGGATAGAATTACTTGTTCTACTCAATGTTCTCTCATTTCTTTTTATTAACACAGCAAGCCAGCCCAAAGTACACTTCACTGAAATGTCCTTCCACTCTGCAGACAAATCCAATTCATCTTCTGCAAATTCAAAGGCTGGTAATCGTTCCACCCTGAGGCCCCTCGGAGTGATGTTGGTTTTATATATTTTCCAGTAGTTTTAGGTCATAGAATGTAGTAACTTCTTTTATTAAGGCTCTCTCCAACTCCACATACCTCTCAGAGAAATCTATGCTTGAACTTTCCCAAGGATCATTGTTGGCCATTTTCTCCTCCCTCTCCTTCCATAAAGATGCCAAATTTACAGGCTGTAGCGATGGTGCACCCAAATGGGTGATAGAGTCAGTATCCACCGACATAATATCCAAAAATATACACAAATCCTCCACTTCTTCACCAAAAAAACATGTAGAATACAAAAGGAGAACACCAACTGCTGCAATACTGATTTTTAATTCTGGTACCTCGGCCTTCGCCTTCTCCTGGAATACATTTTACTTAGTGCTCCACCCATTTTTATACAAATCTTTAATTAGATAATTAATGCACCATTATTAATTTATTACCATTGTTTCATTACTACTTAAAGCAAACAAACTTGACATCTCTATGCAACATATTAATTAGAGAATAAATAACATTCATTTTGATAATATGAACATGAATATAAATACTATCAATAAGATATATACCTATTTTTCACACAATGTTGTCCTTGCAAGCAAACCCATTTCCCTGAATATATTTAAAAACATTGAGAAATATTATCAGTAAGTATGCACAGGTTTGGAGAACATAGTCCCTTGATTGTATGAGTTGATGTCTGGTTGAAGCAGTAATGAGCAGTCATCCAAGTATGGAAACACCAGGATTTGTTGCAATCTCAAGTGACCTGCTACCGCTACCATACATTTGATGAACACCCTGGGGGCTGTGGTGAGACCAAAGGGTAGCGCCCTGAACTGGTAATGACTGGCTCCCAGCCAGAAGTGGAGGAACCTTCTGGAGCGTTTGTCCATTTTTATGTGGTAACATGCATCCTGAAGATCTATCAAGCACATCCAGTCGCCCTTTCCTAAAAACAGAATAATGGGCTGTACTGTGACCATCTGGAATTTCTTTTGTCAAAATGATTTGTTCACCACACTGAGATCCAAAATTGGTCTCCAGTCCTCTGTCTTTTTTAGCACTAAAAAGAATCTTGAGTAAATTCCAGATGCACTCTGGACTGGTAGGACTTCTTGGATGTGTCTAGCAGTTTTAGAATTTCTAGAACTGCTGGTTCCATTTGACTGGGTGGAACATTTGGGGATTTTTTTTTGTGTATGGGGGGGATGGGAAAAGGGCATGGTATAACCTCTTGGATATGATCCATTGCACCCAAGAATCTGTTGTTATACTCAGCCAGGTGTTTTGGTGCAAGGAAAAGCATCCTCCAGCTGCCTCCAGTGGAAAACAAGTCACACCTTCTTTCAGGAATGCTGAAAAGGCTTACTTGGGAAGGAGTCCCTGAAGCCCTTGATTATGTGGACCACCTCTGAACATGGGTGGCATCTTCCACTGAAGTGTGTGTCCCCCCCCGCCCCTGGGGGAACTGCCTCCACGTGTGTCCTGGAAAGGCCCTTGGGATTTTTTTGAATCGCATATTTCCACTGCTCCTCTGCTTCCTAGAAAAGGGTCTGGGGGGGGGGGGACGTATGCCCACAGCAGAAAAGGTCTTTCCCATCCTTCTCACACTTGGATAAAGTCTCTTTTACTTCTGGGCCAAAGATGATCCAGTAAAACGTGCATTGAAGAATGAAGACTCAAATAGTTCTTCAAAGTCACATAGGTTCACTCAGGTGTGTCTCCTTATGATTACGCCTGAGCCCATTGCACTGGAGGTCCCGTCGGCTGCGTGCACAATGAGTCTCATGGACGAGTCTGACACAGAGTCCATGGTGACCAACTGGGAAGCAACCTTCTCTTGGACTCCCTCAGTAATGAATCCCACTAGGGTATCTGACAACTGCTTGATCAGATCCTTTTGAAGACTGGTAAAATGTGCCAGGAAATTTAAAGACCTTAAGGCAAATTTATCCATCATCCGAGACTCTCCATTGGGTGGATGGATAGATGAACTCTCCTCAGAGAGTTCCTTTTTCATAGCAGCCAATATCACCATGGCATCTACTGTTAAACCTTTAGCCCAAAATTTCTTATCTTCGGGAGCAGATACATTTTTGTCCAGTCTCTTGGGAATGGGTTCAAGGGTATCCGGTGCCTTCCACACCTGCTGCAAAATAAACTGAATGAGTTTGTCAGTGGGCAGGATTACCCAAGAGGTAGACGGGGGAGTGCCAAAAGCTGAAAGGTAAACTGATTTCTCCGAGGAAGGGTTATGGAACTTTCAGGCACCCTTCTGTTTCAAGATTTCTAGGATGTCTCTGAAGGAGACATCATCAGGGGGTGACTTTGGGGATCCTTCTCCTTCATCAATATCAGTGTCCTCCATGACCAATTACTGTGGGGAATCTAAGTGCTCCCCTCTTGCACTTCTTCTTCTAAGCAACCTCTTCAGGGGGATAGTCTGGAGAGGTATCAAAAGATGACAGAATCTGTATCTGAGATTCCTGAGGTTTCGGAACTCACTGTCCCAATGGAGAGACTGGTCGAATAAATTCGTGTGAGGACTGTGTCTGTTCCGAGGGGGAAGTAGCCAACTGAGTCACTGAAAGAGACAAGGCCCTCTCTGCTGCTTCGAAGGCTGGATCCCCGAAGAGGGGAAGAAACCCAGAACCGAGACAGACTGCCTCAGAACAGAGGTCATCTACCACTCCGAGGAAACCACTCCAGAAACAGAAACCAGAGCCTAATTAAACCATGCCGATGTTCCAAGATGCATGGATGGCTCTGAAAAAATCAGAGCTGAGCTCTGCCCCTTGGAGCCGACAAGGCAGATATGGCTCAATGAGGACTCCGGGTCCAATACAACCGAAGAACTCAGGTTACTGACCGGTTCTGAAGAAATAGAAATCTCTGGAACCAGTATAGTATAAGCAATGACAGTTAAAGAAATACACAAATGTGTACAAAAAAGGGCTATCGATGATAGCAAAGAGGTACACTAATGTGTAACAGAGAACGATAATATAGGGGAAGAGGAACAACGAACAATGAAAAAACTGTGAAAAAGACTAGAGTTAAGGAGAACTTAGAAGATTTTACCACAGAAAAATAGCAACCAAGAGTGACAGCTGTGATGACTGTGTCTGTCTGGAAAAGTGGCAAACGAGATCTGAGGTATTTGGGACAGAGGAATTATGGGCAGAGGTGAAGCTCGAAAGTTTTTTTGTCAGTGCGAGCTATATTGACGGCTGAGTTGGTTCAGATATCGGAAGCGAACCCATACGACAAGGATAAATGAAAGCAGACAACATCAGATCAGTATTTTAAAAGGAGAAGAAGCACCAATGTCATGGAAGAAAGCTGTGGTGGCTGTAAAACCTAAAGATGGTAAAGACCCATCAGATCCACCTTCATATAGGCCCATTTTGATTATAAACCATGACTATAGACTGTTCATGTCTATAAAGGCTAAAAGAATGGCTAAAGTGATACCAAAATTGATAGATATAGATCAATGTGGTTTTGTGAAGGGTAGACAAAATCTGACAACATTAATAGAACAATGATGATCCAGTGAGAAGCAGAATGTAAGAAAATACCACTATTGCTGGTGGGTCTTGATGCAGAGAAAGCATTCAACAGAATAAGCTGTGATTTTATGAGTAGGGAAATACAAGTATTTGTATTCCCTGATAAAATAATAGAGTTGATTATGGGAATATATGAGGGAAAAGAAGCAAAAACGAAAAGGGGGGTCCTCCCTGATAAGTTCTGCTTGAGGAGAGGAACCAAGTAGGGCTGTCTCTTTCCCCTTTGTTATTTATTTGTGTTACATTTAGAACCACTGGCAAAGAAAACAGTTAGTTATGTACTCACCATAACAATCGATGTATGTGGTCCATCTCGCCTACATTCCTTACTCATGGAGTTCGGAGCTGAGAATCGGCTCCGACTCGGTCAAATCTTTCAAGCACAAAGTCTCTAATTGGCTGGGCTAACCCGGTATCCCAGGGTGCACCTCACCCTAGCCCCAGATCTTGTTTGCAATCATAACAATCATAACACTCATAACCCATACTCAATAAACAGTGGAAGAAATTCAGCCAGATAGGGGAACAGATCACTGACCATGAAGGGTCCACGGAGCGTCCCCAGCACCTCTATCCTGGGAGGCTCATAAGAAGATACTCCTGAGAACCGTGGAACCAAAGGAAGCCTGGCCCCTAGAAGCCACGTCCAGCTTGTAATGAGTAATAAAAGTGTTGGGAGAAGCCCAAGTTGCTGCAGCACAAATATCATCCAAGGAAAGAATAGCATGGAAAGCTACTGACGTAGACATAGCCCTGGTAGAATGAGCCTTGACGGGAAAGGGTAAAGTTCTGTCTGCTGACGAGTAGATGAATGAAATACAGTCTCTGATCCATTTAGAAATAGTGCACTTGGAAATAGGACAACCTGCTCTGTTCTCTGAAAAGGACCCAAACAATTGATCAGATTTCCTAACTTGCTTCATCCTATGTAAATAAAATCTCAGTTGTCTGTGCACATCCAACTGATGAAACCTGAACTCTGCTTTATTGGAAAAGTTCGGAAAAAACACTGGTAGCTCAACAGATTGATGAAGATTGACAGGGGATGACACCTTCGGAAGAAAAGACGGGTTAAGCCTGAGAGAGACTCTGTCTTTGTGAAAGACCAAATATGGAGGTTTAATGGACAAGGCTTGAAGTTCTGATACCCTCCTGGCCAATGTAATGGCTATCAGAAAAGCCGTCTTCCAAGATAAGAATTTTAAGTCGCAAGTGGCAGCCGGTTCAAAGGGTGGTGACGTAATAGCTTGTAGCACAAGGTTCAGGTCCCATGGCAGTACAGGCTCAGAAACTGGGGGACGAAGTAACCAAGCGCCTTTTAGAAAGGCTTTACAGAGCTTGTGGCCCATAAGAGAGGGCTCATAAGATGTGTGAAAATTGGAAATTGCGGCCAACTGTACTTTAATGGTAGCGGGCGCGGAGCCCTGACGGAACAACATGGCTAAAAAATCCAAGACCGACGGAATAGGGGCTGTGAAGGGATCCAACCCTTGGGCCTGAGCCCAAATGGAGAATCTCCTCCATTTGCTGGAATAAATCTTCCTGGTGGAAGACTTATGAGAAGAAGACAAGATGTGCACCACTTCAGGAGAAAAGGAATGTAGCCTGACTACAGATGGAATTGGAGCGACCAGGCTGTCAACCTGAGGGTTCGCAGGGATGGATGAAGTTGTCCTGACATGTGAATCAGGAGGTCCGGCACTGGGTCCAGGGTCCACAGACCGTGCAGTGCGTACCGTTGAAGAAAGGGGAACCATACTTGTCGAGGCCAGTGTGGGGCAATAAGAATCATTCTGCTTCCCAAGGATATGGCTTTCTGTATCACTCTTGGCAACAGAGGAAACGGAGGGAAAGCGTAGATCAGACCGGGGGGCCAGTCGTGAGCTAGAGCGTCCCTGGGAGATTCCCCCTGTGGGGGGATCAGAGTGAAGTATTTGCTGCATTTGGCATTGAGGGGGCTGGCGAAGAGATTGCAGCAAGGCTGACCCCACTTTCTGAAAATCTGAACTGCCACTCGGTTGTTCAGGGACCACTTGTGAGGCATCAGAATAGCTCTGCTTAGCCTGCCCGCTATCACGTTGGACTTCCCCGGAATGTGCGTTGCCACTAGAAACTGTTGGGAAGACACTGCCCACTGCCACACCCGCATGGCCTCTCTGCAGAGGGGATAAGATTTAGTTCCCCCCTGCTTGTTCAGGTACCACACTACAGACATGTTGTCCGAGAGAATTGCAATCGTTCCCAGAGGTAGAGGGTCCTGGAGTGCTCGCAACGCCAGAAACACCGCTCTCATCTCCAGAACACTGATGTGCAAGTGTACCTCGTGGTCTTGCCAGGTGCCTTGGACCGCCCTGCCTAGATAATGCCCCCCCACCCCATCTGGGAGGCGTCCGTGGTCACCGTGGCCACTGGAGACATAGGAACCAAGCTCCTTCCTCTGTCCAGATTGGAGGAGCGTAGCCACCAGAGGAGGTCCTGTTTGCATCGCTCCGTGAGAAGTATCAAGTGGGAAAGAGGAAGCTTTTGAAAGGACCACTGAACCGACAGGAGCCACTGTAGGATCCGCATGTGTAACCTGGCCAGAGGTACCAGCATGATGGTGGAGGCCATGGATCCCAAGAGCTGAAGAACTAACCTGGCCTGAACTTTTCTGAGGGGCAACAGTGCGTGGATCTGAGACTGCAACACCCTTAACCTGTCCTGTGGCAGAAAGGCGCGCATTTGAATAGAGTCTAGCTCTGTGCCTATAAAAACAACACGCTGTGAGGACTGCAAGGCAGACTTTTCCCAGTTCAAAGTAATTCCTAGACATTGGCAAAGTGAGATGGTCGTCTCCCTGGCTTGAACGAACAGATGCCTGGTGGGGGCGGCGAGAAGCCAGTCCAGATACGGAAACACCTGGAATCCTAGACGTCTCAGGTGAGCTGTCACCACTGCCAAACACTTGGTAGACACCCTGGGGGCTGTGGTGAGACCAAAGGGCAGGGCACAAAACTGGAAGTGACTGGCTCCTAGCTGGAAGCGTAAATGACTCCTGAATACCTTATCCATTTTGATGTGGTAGTAGGCATCCTTGAGATCGATGGAGCACATCCATACTCCTTTCTCCAACAGTGGAAAAATGGACTGAAGTGTGACCATTCGGAACTTGGACTTCAGAACATAGCGATTCAGTCGACTGAGATCCAGAATGGGTCTCAGGTCCCCTGTTCTTTTAGGCACCAAAAAGAGTCGTGAGTAAGTTCCTGATCCGACATGGTCTGAGGGGACTGGTTGGATGACTCCCTTTTCTAGCAGCTTTGCCACTTCTAGTGCTGCTTGAACCCGTTGATTGGGTGGGACGTCCGGGATCCTTCTGACTGGAGGGGGTGTCGACGCAAAGGGAATAGTGTAACCTCCGGTACCTATTCGAAGCACCCAACGATCCTGGGTGATGCTCTCCCAGGCTTCCGGATGCAATGAAATTCAGCCCCCGACTGGCTCCGGAATAGCACAGTCGGGCAACACCTCAGGAACGCTGGAAGGAAGAGCCGCAAAAGGAATCGTGGTCTCCCGAGTTGCGGGGGCCCCCTCTGCCTCTAGGACGGCATCTTCCAGAATAATTTCCCCCCTCCCGCCTCTGTAGGGGGACTCACCTTGAGCCGTGGGAAAGGACCTCTGAGACTTTTTGAACCACATTTTCCCTCCTCTCTGAGCCTTGGGATAAGGCCTAGAAGGGAGAGAAAAACGGGCCCCTATGGCAGATAGGGTCTTTCCCTCCTGTTCGCATTTGGTGAGAGTGTCTTTCACTTTGGGTCAGAAGAGAGTGGACCCATCAAAGGGGGCGTCAGTGAAGGAAGACTTAAAGGCCTCCGCGAAATGACAAAGGCGCATCCAGGCTTGCCTTCTGGGAGCTACGCCTGAGCTAGCTGCCCTACTCGCCCCTTCAGCTGCATAAGATATGAGCCTCATGGATGAGTTGACAATGGACCCTAGGGTAGACAACTGGGCATTAACAGTCTGCGCTACTGCCTCAGGCATGTTACCCATCAGAGTATCTCCTAGCTCCTTCAGGAGATCTCTTCGGAGCCGAGTGAAATGACAGAGGTAATTCAACGACCGTAAGGTGAAGGTCATCAAAGACAGGGTACGCTTCCCATACCGGTCCATACTCCTGGACTCCTTGTTAGGAGGGTGGACTGAAGAAGAAGCCTCTGCAACTTCCTGCTGAGTGGCTGCTGCCACCACCAAGGCATCTACTGAAACCCCTTTGGTAAGAAACTCTTTGCCCGGGGGAGCAGACAAGAACTTGTTTGGACGTCTGGGCACCGGTTCCACGGAATCAGGGTTCTCCCACACCCTTCGACAAATCAAGTCCAGGAGTTCGTCGAAGAGTGGAGACACCCAGGAGGTGGAGGTTTGAGCTCCGATGGCCTTGAGGAATACCAACTCCTCCTCAGAGGGGGTCTTGGAGGGCCAGTCGCCTCTCTGTATCAAAATCTCCAGGATGTCAGAGAAAGAGACATCATCGGAGGATGACTTGGGGGGACCCCTCTGATTCCTCGAGGTCGGTATCGGAAGTGAGTGACTCGTCTTGGGAGTCGATGTGCTTCCTCTTGCACGACTTCTTACTGGGAGGCTCCTCAGGCACCAACTCAGAGGGGCCCTCAGAAAGTAGGGGACCGCTCAAGGGGGTATCCCCAGACCTTCGGGCTCCGCTGTCCATGGAGAGGGGGGCATCAGAGGCTCTAGCCGGCGTGTAAGGGGACGGAGTGACCGATCCAGGTGATGTACCTGACGACCTGGCCAGGGCGCTCCTCATGTCCTCGAAGGCTGGTCCCCCCAGATCTGAGGACCGACCAGTCTCCTTGACCACGATCGGAGTAGAGATTCCCCGAGCCAAAGCACCGAGAGGGAGGCTTGGAACCGACAGGAGTCCCGAGGCATCCCTCTGGTCCGACTGAGGAAACCCGAGTGCCGAAACCAGAGGACGGAGTCGAAGCCGGCTCCGATAGACTCGCCCGGGGTATCGGAGCCGACACCAGAACATCACTCGGCACAGGGCACTCAGGCTCCGATGACACATGGGTGTTCTGAGGAGGAATCATCGATACAAGCATGGGAACCGGCTCCGGAGCCGACTGGTTCGGAGCCGAAAACAGTTTTGGTAACACCGACGACTGTAGGAGCCTCTGAACCACCCTATCCACATCCAAATCAGACAGCCTAGAGGATTTGGAAGAAACAGAAGGAGATCTAGATCTCCCGACTGGAGACTTATGCCTGACACTGGGTGACCTGCTCCATAGAGGTTCCAATAATATCGGAGCCGAGGTCGACCCCAGTACAACAGATACCTCCTGCGGCCCCGAGGACAATGGAGCAGAGGAGGTAGTATCCATATCAGAGTCCTTCTCCTTCGGCCCCAAGGGCAATGGAGCCGAGGATGTAGTGTCCATTTCTGAGACCTTCTCCTTCGGCCCCGAAGACAGTGGAGCCGAGGAGGAAGTATCCAATTTACAAACCTTCTCTGATGGCTCCGAAGAAGCAGACGTAGCCGGAGATCTTTTCTTGGCCTTAGGAGGCTTAGACTTGGTACTAGAAGGCGGGGACGACTCCAAGGCCTCTTCAAAGGAGGGCTTGATCAGACCTTCAAAATCAGTTTGTTTTTACGTTTCTGCAGTACCCTAGGGCTAAAAACATGACAGAAACTGCAGGACTCTTGCAAGTGAATAGCAAGACAATAAACACAGATCGAGTGCCCATCTGTAATGGACATTTTATGGCCACATTTAGTACACTTCTTAAACCCAGAGGGTTTATGTTCCTTCAGTTCTTTCGACATGGCAAGCAAACGCGCCACACACAACCGACAGAGTCAAACACTAAGGGAGGGCGGGAAGACAGACAAACACTTGACAGGACAAGGAAACTCTAACTTAAATGCTTCCTAAAAACAAATTTTTAACCACTAACACAACAGCAAATCACAACCAGGAGGACACAGGAGAGGACTAGGTCCTCTAACTTAAACGGGCCTAGCCCGCGAAACAGTAGGGATACCACAAACAACTAAACTCTCAACCTCATGCAACAACTATTCAAGCACGAAGAATAGCTATGAAAATAGCTTTTGTCAAAAGGAGACTGCTAAAATACTAAAAGTATTTTAAAAGGGTACTTAGCCACAGCCAAGCGAGACCACGTCCTAACTCTACGAGCGGCAAATGAGATCTGGGGCTAGGGCGAGGTGCACCCTGGGATACCGGGTTAGCCCAGCCAATTAGAGACTTTGCGCTAGAAAGATTTGGCCGAGTCGGAGCCGATTCTCAGCTCCAAACCCCGTGAGTAAGGAATGTAGGTGAGATAGGACCACATAACATCAAGAGTTTCAGACATTCAAACTTTGTATAGTAATTAAGAAAAGCTGGATTTCTTTGCAGATGATATTATTTTGTACCTGATTAAAAAAACGGAAAAGGACATTTCAGTGTTGTGGAACATACTACGACAGTTTCAAGTCTTTTCAGGATAGAAAATTAATGAAGATAAAACAAAGGCAATAGTTGTAACTATCTCCCCACACAAAAATTGGTTCAGCAATACCCACATTTATGAGGACATGATAAAATAAAAGTATTTAGGAGTATGGAGAGTATGGATTAAAAAGGAATCTGTTATGGCAACTAAGGATATGTGGGAAGAGTCTTGACAAAAGATAATACAAAAACTGAGAAAGTGAAAACTCTGTTTTATGGTGTTGCATAGAAAGATACAAGCAGTGAAAATATTTTCATTTCCTTTGGTTTTATACACAGGGCAGGCATATTTTTATCAACCAGATGAGAAGCTGTGGACAGCAATTAATAAAGAGTTGAAGGATTTTATCTGGAAGGGGATGAGAGCAAGAGGTAAGTAGAATAACTTGATCCTTCCAATAGAACAAGGTGGCTTGAGATTACCTGATTTGAAGGGTTATTTCAGTTAAGGCTGCTATACATATCACAAGCAGAAAGCTATAATTCAAAAAGGAAAGGTATGATGATGAAAACAGGGGGAAGCTCAAGAAATAAAGAGATCCTGGGTTTGGATGCAAATCCTTAAGGAGAATATCAATAACCATACAGAATATTATATTCATAAAACAGCAGAAGCTACCTAACCCAAAAAAACTGAACCGGAGAAAGGAGATTCTGTCAATACAGATTACTGCAATTAGGGGTACAGAGAAGAGGCAAGGGGCGGGGCTGGAATTTACTGGAGAAAACGGGTAAAGGAACCAAGGTACTGGGAGCAAATAATTAGAGATGGAAAGATAATAGATAGGGAAAAGGACAAAAATGAATTTGGACTGCAGGCTAGAGATTGTATTTCCTATCAAAGACTGATATCAAAGCAAAGGTAAAGAGATAGGAATATGGGGATCCTAAATGAAAGACCAGAACAGGTATTTTTCGTTGAATCTATAACAGAAGCTGCTGTTTAAAAGGAAAATTAGGAGGACATAATTGCATGACAACTATAGGAATTGATCAGAGGAGGTTAAAAAGGATTGGGAAGACAGACTAGATAAGCAAGTATACAAAGAAACAATGAGAGGATATATGCATGGCTCTCAAATATCTTTGTTTGGAAGTGTTTGCATAAGTATTTTTATACCTCAAGCAGACTACAAAGAATTTTTCCTCAGACAGACTGCAAATGTATGATGGGGAAGAAATAGGACTGGAAACTTATTTTATGGGTGTGTAATGAGCTGGCAGACTAACAATTTCCCACAGAATACCCTGTCATAAATACTGGGTGAGCAAATTGGTATAACTAAGATAATGATTTTTTTAATCAGAATTGCCTAGGCATAGTAAGGCCTTGCTAATTTTAATTCTGTTGGCTGCCAAAAAACAATAACTAGAAAATGGAAATCAAAGTTTAAACCAATTATATTAGAAGTAGTGAATATATTAACATATATAAAAGTATTGGAAGTGGGATCGTTAGAAGAGGGTAGGAGCAAACTACACAGAAAAAAATGGGAATATGGTTTGTTTTCATTTATATAAATGTATGGTTGATTATGTCATAAATGATATTTCAATAAAGATATTCCTTGTTTAAAACAAGAGATAACAGAACTGGAAGTGGGATCTTTAGAAAATGATAGGAGCAAACTGCAAACAAATGGAAATTGTGGGAACAATGCATGCAGAATAATGCTTTTGAGGTGTGTGCTTTAAGGGAAGGCAGGAATTGCTCAATTTATGTAATGCTGAATTGATGATAGATATACAAAAGAATATAAGTGATGTATAATGTTTGCAAATGGGAATATATAGTACTTTTTTATTTTATATAAATGTACGTGTGCCTATGTCTTAAGTGATAAATTCAATAAAGGTGTAAAAAAATAATAAAAAAGAAACTGAGAGGCATGGGGACTGAAGAGCTGTATTTAAAATTGTCTTTGATTTTTCTTGATTTTTGTGCCTTTTTATTTATATTTTTTTTATATATTTTTTTGTCTTCACCTTGGAGGTGTTATGTGGGGGGTGTCAAATGGCCTACCTACACTTCTGTTGTAAGACTTTTCTCACCTACATTCAGCTATAAACCCCATGGCTCAAGGTAATACTTGACCCCCTGGGACACAGGACATGCTCATCACCACTTCTCCTTTTCACTCATCAAGCAGCACAAAGAATATATGGCACTGGTCATCCTTCTAGGGCATCACACAGGGTCTGTGTGAGCACTTAATTCTGTGGTGGACTTTAGGCTGAGGTATGTACACTGGGGAAACAGCTCATCTTTAACTGTGTTGTACAAATTTTCTACTAGAAACTTCCACCACCATACTATGTGGCCAGGTAGCACTGAAGATAGCTGTGTCTTAGCAAGGGTTGAGACAGGATCACCCAGACAGCATAGGTAAGATCTGGCATCTCAGAAATATATTGGCAATTTTTATACTATACAGAATGCTCAAGTGACTGATATACCCATCAGCATTCTACAGCAAGCTATTGTAAGGCAAACCTGCTAAAGCATAATTCTGATGTATTTGATGCACCTTGCAATACTTGCACTGCTGCACAATGTTCAGCAACTACAGTGACTATTACACCATTAATACACTGCACAAAACCACTATTAGACAAGCCAAGTGAAAAACACCAAATGATGTTGAATGTGACAGTGCATGCTTATTGCCAACTTTACTGAGGTCTACACCATGGGTTAAGTGTAGACGTTGGAACACTGTGCAAGAGTTTTCTGACAATGTACCAGTGTGTCCAGCCAAAACACTAGCTCGTGCCTGGATAAACTAATAAGGTGGTAAATAGTGCACATAAGATGCAAGACAAAATTGCTGCATTTTGTAAGTTGCAACCCATGTTGACAAGTTATCATCCCATGTCTAACAATGTGATCTCTGGTCTGTACTTTTCTGATTAACAGTGTACATAAACTCATCCATAACATCCAAAGCACTAGATGTATGAACTCCAATACTCAGGTCACTTTAGTTAGGCAGCTGCAAGAGAAACACAATGGGCTACCACATACACTAATATGTCACAAAGACTAATATGTCTCTCCCGACAATAATCAAGGCAGTAAATTCAGAGACTCAAGAGGAGCTTGCAAATCATGTACATCACTTCCCAAGAATATAGGACTAAGTTAGAAATATGTCTACTTTGATCTCTGCTGTACCATTGCAAACTGACTGAAATAAAAACAAATACAAATTTACAACACAGCATTTAATGTCAAACCAATGTTACTTTAAGCAGTCTAAGCTATCTTTGCTGACAGTTATGCCACAAAAGTCACCTTTGTGGCTTATCAGGTTTAGCCAGCCTATGCAGTCACTGCTTCAGGTAGGTTTGCTGCACCTGTAGCACAAATGTGCATTACACCTATCAGGCTTAAATAAGAGAAAGAGAATGGAACAGTGTTAGTCTACTTAATGCATACATGTTCCAGAGCTAGGTAGACTTTATGATTCATTAAATCACAGAGTGCAAGAAGTCATCTCTCAACATAATTCTAATGGCCCAGTAGATACTGCCTCTATACCATTACTTTGCCTCACCCAATACTAGTCAGACCTGGAGCTATGATGCAGTGTCAGACAGCAAACTGCAGGCTTCTTTCACTCCCATCTCAGCTCTCCTCAATGTATTTCAAAGTTAAATCATAAAATGGTCCTACACCAACAACTACTCTGATAAGGGCTGATCAAGACTAAATTGCAAAAATGACAATAAAAAAAAAGAAAGTAAGTAAAATGCAAAAAGGAAGTTGTATTTGTAAATGAATATTTTAAACAGATGAGAGTGGTGACCATGGGTGCAGCCTCTGCCCCAGTTTTTGCAAACGTAGTTATATGGTTTTAGGAACAGCAATATGTTATCCATTTTGAACACAGTGGAATGACACTCTTTTGTATCTGAGGTTTCTGGATGACATTCTTATTTTCTGAAAATGAACATTTGACAGTTTGACCAACTTCATTACAAATATGAATAATATGACTTCCTTTTTGCATTTTACTTCTACTGTGAAAGATGAGAAGTTGGATCATTTGGATAGTACTATTTATAAGAATATAAATATCCTAGACCTAGTCATTACCAACATGAGTGACCAGTGTTACACAGAAGTCAACTACTCGTTGGTCCGATCCGACCATAAGCTTATCACCCTTGATATCCACATCCCTCCCCCACCCCCCATTAAGGAAACCACAGTAAAAAAGTTCTCCAAAGCCAACTTCATGCTTCTTAAGACAGAAGTGGTGAACTTCATGACACCCATGCAGATGGACAATACAGTTAAAAAACTGCTGAATCCTACACAAATGCACTCTATAAGCACTTACACGAGTGCATGGATCGTGCTATCCCAAACAGAACCAAGACGCTATCCTTCAAAAAAAGGAAGCCAATCTGGTGGTCCCCTGCCATAAACAAACTGTAGAACAGAAGGAAGAAACTGTTGCAAAAGACAGTAAAATCCCATGAGTGGAGGAGCTCCCTGGTCAGCCTCAGTAAGAAGCTGAGATCCCTTATAAGATTCCGCCAAAGCTAGCTACGAAAACAAAAATCGCCACTAAATCCAAGGACAACCACAAAGCATTCTATAGCTATGTCAAGAATCTAGATGGCAACACCCAGATCTGCTCTGAGTTACAGCACAGCAGCACGAAAATTACAGAACCAAATGATATTGCCAACATCCTGGCTGATAGGTTCAGTGCTGACTTTACCCCTCTCTCACCCCCTAAAAGGCCCATATCTATACAGGAAGAATGCAGAGTCCCTGTAATCACAACTACGCAGGTAAAAGATGCACTCTCTGAAGCCAAAAACACAGCATCCATGGGACCAGACAACATCCCAGGCTGCATTTTACACGAACTTCAAAACGAACTGGCTCCCCACTTAAGCACCATGTTCAATAATAGCCTCGCATCAGGCTTTGTGCCCAGAGAATGGTGCACAGCAACAGTTATCCCACTCCACAAAGGGGAAGCCACCACTGATCCCAGGAACTATCAACATATTAGCCTGACGAGCCTGGTCTGCAAGGCCATGGAACGTATCATCATGGAACTCATAAACAAAGACATTGGTAACCTCCAAACTCTGGATCCCACCCAGTTTGGGTTTGTGAAAGGCAGATCATACCTCCTGAATCTGATCGACTTCTTTGAGGCAGTCACCAAAGCCGTGGATGAGGGAAAGGTGGTTCACACAGCCTATCTTGACCTTGCCAAGGCTATCGACACCATCTCCCATTCTGGAATTATACCTAAACTCACTAAAATAGGTATAAATCCCTACATCACAAGATGGGTTGCCAACTGGCTCACTGTCAGAACCCACACTGTAAAAGTTGCAGACTCCAAATCTGACCTCAAAGCAGTGACAAGTGGAGTACCGCAGGGTTCCGTCCTGGGACCTCTCCTGTTTGGTATCTACTTCTCTGAAGTACAGGCTAACACAGAAGGCCCCTGGCTAATGAAGTTTACAGATGACTGCAAACTAGGAGCCATAGTCAAGTCCCCAAATGATGTGGACATCCTACAGAAGGGCCTCACTGAGACAGATGTCTGGTGTAAGAGCCATGGCCTCAAGCTCAATGCCAAAAAGTGCAGTGCAGTGTCGTTCCCTTTGGTAAAAACACTGTACCCATGAACTACCACATAGGCAGCAATCTACTTAACATCAAATGTGTAATAAGAGACCTTGGGACCCAGGTGGACAGTAGTCTCTCCTATGATAGTCCCACAAAAGAAACTCCAGCTCCTGGTGCAGGATAAATAATATACGGTGCAGCTCGAACAGGAAAATTCTTTTATTGAATATAACACCAATACAAATGGTTAAGTGCTTTCATCTGTTCGTATACAGACTTCCTCAGAACCAAATGACACAACTGTCATTCAGATTATATATCCAGTTTGGCACCAAAAATATTTAAAACCTTAAAGAGACATTTTGTTAATTCTAATGTTGCACGCAAAACTGACTAATACATTTGATCTAAATACTTGTAAATATATATATATATATATATATATATATATATATATATATATATATATATATATATATTTATTAATATATTTTGTGTTATATTCAATAAAAGAATTTTCCTGTTCGAGCTGCACCGTATATTATTTATCCTGCACCAGGAGCTGGAGTTTCTTTTGTGGGTTCAACAGTCGTTTTGTTTGTTTGTGGCAGTGTTCTCCTTTAATAGTCACATCGCCACAGTAGTCAGGAAGTCCTTCTATGTGGCACACCTCATCATAAAAGGGTTCTCATCCAGGAAAAAAGAGGTCATTGTTCCCCTCTACTCGTCACTCATTAGACCCATTATAGAGTACAACGTCCCTTTTGGAATGTATCTCACAAGACATCTGTAGCAGCTGGAAAGGCCACAGAAGTACCTCACAAAAAGGATTACTGGCCTCAAACAAGTGCCCTACACTGACCGCCTCAAAAAACTCCAGCTTTACTCCGTAGCATGTCGCCTACTCCAAGGTGATCTCTGCTTAACATATAAAGCTATGTCAAACCCAGAGCGGTTGGACATGCTACACCTAAAGAAATCCCAATCCCTCCGAGCTACAGGCTCTAGGGACCTAAACCTTGTCACCACAATAAACAGGACACACTGGAGGGATAGATTCCTGTCCCAGAGACTTCCTATACTCTGAAACAAGCTGCCCATATATGTCAAGCAAAGTTCTTCATTAGCACTATTCAAGATAAATCTTCATGAGTGGATGGGAAATAGGAAATACATCCCGGGGATCACTTCTGTGTCTCTGCTGGACAGTGGTACAGGAAAATAACTTTCTTGGGTGGTGTAAGCTATGGAACCTTGCTGGCTAGGCTTACATAGGCCCTTGGGCCGATAGCCTAGTACCTACCTATGAACCTATATGCAAAAACAAACTTTTGAATCTACTATTTTCCGTAAATCAACCCTTCTCTAATGGTTATTTGCATTTCACCAGTGACCACCCCTTTTGGCAAGAGATAAAGGGTCAGTTTGTTAGGCTATTCAGAATGGTCTTTGAAGATGTTTATTTTCTTAGAGAATGTGACAAATTAAAAGTTATGTTTGTTGACAGGGGTTACCCTGCTGATTTAGTTAACATCATTATGCATGGTGTAGTACAACAGACAGAAACAGTAGATATAAACCCATATGAAAAGAAACTGTACATATGCAAAAAGTTGTTAAAAGGACAGAAGGGTTTAATAAGGCTTTGATTATGGCATATACTAACCAAAGTTCACAGATTAAACAGCTTATTACGAAAAATTGGAACTTGATTAAAGATCTGCTAGGAAGTCACACTTCTAATCTTCCCACCTTGAGGTTTGCATACAAAAGAAATATGAACATTAAAAATATTGTGGAAAGACCACCTAAGCTTTATAATTCATATGGAATGGTAAAAAGTGGTAGCTGTGCACAATGCGGATATATTTACGTCAGTGTAAACATTACTATAAGGGCTTAACATAGGGGTATATGAAACAACTGAAAGTACAATTGTATGACTATTGGACTGATACACATTGCCATGTGTGCAACTTGTGACAGTTTTTTTTTATGTGCACAAGACTGAGGGACAACTTAGAACTAGAATGTACGAACATTGCTACTCAATTAAGAAAAAAAAATAGGAAATGCACTTTACAAACATTCTATGTATTGTAGGCATTTAAAAAAAAATGTTTTATGTTTTGGAAAAGGTACCAGTGCCCAACTTTGGTTTTTGCTGGGGGCGGTTATTGAAACTAAAGTGTTACAGTGGCAGATTAAATTAAATGCCACTTCCCACCCAAATTTAAATGACAAAACATCATTGAATGGACTGTTAGTATTAAAGTCCACTGATATATAGAAGTATTTCTTTACTTGAGTATTGTATGTCTTTTATTGCACTGTGCAGATAAATTAACTTTTAGAATTTAATTGACTGGATCTTTTTACTGCTTGAATTTATCACATGTATTTTTATATATTCAAAGGGTTGTTTAAAATGGTGTTACCATCTGATGAAGTCCTGGAAAATTTTAGGACGAAAGTGCTAATACAGTATTGTTATCCACTTTTTATTTTTTTGCCCACACCTGACAATCATCAGCCCCCTTCCAACCAACTCATACCATTTGTTAACATCTGGAAGAAGCCAACATGTAAGCAGTCATCAGGAGTGGTCCAACTTTTTGCTATGCTGAAATCCCTGCAGACAATCAGAAAACATCAACGAAGGCCATCTTCTCACTTCTGCAAGGGGTACTCCTCTCTAAGCAGCTCAGCCTGCATTTGGAAGCAAGAATGGTGGTTTCCCCAGTCTCCATCAGGGAAATCACACCAACTCATTGTGCCCCCAAGTGCATGCAACCCTTCCACCTCCTCTGGTAGAGGTGAGAGTGTGCCATGCCCTTTCACTCCTCCCTCCCTCCTCCACTGCCAGGTATGCTAATTGTGCCCCAGTCACCTGAACTACAGTCAGGGCTCCATCCCTCTTGTACCACAGAGCCGGGCTGAAATGATTACACACACACACACACACACACACACACACACACACACACACACGGAGCACTCACCACAGAAATGCGTAACAGAAACCGGACAGTTATGAAATCTGCAACACACTGTGTGGTCCAAAGACAAAAAGAGTCTGATAGTGAAGTGTTGAACAGCTTTTACAGATGATGGGTAGGAAGAAGAGCACTTCTACTTGATATGCTATCTGTGTGTCAGTGCTAAGTCTGTCACAGCTTTCAAAAGTGTTAAAACAATTCACACTCCTTCACTTTTTCTAACTGGTAACACATTAGGACATCAGGGCTGCATGTAGTACAAAGAAATGTAATCTGGTTCCACTGATCATAGCCAATAAAATATGTGATCTTGAAAGGGATGTGAAGATTAATCTCTTGGTTATGACTGGATACATGTTCATTATCCTCTACTTTTTTAAGTCCTGCTGGGGAGGGGGAAGAGTCTCCCTGCAGGAAAAGTACAGTGGACATATTTTCTGGTTTAAAGACAGGAGTGACTGGTGTTCAAGAAGGGCCTCAAAATTCCTTGTTCTACTTTCAACACATTCTTTTTTAAAACAAAAGCACTTTTAAGACTTCTACAGGGTAACTCTCACACAGAAAGAAACAGGCACTGAAAGTGAAAGTAACCTTTTTTTTTTTTTAAGAGAACATCATTAATTAGCCTCAGAATCCATGAAGAATACAAAACTACAGATGTGTACACTTACCATAAATGTAGATGTTCAAGTGTATTCACTGTTGCAGTCATTACATTTGGGTAATCTGCTGGCAGGTTGTCCTCAGTCGGCCTGAATATCAAAGTCTTGGGTCCTGCGTTGGTTGCTGTCTCCTCTTCCATGATGTCAGGGATATAAAACATGCAGCCAATGCCATTTTATTCAGTTTTTCTTGCCCCAGATGCCAGGTGCCCCCAAATGGGGAGCAAAAAAAAAAAAAAAATATATATATATATATATATATATATATATATATATATATATATATATATATATATATATATATATATATATATATATATATATATATATATATACACACATATACATATATATATATATATATATATATATATATATATATGTAAATGCACTTTTAGCAACATAAACTTTACCTTCATCTAAAAGCAAATACACCAGAAAGGCTTTAGAATATAGTGAAGGAAAGAGAAGTTCTAGAAAAGGGGGATGGCTGGTGGGTAACCCGGACTGCAACAGTGAAAACACTCGAACATCTACATTTATGGTAAGTGTACACAACTGTACTATGTTCTTCATGTTTCACTGTTGCAGTCAATACATTTGGGTAGAATCCTAAAGCTATGGATGGGAGGATGGAACTAAATAGCATTAGGAGCGGCTATGAGGCCCTGCAGAGCTGCAGTGGCAAAGCCTGCCCTGGATTTAGAGAAGAGAGGCAAATGATAATGCTTGTAAAGGTATGAACAGAGCTCCAAGTAGCAGCTTCTAGAATGTCTTTGGCGGGAACTCCTCTGAGAAAGGCTGCTGAGGTAGAGGCAAGCCCTGGTGGAATGTGACCTGATTCCCTTGGGCACCGGTTTACCATGATGCAAGTAGCAGAAATGAATGCAGTGGCTTATCCACTTAGAAATAGTCTGCTTTGATATAGCCTTCCCCTCTGATCCTGCAGCAAATGCCACCAGTAGTTGCTCAGACTTTCTTAGAGATTTGGTCCTGTTTAAGTAGAATCTTAGTTGTCTGTGTACGTCCAGTGAATGCAGAATCCGCTCCTCCTTGTTCTGCGGATTTGGGTAAAATGCTGGCAGGTGAATAGTTTGGTTAAGAGCCACACTGGATACCACCTTAGGCATAAAGGAAGGATTGGTCCTGAGGGACACCCTGTCCAGGTGAAATGTAATAAAAGGCTCCACACAGCCATGAGGGCCTGCAGTTCTGAAACCCTTCTTGCTGAAGTGATTGCCAAAAGGAAAGCTGTTTTCCAAGATAAAAACTTTACATCCGCAGTAGCTGCTAGTTCAAAAGGAGGCAGGGTGAGTTTTTCCAGCACAAAATTGAGGTCCCATGCAGGAGTTGGTGATCTTCTGGGTGGCCTTAAATTTTTGGCCCATTTAAGATACTGTTTTAGCAGAGGATGAGAAAAGATGGGAGGCTCCGTGTTGTAATGAACCGAGATGGCAGAGGCATGGATTTTTACTGAAGAAAAAAATAGGCCCTTGTCAAGCATCTCAGTCAAGTATTGTAAAATCTGATGGATATTTGGTTTTGCTGTATCCATTCCTTGTGCTTGGTTCCAAGCACAGAATCTCTTCCATTTATCAGCATAAGATTTTCTAGTACTAGGCCTTCTGGCTTCCAAAATTACATCCATCACAGATTTACCGAGAGGTGTTGTTTGAATAATTACATGATCAGCCATGCTGCCAGGTTCAGAGTTTGGAGTTGAGTGTGCAGAATTTGATTGTTCTGCTGAGACAGTAGATGAGGTATTTGAGGCAAGTACCAAGGAGGGAGTTGAGACATATTCCTTAGAATTGGGTACCAGTGCTGGCGAGGCCAGTCCGGAGCAATTAGGATCATTTTTGTTTTTTCCTGTCTGACCTTTAGTAAGACCTTGGAGAGAAGAGGCAGAGGGGGAAAGGCGTAGACTGATAGGTTTTTCCAGTTGAAGAATAAGGCATCCACTTTCCATGCTTGTCTGTGATAAGTCCTTGTGCAGAATTTGTCCAGTTGATAATTGTTGGGGGAGGCAAATAGATCTATGTCTGGGCTCCCCCACTTCTGTGTTACCATGCTGAAGATTTGTGGATCCAGTTTCCACTCGTGCGGGTCCATAAGATTTCTGCTAAGGTCGTCTGCCAGAGTATTTTGTTTTCCTGGCAGGATTTGAGCTTGAAGATGTACTTGGTAAGTCAAGGCTGTGTTCCACAATGCCATGGCTAGTCTGCAAAGGGGGTAGGAATGTGTACCCCCTTGCTTGTTTATGTACCACATAACTGTAGTGTTGTCTGTCTTTATCAGTAGTTGTCCTGGATGAAGTAAGTCCTTGAAGGCTGTCAGGACATTATGAACAGCGAGCATCTCTTTCTGGTTGATAAGCAGATGCATTTGTTTTGGGCTCTATATGCCCTGAATGCATCTCCCCGCCAGGTGGGCCCCCCAAGCATAGTCTGATGCATCTGTAGTTAGGGTTTGGGTGGCAGAGGGTACAGTGAATGACAGTCCCTTGTTGTGGTGACATGTCTCTGCCCACCAAAGAAACTCCTGTTGTAGGCAGGGAATGAGAGGAATCATTGTTTCCAGACTGTGACAATGTTAACTCCATAAACTATTTAGGTACCACTGAAGTTTCCTCATATGCAGTCTTGCATATGGAATTAGTAGAATGCAGGATGCCATGAACCTCAAAGCCTGCAGAATTTGTCTTGCAGATAGTTGGGTTTTTGTTGCCATCTGTTTGAAATATTTAGTCAGTTGCCTTTGTTTGCCTGGTGTAAGGTAAGCCATCTGGGCAGTTGAATGCTTGCGCCCAGGAATGTAATTTTTTGAGAGGGTACCAGTTGTGATTTATTTTCGTTTATTGTGTACCCTAGGCATGTTAGAAGCCTTTTTACAAATGCCAGATGTTGAAGAAGAGTGTCCCTGTTCTCTGCTTGAATGAAACAGTCGTCCAGGTAAGGATAAATTTGAATGCTTCTTTGTCTGCAAAATGCAATTACTGGTGCCAGGCACTTTGTAAAGACCCTGGGCGCAGTAGATAAGCCAAAGGGCAGTGCAGAGAATTGGTAATGCATAAAACCTGCCTTGAAGCGGAGGTATCTT
Source organism: Protopterus annectens (assembly GCF_019279795.1). Classification (NCBI taxonomy): domain Eukaryota; kingdom Metazoa; phylum Chordata; order Ceratodontiformes; family Protopteridae; genus Protopterus; species Protopterus annectens. Next base: position 1,721,559,672 of record NC_056728.1, on the reverse strand, counting down.
CTGCACGAGTCCCTTATTGGGATATGCAGGTATGCCTCTTTTAAGTCTAGAATCACTAACCAAGTGTTTCTGCCCAGCATAGGCAGTAGCTGTTGTAAAGTCAGCATTTTGAATTTTGGAATGTCCAGAAATGTGTTCAATATTGATAAGTCCAGTATTGGATGCCAGGCATTGTCTTTTCTGGGTACCAGAAACAGTCTTGAATAAAAACCTTGTCCTTTTTCTTGTTCTGGTACTGGCTGAATAGCCCCCGTATCCATGAGGGACGTAACGTGTTTCTGAGCCTCTGCCCATTGATTTTGTGGCAGATCTGGCCAACCGTTTGGAATTGGCAAAGTATGGAAATGAAATCTGTACCCCTGGGTTTAATACCCACTTGTCCTGGGTAATTAACTGCCAATTTTGAGCATGAAGTGCTAATGTTCCCCCCAAGGGGGCTGCCAAAAGATAAGTGCTTGGTGATGGTAGAGGGAAGTCATTGAGACTGCTTACTGTAGAGTTGTCTTTTGTTCCCTCCAGATTTGGAGGTGGAGGCACCCCATTGCTCTGACTTGTAAGAACCCTGTGATTGGTATCTAGAGCCTTTTGAGTGCCTGGATTTGCCTTGAGAGGCTCTGTTGGACACAGGAAAGGACAAAGTTTTAGTAGGCCAGTGCCTACTGAATCTGGGTGGCTGCACTTGTAAGAAATATTTTACAGTTTGCATAGATTTAGCTTTGTCTTCCATTTTCTTTAAAACCTCTTCTGCCTTATTACCAGAGTATCATGCTGTAAAGGGGCATCCAACAATTTAGCTTTAACATGATCAGGCAGATTTTGCTCCTTGAGCCAGGCCATGCCTTCTAATCACAGATCCAGTAAATGCAGCCCTGCAAGAGGCCTCCAAAGAATCAAAACCACATTGCATAGTATGCTTTCCCACCTGTTCTGCTGCATGCAATAATTCATGTAATTCTTTATTTTCCACACAATCAGAAATCAACATCATTTTCTGTTTCAACAAGCCCATAACATGCTGTTGATATTTAAGCATATGAAACTGGCAGTTTAAGGCCCTAATTGCCAAGGTTGCAGACGTATAAACCTTCTATCCCCATCTATACAGTGCCCTGGAGTCTCTATCAGAGAGGGTAGGATTTTTGGCTGTAGAGGCCTTTACACCTTTGGGACCCTGTGAGATAGTTTCAGGATCAGCAGCAGGATTTTTGAATAGAAATTTGTGGGAGTCAGGAACCCTGTAATATCTGTCTGGCTTACTAGGAGCTGGTGGTAGGAAATCAGGAGCCATGCTTGATTCCGAAAACACATCATCAACAATGTCTAATACAGGAGGTATAGCCAAAGGCCTATGCTGAGGAAGAAGAAGGAAATCCCTAAGCCTCTTTTTTGATTCAGAGAAATCCTGACTCTCCCAAGGGAAATGTTCCCTTAAAGTATGCAAGGTTTCTCCAAAAGAATAAACCTCAAGAGGAGATGCAGATGGGATGGATTCTTCTGCATCTGAATCCTCATAGGGTGGTATAGAAAGTTCCTGATCAGAAGAGGAATCAGAAAAAATAGGAATCAGAAAAAATAGAAACCTGATCTGAAGATTCATAATCAGTGTCTTGCCTAGGCCTCTTAGCAAGGGGGGTTTGGGAACCCCTGATCAAGGTAATTAAGTCCTCAGCCATTTTGATCATCTGTTTTTTTAGGCATAGGGGCCTGAGCACGTGGCTCATGCGTCATTTTTTTAGACTTGGAAGATGTTTTTGATCTTGTTTTTGAAGCTGGCGTCGGTTTTATATAAAAATGTTGAGGTCTGAAGACACCATCAGAAGCCAGTGCCTGCTCAGCGGCTCTGGACCCATCCAAGGGAGAGACATCCGCGGGTTCAATACTCTGAGAATCTCGTGGCATACCGGACTCTGCATGGGCCTCGGTAGAGGCCTGCGACTCAAATGTAGCGGGTATCAGGGGATGCGAAAGCGCCTCACTGAGTACCGGCGAACTGGCGACTGGCTTAGGAGAAGCTTCATCGTCGATTTTGGACCTCGACGGTCTGTCTCTGTCTTTTTCTTTGCGTTTTTTGTGAACTCCGATAGTCGGATTGCTAACTGATGACATTTCAGGGTAATTAAATCTGGATCCAAAATATTTAGAAGCAAAAATATACCGACGCTTAATAGTGCGTTGGTTAAATTTAGCACAAAACTGACAGCAAGGCACATTATGATCTGGACCTAGGCAAGGAATACAGTAGAAATGAAAATCCTTATGAGGTATTTGCTTCCCACAAGTAATGCAATTATTAACTTTTACTGACATCGGTAAGGAGCAAGAAAAAGTTTCCCCAATGGGGTACTTAGCTTTAGTTGAAGACTTCGGTTCTGAAACTCGAATGTGAAAATTTCAGGAGTCGGCTGACCGGCACTTGTGAACTGCTTATGCTTCGGGCACTGCGCGGCAAGAAAGACTGAATAAAATGGCGTTGGCTGCATGTTTTATACCCCTGACGACCTGACGTCATGGAAAAGGAGACAGCAACCGACACAGGACCCAAGACTTTGATATTCAGGCCGACTGAGGGCAACCTGCCAGCAGGTTACCCAAATGTAATGACTGCAACAGTGAAACACGAAGAACATCTACAAAAACACTCAAAGCCTAGCAACAAACCACAACACTAAATGCTGCAATATCAGGACAGGTACATAACCCTCTAGAAATCAATTCGGTGAGCACAATGATACAAACTACCAAACAACCTGATTGCAGCAAAAAGAAATGAAGATGGTGCAGGTTGATCTCTGCATTACTGTAACATATCTGGTGAGACGGGGGCAGACCAGTCCCTGCAAGGAACCTCCAAAGTTCTGGAAGTCAGGTGGATAGCCATATGTCTGCCTGTAAATGAATACACCAAAACTAGCTATCAACAAATATGCATCAGTGGTCCATATGACTGAACAGTGGCGGCATCAGTGAATGGGTTCTTGCTGCTCCACAAAAAAAAAATACATCTTACTGGTGTCACAGCTAATGTCAGAAGCAATCATCTACCAACAGCTGTTACCTGTATCCCCACAAAAACATCCATGAATCACAGATTCTTTTAGTCAACTAATGCAAGGAACGGTGACTTCTCTTTACTGAATCATGCTTTAAGTAACACTACTTAGCCTTTCATATTTAGCCTCCCCCCTAGATGAAGCTTCTACCCGCTTCAACTTAGCATTGCTAAAAACAGTAACCAAGTTTTCTACCCTCGGAATGAAGCACGTAAGAGTCACTTGATTATCTTGGATCTCTGCAGATACCAAAAGATAATGGTTGAATATAAACTTTGAGTACCTACCACAAATCAATACTGGTCATTAAGCTCAACAAATTTAGAACCAAATATAATGAAGCGAAACAAGCAATTTTTTTTTTCAAACAAAATCATGATACTTTAGCCTGCTTCTGTGGATTAGCGAGATAAAGCCACTAGTATGATCCAAATTACCAATATCAATTAGAGGCTCACATGTAAGATAAGCCAGGTGGAAGAAGCCAATGGTAAACAACAGTAAGCAGCATAGGTTACGTTAACTTCTACCAGTGCAAGGGAGGTATTCTGGCATGCAGTGATGCAGAACCTACTGCAGAAAAAGAACATGTCATGCAGTGCATGGGCCCGGGATATCTGCTTGGCTCTGCAAAGCTGCACACAAGGGAGCATATTCTTCTCAGTGGAAGGCAGAGAAGGCCCTTATATACGTAAGTGCACATCAGTTACTTGGGGAGATATCAGGCTCATGTAATACACACACAGACACACACACACACACACACACACACACACACACACACACACACACACAAACTCTGCCTGGATGATGGCCCTGTGTGCTTCAATCTACGGCAAAATGAATGGGCCAGGCCACTGATGGGTGGTATGCAAATGGTAAAAAGACAACATATATCATAATATCTTAATCAACATGTAAAAATATCCTATAATAATGTTGGAAAAACATTGAAACTCCTTCATCCAGTTCATAATTATATCCTTTCACCCCTTCCTCAACTCAGTGACAATACATCTTCAGGAAACTTCGACTATTTCCATGAGTCTGCTCAGAAGGTAACATCAAATAATCTCACTAAGAGCATCAACATATCCTCTTAATTCCCTCTGACTTGCTTTACACTGCATTCTGTTTGTATTAATATATTCTTCAAGTTACTCAAAAAACTCAGCTAAGCTTGACTGTCCTGATAATCTTCCTCACTACTCACTAAGTTTTTATCCCGCCACCATTCTCATTAAAAGGTCCGTTAAGGAAGGGACAGTTTTAACCTGCTGGATGCAAGCTCTTACCTGTTCCTCTTCACCAGGATGGTTCCCAAGATGCACTCAGTAACTATGAAGGCACTGCTTTATTGCCACAACACTCAAATATTTTATAAAAATCTGCAGACTACAAACTGTTAAAACACCCATCAAATTCAAACAATATTACTACCACTCAGTATGGTGTCTGACTCATCACAGTACACATTACTGTTCTCTTGATATTACTCATTATATATGTAAAGAGCTTGACAGTTGGAAATTGGATAGTACTATGATCTTGGACATCTGCAAAGCCCGCAACACCATTATCCACTCAATGCTTTTACACATTCTTAATAATCCTGGCTAATTACTTAGTGCAGTCAGAAGGTTTTCAGTTTTCTTGTTTAATAAGATGTAGGCAGTAAGGCAGAACAGCACAATTTATTCTAGTCTTCCAGTCAGCACTGGTGTACTCCAGGGCTCTCTTCCTGGACTGTTTTGGTTTATTATTTGTGTGAAAGACACTGCCAACTACTGTGAATTCTAAAATGATTCAGTATGCTGAACATTCCACTGTTGCTTTGTCAGGCCATTCACTTGAATTCATAAGTAAAAGCTTACAGCATAATTCTATTCCTTCAAACTTGGCTAAACTTTTCAAGTTTTAATTTCAGTACCTCTAAAACCAAATTGTTACTGCTCACTCTTGAACCTACTTCCCACTCAACCTACTAACAATCCTGACTTATCCTGGAAACAATACGCCATCTACTAATAACTAATGGTCACAACACTTGACTCTACCATTATCAAAGAGGTACAATCTGCTAAATTTCCTGAATGCAATTTGACTTAACAGGTTAAGAATATGAAACTGATCAAACTGTAGAAAGTCAAACTACTCCTCGCAGAAAGTGCAACAGTAACTATACAAAGTCAGACTTATTTCCGTTTTTAAGTTATTTGGCCTGTCTCTTAACTATTACATCTTCAACCCTGTAATAAAAACCTGAACAAGCCTACAACATAATTATCATACTGACCTGCTGCAGGCTGCCATGACAGAACTCACAAGTACTAATCGTCACGTGATCTGCACCTACTTGAAAATATTTGACTTATGGTAATACAACTGTGCCTTGGCTATAAACATCCATGTTTACCCAACTGAATCAACAGGAAGAAACCTACCTAAAACAACAGAGGTTCAACAAGTCATCCAGTTGGCATTCCAAAGTCTAACAACAAACAAGGTGTTTTGAGATTCCGTCACCAACAGCAAACTTCTGAAAAAAGAATTCACTGGGAAACCAGCAAAAAATCTACACTGAAGGATCTTTTCAACACAAATGGACATGACATTTTGTATCACTTAACATCACCCATTTAGTGCTTAGTATATATTTGTTTTATTTACATACTAAAATTAATTTTAGTTATGCATCTTGGGAGTTTTCTCCTAATTTTTGTTTTATACTTGACTGAATTTCATCCATTATACAAGGCAGCATAATAGAAACTAAACTGAGTACACTTTTTATAATTTGTGGCCTCACACTTATACAGTTTTTCTCCCCTCAGTTCACTTCTGTCATCAGTTCCCCCATTCCTTACATTTGTAAATGTATCCTTTTTCCTCCCTTTATGTTTGATGACTTATCAACGCAGTTTTACATCTTGCCTATTTACAACGATATGATGTTTCATATAATCTAGCATACTTGGAACATAAAGGCGACTGAATTAAAATGTAAGGTGTAGTCTACTGAAAACTGTACATTGATTAAGTTTTATGTCCTGTTTTGATGCTATTTCTGGAACTTCAATGAAAATTGCACTTACCAGCAGGTAATTCCCAGTTAACTGTTTGTGTCTTTCGGCTTTTCCCGGTTAGGGGTCGCCACAGCGGAACTCCGGTCCGCTAATGATTGGCTGTAGATTTTTATGTGCTGGCTTGCCGGGCCTAACGCACAACCTTCAACGAAGGAACACCCATTCACGCATGTCGACACACAGAAGACGCTCTAACTGAGAATCGAACGGGCAACGTCTAACTGTGAGGCGACAACGCTACCGCAGCACCACCACCGCAGCTCTAGGTAATTCCCAATTAACAAATGTAAATAAATATGTTCCTAACAGTAATACTAACGGCACTTGAGGAAAAATTGGTGAAGTCAGGGGTGCCAGCAACAAGGTATGTACTGTACCAAATATCACACTATTCTTTTCACATGTGAATACTTTTTTTTTTTTTTTTTTACGCATCATTAACCATTGAGAGGTAAAAGATCCATTTAAGGGTAATGGCACAATGCAGCATTATTATCCTCATCAACAATGGAGGAAGCAAGAGCCACCAAAACTCGACAGACTAACAATGGACCTAAGAACTGTCACTGACAGACTGAAGATCAGTTCTGCATAGTCTTTACAAGGAAAACACACACTAACAGTATTCCTGCAAAAACAAAAGTCAACATAGATGCCTTTGCCGCAGTTCGTTTTTCTCTGAAGAAGACTAGAGAGGTGTGATTACTGCTGACCATTATCTGTCTTCTTCTCAACTTTCTCTGTGAAATGCTGTGAATAACTTTCTAAGGGGTGCCCTAGACTGGGAAGTCTGTACAATGGCTTTCAGTTTCTGTTTATATAAAAATCTCATCAGCTGCAAAGGACTGCTGCAACAAATATAGTAACTAAAAAGTACAGTTGTGTACACTTATTATAAATGTAGATATTCACTGTTGCAGTCCTGACTTATGGGATTTCCTGATTTGGAAGCCCTTGGTCGGTCCGACTACCAGAGTAAAAAAAAAATCCCTACTCCCCTGATGTCAGGATGATTGGGTATAAAAGGGAGCCAGCAGACGCCATGACATCAGTTTTTTCTTGCCTGTAGAAGGTAGGAGCCCCATAGATGAATCTTAAGCAAGGGACCAGGTTAGAGGCAGGGGGCCTGTAGGGCATCCCTGCAGAGGGTCCTCTAGAAGAATAGGACAGAGAGAAAAGCTGTTATTTTAAGGAGAATAAGGGGTATGGGGGAAGGATAAAAGACTGCAACAGTGAACACACTTGAACATCTACATTTATGTTAAGTGTACACAACTACGGATGATTCCCAAAGCTAAGATGAGGATGGAAGGTGCCTTAATGAGAAGAGAGGATGCCCTGCAAGGTAGCAGTGGCAAATCCTGCTCTGGACTTGGAGAAGGCTGACAGGTAGTAGTGCTTGGTAAAGGTATGCACCGATAACCAGGTATCTTCTTCCAAAATTGCTTTTGTAGGTTCTCCCCTCAGGAAAGCTGTGGATGTAGACGTGGCCTTAGTTGAGTGGGTCCTAACAGATTCAGGGGGCTTTTTGCTACAGTAGGTGTAACAAAAGGAAATACAGTGGGAGACCCACTTGGAGATAGTTTGCTTGGAGACTGTTTTTTCTTCACAGCCCAAGTCAAAGGAAACAAACAGATGTTCTGATTTTCTGACAGTTTCAGTCCTGTCAACGTAGTAGTGAAGTTGTCTGTGTACATCCACGCAGTGAAGGATTCTTTCCCCTTAGTTCTGTAGCTTAGGGAGAAGGTAGGCCAAGTGTATGGCTTGGTTCAGAGAAGTGTCCGTGACCACCTTGGGTATAAAGAAAGGATTAGTTCTGAGTGAAACTCTGTCTGGGTGGAAGATAACAAAGGATTCCACTGCCATGAGGGCTTGCAACTCAGTGACCCTCCCAGCTGAGGTGATAGCCAGTAAAAAGGTATTCTTCCAGATCAAGAATTTTAAATCAGCAGTAGTGCCTGGTTCAAAGGGGAGGCAAGGTCAATTTTTCTACAACAAAGTTAAGGTCCCAAGGAGCTGGGAGATCTGATGTGCAGCACTTGAATCTTAATGGATGATTGTCCACCAAGACAGCTAGGCACTCCAAAATGGCTGAAATGTTGGTTGAGACTGGATTGAGGCCTTGTGGCTGACAACAAACACAGAATCAGTTCTACTCAGCATTGCTCAGGGTATAATTTTAAAGGCAGAAAGTTTGAGGGCCTGCAGGTTGGGGTGCGTGAACTTTCCCTTTCCCTGAATCAGCAGTTCCACTCTCTGGGGTAACTGCCAAGGCTTTTCTTTGGTCAAACTCACTAGCAGGGTGCCAGTGGTGCCTGGGCCAGTCTGGAGTTATCAGGAGAACTTCCCTGATTTTTAGGAGGACCGCTGGAAGGAGAAGCAGGAGGAAAATGCATAAAGAAATATGTGGCTCCAGAGGAAGAAGGCATCTGTTCTACAGGCTATGTGAAGTTTGATCCAGGAACAGAATCTTCTGAACTACTGTTTTCATCACTGGCAAAGAGGGGAGTGGGTGATCCTTGACTGCTAAGATGCCCTTCTGTATTGACATCTACATTTATGGTAGGTACAAAACTGCTATTCCTGCTCTGGGATGCAGGTGTTGAAAATGGGCTCTACAGGCTGTGTCTGATGTACCAGTGGCCAAACTAGGGAGGAACCTAAAGGGAAGATTATGGTTCTGGCATAGCTCATGCTCACCATGCAAATTCCTCCCTAAGGCAGTGAATCAGGTGGATTTCTGTCTACGGGGACTAGAGTAATAATCTTGAGGTAGCAGTGAAGCTTCCTCATGTGTATGGCCGGAGGGATCATTAGTATACAGGATGCCATGCAGCCCAGTGCTCGGAGAAATTCCCTGGCCGACAGGCATTCCCATCTGTGTAATGCCCTCTAAGTACTGGGTTAGAAGAAAGCCTTATCTGGTGGAAGGAAGGCCTTCTGGAGGAGGAATCCAGAGGCTCTTGTGTTGGATTTGCTTTATGGTGAGTCCAAGGAACAGAATCTGATGCAATGGTCCTATCCACTTGGAGCTTGGACTGTTTTGGCCTGAAAGAGGCAGTCAGTCCATAAATTGGATGTCTCTTGTTCTGGTACCTGCTCTGAAGCAAAGAAAGCTTCTGCAGGATACTTCTATAGGGATGTGCAAGCAGGCATCTTTCAGGTCAAGGTGACAATTAGAGTCTAAGGTGTGATTATAGGAAGATGTTTCTGAAGTGTAAGTATTCTGCATTTTGGGACTTTCCTTCTGTCCTGTGGACCAGGAAGACTGAAGTAAAACCCTTTTTCTGGTGGATAGCCTGGTTAAGCCCTGAGAACTGGTTCACATTTGGGTACCACCTTAATTGTATAAATGTAGGATTTGTTCTCATGGACACTCTGTCTTGATGGAAGATTAGGAAGGGTTGCACTGCCATTAAAGCCTGTAGCTCAGAAACCCTTCTTGCTGAGGTAATTGCCAGCAGAAAAGCAGTTTTCCAGGATAGGTGTTGAAGATCTGCTGTTGCTGCTGGCTCGAAAGGGGAGTGTCAATTTTTCTAGCACAAAGTTCAAGTCCCATGCTGGTAATGGTGGTTTCCTAGGAGGTTTTACATTTTTAATTCCTCTCAGAAACTGCCTGAGTAGAGGATCTTGAGAAGACAGGAGGATCGAGCTGTATTCTGCAGAAATAGCTGATGCATGTATCTTGATGGAGGAATAGGACAGGCCTGTATGGAAAAGCTCTGCCAAATACTCCAGGATGTTGGCAATGTCTACCTTTGACACATCTTTTCCCCTTTCAGTACTCCAAATGAGAAACCTTTTCCATTTTCCTGCATAGTTCCTTCTTGTTGAGGGTCTGCGGGCCTCAAGGATAATGTCTTTAACCCTTTGGGATAAATCTGGGTTAGTTGCTCTTATGTAATGTTCCAGGCAGTCAGCTGCAGAGTTTTCAGGTTTGGATGCAGGTGTTGTAGCCGCTCTGAGTTAACAGCAAAGGAATCAGGGTAGTGTCCACATTTCCCCCAGACATGCTCCTCAGTATTGGGTACCAATGTTGTCTTGGCCAGTCTGGAGCTATCAGAATGATCCTTGGGCGTTCCTCTTTGATTTTCAATAGCACCTTGTGCATCAAAGGAAGAGGTGGGAATGCATATGCTGTCAGGCCTTTCCAACTGAAGGATAGAGAATCCACCTTCCAAGCAAGTGGGTGGTACGTCCTTGTGCAGAATTTCTTGAGCTGGTGATTGAGTGGGGATGCGAATAGGTCTATTTGTGGCAGTCCCCATTTCCTTGTGATGACCTTGAAGATGTCCGGGTGTAGCATCCATTCGTGAGCATCCGAGGTAGTTCTGCTTAATATGTCTGCTAGGATGTTTTCTTTTCCCGGTACAAAATTGCTTGTAACTGAATGTTGTAGCTCAGAGCCATATTCCATAGGTCCAGTGCCATCCGGCATAGAGGGTATGAATGAGTGCCTCCCTGTTTGTTGATGTACCACATGACTGTGGTGTTGTCTGTCCTTATCATCAACTGCCCTTCTTGGAGGAATGGTCTGAAATTCTGGATTGCTAGTTTTACTGCCAGCATTTCTTTTGATTTATGTGCAGGTGCAGCTGATCTGGAGTCCATAAGCCTTGTATGCACTTGTCCAGCATGTGGGCCCCAACCGAGGTCTGAGGCATCCGTTGTGATGGTTTGGCTTGGTTGAATGCTGTGGAAGGGCAAACCTGGGTTTGACTGGCATGCCTGAGCCCACCATAGGAACTCTTGTTTCAGGCATGGGATTAGTGGTATTTGGTTTCTAGGCTGTGCCTGTGTTGAGACCATAAATTCTTCAGGTACCACTGTAGCTTTCTCATATGCAGTCTGGCATGAAGGACCAGGATTATGCAGGATGCCATGAAGCCCAAGGCCTGCAGTACTTTCCTTGCTGTTAGTTTGTTCTGCTTTGTTAATGCCAAGAAGTAGAGAGGAAGTTGTTCTTGTTTTCTGCAGTTAGGAATGCCATCTGTTTTACTGTGTCCAATACTGCACCTAAGAAGGTTATTCTTTGGGATGGTATCAGTCTTGATTTGTTTATATTGACTGTATATCCCAGGGCTTGCAGTAAGCAAATGACTCTTTGTAAGTCTTCTGTTAGCTTGTTTTGTTGTCCGCTTGTATCAGGCAGTCGTCCAGGTATGGATATATTTGGATTCCCTGAAGCCTGCAGTGAGCGATTACTGATGCCAGGCATTTCGTGAACACTCTGGGCGCAGTAGATAAGCCAAAGGGCAATGCTGAGAATTGATAATGCTCTGATCCTGCAAGAAATCTGAGGTATCTTCTGCAAATTGGTCGTATGGGGACGTGCAGGTATGCCTCCTTGAGATCTAGAGTCACCAGCCAATACTCCTTGCCCAGCATGGGAAGAAGTTGCTGTAGGGTCAGCATTTTGAATTTTGGAACAGTGATGAATGTGTTTAAAGTGGACAGGTCGAGAATAGGCCTCCAATTTTTCTCTTTTCTTGGTACCAGGAATAGTCTGGAGTAAAATCCCTTTCCTTGTTCCATAGATGGTACCCTTTCCACAGCTCTCATCTTTGCTAACTGAGCTATTTGTTTTAGAGCTTCTGTCTTTTGATTTGGTGGTAGGTTTGGCATTCCTCTTTTTCCTGGTAAAGTATGGAAATGAAACCTGAAGCCTTGGTCTATAGTTTGCAAAATCCACTTGTCTCTTGTGATGTAGTGCCAGTTTTTTGAAAATAAGGCTAACTTTCCGCCTAAGGGTGCTGCTATTTGTTCCCTGGTAGGCGGTGCCAGAGCCAAGTCACTGTGATTGTCCTGTTGCAGTGGTAGTAGTTGTGTCTGTGCCTCGCTGATTGTTACCTTGCCACTGGCGTCCCCTGTAGGCACCTCCTCTGGATTGATTTCTGCCTCTTGAACGCCTATTCCTGCCTCTCTGAGATTTAGAGGAGTCTGGAAAGGACCAATTTTGGAAGGCCAGTTCCTGCTAAACCTTGGAGGCTGAACCTGTAAGAAATCTTTCACTGTTTGTACAGATTTTGCATTCTCTTCCATTTTCTTCAGTACCTGTTGAGCAGGAGAACCAAATAAACTGACCTTATCCATAGGAGCATCTAATAGTTTTGCTTTAACATGATCCGGCAAGACCTGTTCTTTCAACCATGCATGTCTTCTTATAACTGTGCCAGTCATGGCTGATCTAAAGGAAGCCTCCAGTGCATCATAGCCACATTTTAAAGAATGGTTACTAACCTGCTGAATGTTATGCACCATTTCTAGAACATATTTCTTATCTAAAGAATCATCAGAGGACAGTTTCTTAGTTAACTGATCAAGCATAAACTCCTGGTATTGGATCATATGAAACTGACAGTTCAATGCCCTAGCTGAGAGAGTAGCAGAGGTGTATACTTTTTACCCCATCTCTCTAAGGGCCTGGGTTCCCTTTCAGAAGGGAGAGGGTTTTAACTGAGGTCGGGCTACTGCCTTAGGCCCCTGGGAGATAGTCTCGGATCTGCAAAGGAGCCTTGTATAAATGGTGATGTGTGTCCGGGACCCTGTAAAACCTATCGGGCTTAGCAGGGGCTGGAGGCAAAGTATCAGGAGCAGTGCAAGCATCATTAAATGCATCATCTACAACAGGAAGAACTGGAGGTATAGCTAAAGGCCTATGTTGTGGTAAATGCAAAAAGGTCCTAAGCCTTTTCCTTGAATCTGAGAAATCTTGTCCCTGCCATTGGAATTGCTCTCTCATGGCATGTAAGGTTTAACCAAAGGAAAATTCTTCTGGTGGAGAGGCAGAAGGAATCGATTCCTCAGCATCGGAGTCTTCATAAGTAGAAAAAGGAGCCTCTGGATGGTCTGTATTGTCTGTATCATCAGAAGAATCATCTGAGGACACTGGCTCAGGGGGCTCTGCTCTAGGTCTCTTTTCTGGAGGAGGTTGAGAGGCCCTGTCTGGATGAGATTGGGATCCCCTTATTAAAGAGATGAGATCCTCTGCCAGAGTGAGCATTTGGGAACTGGAACTGGGCCTGTGAGAGGGGGGCTTAACAGGCACAGACTTAGAAGTTTTGGCTGCTTTAGCCCTGGCAAAGGCCTTTATGGACATGGCTGCAGGAGGCCTAGCAGCGCCACGTGCAGGGGTTGAAACATCCAAAGGGATGGTGTCCGATAATTCTTGTGAAACCACAGTAGCAGGTTGAATTTCAGAGGCCGATTCAACCAGGTTAGAAGGGGCCTCGGTAGTAGCCATGGTTTTGGCTGAAGATAGAACCGTTTGCTCGGTTTCGGCCGAAACCGAGACACTCGCGGTTTGCTTAACCGCAGTTTCGGCCGAAACCGCGGACCGCGAGTGTCGGTCCTTTTCTTTGCGTTTCTTAACAACTTGTGAAGTCGGAGGATCCGACGGCATTATGTACGCAAAATCTGAGCCGAAAAACTGTTCAGCAAACTCCGACCGACGTCTAAGCGTTCGCCGGTTAAAAGAAGCACAGGCTAAACAAGCTGCTACGTCGTGGTCTGGGCCTAAACAAGGTAAGCAGTAAGAGTGGAAATCTTTATGAGGTATTTGTTTCCCACAAGTTAAACAGTTATTCACTTTTTCTGACATCGGCTGAGGCAAGAAAGAGTCCCCAGCGGGTACTTAGCTTTTAGAAGTCTTGAAGTAGTATTCGGTAGTAGTAATCTCTGGATCTGACCGACCGGCACTTGCGAACAGCTTCTGCTTCGGGCGCCAGACGGCAAGAAAGACTGGGGAAAATGGCGTCGGCTGATGCCTTTATACCCGAAGAACTGCAGCTATGACGTCGGGTGAAGTGCGACACCAGCCGAGGCCAGACCCAGACTTTGGAATCCGGCCGACCGAAGGGCTGCCTGACGACAGGACAACCCATTTGTAAGGACTGCAGATGCATCCTTGAAGGACATCAAAGGATTCCACTGCCATGAGGGCTTGCAACTCAGTGACCCTCCCAGCTGAGGTGATAGCCAGTAAAAAGGTATTCTTCCAGATCAAGAATTTTAAATCAGCAGTAGTGCCTGGTTCAAAGGGGAGGCAAGGTCAATTTTTCTACAACAAAGTTAAGGTCCCAAGGAGGGGTGGGCTGCCTCCTGGGAGATCTGATGTGCAGCACTCCCTTAAGGAACTGTTTCATTATGGGGATTGGAAAAAATAGGAGGAAGTGTAGGGATGTGGGCTGAAATGGTGGAAGCATGAATCTTAATGGATGAGAAAGATAGGCCTTTGTCCACCAAGACAGCTAGGCACTCCAAAATGGCTGAAATGTTGGTTGAGACTGGATTGAGGCCTTGTGGCTGACAACAAACACAGAATCAGTTCTACTCAGCAGAGTATGTTTTCCTGTACTGGGTCTTTTAGACTCTTTGAGAATACTAAGTACCTGACTACTCAGGGATTGCTCAGGGTATAATTTTAATGAATTAAAAAGGCAGAAAGTTTGAGGGCCTGCAGGTTGGGGTGCGTGAACTTTCCCTTTCCCTGAATCAGCAGTTCCACTCTCTGGGGTAACTGCCAAGGCTTTTCTTTGGTCAAACTCACTAGCAGGGGTGCCAGTGGTGCCTGGGCCAGTCTGGAGTTATCAGGAGAACCCTTAGGTCCTTCTTCCCTGATTTTTAGGAGGACCGCTGGAAGGAGAAGCAGGGGAGAAAATGCATAAAGAAATATGTGGCTCCAGAGGAAGAAGGCATCTGTTCTACAGGCTATGTGAAGTTTGATCCAGGAACAGAATCTTTTGAACTACTGTTTTCATCACTGGCAAAGAGGTCTATTTGAGGGGATCTCCATCTCTGGGCTATGTTGAAAAATGTTTCCCGATGCAGCTGTCACTCATGGGAATCCATTAAGTGTTTGCTGAGGCAGTCTGCTAGAGTGTTCTGAGCCCAAGGAAGGTACTGAGCCATCAGGTGCAAACCCATAGCATTGGCTGTCTCCCAGATCTGCACTGCCAGCAGGCAAAAAGGTAGGAGTGGGCCCCTTGTTTGTTTAAGGAGTATTGTGTTGTCTGTTTTCACAAGTAGAACTCCTGGTTTCCAGTGATCCTTGAAGGCTAACATGCCCTTCTGTATTGCCATCAATTCCTTCCAATTTATGTGCTTGTGTCTGAACTGCTATTCCCATTTGCTCTGGGATAGCAGGTGTTGGAAATGGGCTCTACAGGCTGTGTCTGATGTATCAGTGGTTAAGGTTTGGTACTGAGGGATGAACCTAAAGGGAAGATCCTGGTTCTGGCATATGCTCATGCTCACCATGCAAATTCCTCCCTAAGGCAGTGAATCAGGTGGATTTCTGTCTACGGGGACTGTGAGTACTGGCACCACATAATCTTGAGGTAGCAGTGAAGCTTCCTCATGTGTAGCCTGGCCGGAGGGATCATTAGTATACAGGATGCCATGCAGCCCAGTGCTCGGAGAAATTCCCTGGCCGACAGGCATTCCCATCTGTGTAATGCCCTCTAAGTACTGGGTTAAGAAGAAAGCCTTATCTGGTGGAAGGAAGGCCTTCTGGAGGGAGGAATCCAGCAGAGGCTCCAGGAAAACTATCCTGGTGGAAGGGTTTGTGTTGGATTTGCAGAGGTTTATGGTGAGTCCAAGGGAAGAGAGTAGGGCCTGAGTGATGGTCAGATCCTTGACGAGCTTGGACTGACTTGTGGCCTGAAAGAGGCAGTCGTCCAGATAAGGGTAAATCTGGATGTCTCTTGTTCTGCAGACGGTGATCACAGGGGCCAGACATTTGGTGAAGACCCTGGAAGCAGTAGACAAGCTAAAGGGAAGTGCAGGAAATTGAAAGTGACTGGTACCTGCTCTGAAGCAAAGAAAGCTTCTGCAGGATACTTCTATAGGGATGTGCAAGCAGGCATCTTTCAGGTCCAAGGTGACAATTAGAGTCTAAGGTGTGATTATAGGAAGATGTTTCTGAAGTGTAAGTATTCTGCATTTTGGGACTAGGAGAGATAGGGCCACAACAGCCTTCTTTCCTGGGGACCAGGAAGACTGAAGTAAAACCCTTTTTCTGTCTGGTGGTCTAGTACTGGTTCCACCAAGCCCTGAGAACACAAGTTGTGAATCTGAGAAATGGCCTCTGCCCTTTGGTTTTGTGGCACATTTGGGTATCCTGAGAATCTTAATTGTATTTTGAAAGTGAGCTTGTAGCCGTTTGACATTACTTCCAGAACCCATTTGTCGGAAGTGATAAGGGCAGAGTTTTCACTGAATAGGGGAAAGTCTTCCTCCTTATCTTCCTCCTATCTTGTCTGGGGTTGGAAGTGGAGGGGGCCACTGGGAGGGGGATGAGTCACTGCTGATCTCTGCTAGGGCCCTGTGGCCTAGAACTCCCCAACTTAGGTGATCTTGAGGACCACTGCCTTGACCTATATGACTTGTGTTGCTGCTTAGCAGGCCTTTCCCTTCTGGTTTTCCACTGACTGCATTTTGATTGGGAGGGAAAAGACCAATGTTTACTGGCAAATTTCATACTGAAACTAGGTGAATGGACTTGGAGGAAGTCTTTGACCATTTGCATGGATTTTGCTTTATCCTCTGTCTTTTTTAACACAGCCTCAGCCTTTGTTCCAAAATGGGAGTACTTATTCAGGAGTGCATCTAGCAGTTCAGATTTGATATGCTGTGGAAATGTCTGTTCCTTAAGCCAAGCATGCCTTCTGATGACCGAGCCAGAGACAGCAGGTCAGGGGGTTGCCCTAGGGCATCATATCCACAGTGTAAGGTGCGCTTAATTCCTTTGGGGCCTGGGGAGACAACCTCTGGGTCAGCACAGGGGTTCTAAAAATGGAATTTATGTGAGTCCAGTACCCTGTAAAAACTGCCTGGTTTCCGAGGGGATGGGGAAGAGAGTCTGAATTGAGAGATGATTCCATAAACACATGTTCTACCACTTCCAAAACTGGGGGATAGCCAAGGGTTTGTGCTGAGGGAGATCAAGGAACTCCCTGATCTTTTTTTTTTTTTTTTTGCTTGGGGGTACTCTTGTACCTGCCACTGGAAAAACTCTCTCATGACATGCAGTGTCTCCCCAAAGGTAATGCATTCACGGGGTGAAGCAGAAGGCAACAGCTATTCTGAATCAGAATCCTCAATGGAGGTAAGGAAGAGTTCATCTTCCAGGACAGAGTCCTCCTGCTCAAAGTCTTCATCTGAATCGGGGTTCTGAAAAGGTTTCATGTGCATGGTGCCTCTTCCTTTTTCCTGGTGAAGATTTGGGGGGGCGTTGCCTGTCTCTGACCAAAGAAACAAGATCCTCTGCCAACGTGACTAAATCCTGCTGTTAACCTGTGGGGTGGGACACAGTAGGCCAAGGCACAATACCTGAGGTCAAGCTCTTTTTTAAGTGTAGCTTTTACTTTGGACCTGTGCATATCCACTACTCTGATGTCAGTCTCCTTGAAAGAAATACCAGATGTTGGTGGACACCCCAAAGGGATGTCTTCAGCTGAGGATTGTTTGCTAGAAGCTGAGGTCTGCTTAGTGACTCCGGACCCGACTGATGAATCAAACGCCAAGGTCTGAATTGAAGTTGACGGACCTGACAACATGTCAAAATCCAAAAGGGTCTCGATAGAGGCCTGCGCCACCACTTCACTTGCAGAAGGGGCTGTGAAGGCATCTCTCCTTCCTCTGTGATAATGAGCCTTGGGGGATTGGCAGATGGAGAAAGGTTGGCATCAGAGGCACTAACTTTGGTTCTTTTTTCCTTTTTTTCTCTTAGGGAGCTCAACTTTGGGATGAGCAATGGATGCCATTACACAATGGAAAGTGGACTGCTGACTAAGGTGTTTAGACAAGATTTTGGTCCTACGCCTTATAGTCCTAGTATTGAAAAGGGTGCACAGACGGCAATTAGGGACGTCGTGGTTTGGGCCTAAACAAGCGACACACAAGGTATGAACATCTCTGTGTGGGATTTGTTTACCAGAATGGAAGCAGTTGGTAACTTTATCTGATACGAGTCACAAGTAAGAAAAAGAGTTCCCCAACGTGGTACTTAGCTTTAGAAGAATTTCTCACTCTGGTTTGGACTGACCAACGCACTCAACTGCTTCGGGCTATGACGGCAAGAAAGACTGATGTTGCGGCATTGTTTGGCTCCCTTTATACCCAACTATCCTGACATCAGAGTAGGGCATCCGCCAGCTAAAGGAAGAGGGAGTTTTTTTACTATGGTAGTCGGGCCGACAAAGGGCTTCCGAAGCAGGAAATCCCATAAGTCAGGACTGCAACACTGAAGCAAGAAGAACAACATTTGTTCCATGTGAGTTAGTTTTTCTTTTTTTTTTTCTTTTTTTAATTATCAAAATATTTAATAACATGACATTCTGCTCCAAAAAACAAATATTTATACTCCTCAATAACTACAATTATCTTGCTCCGAGGACAGAAAGAAGGCAATTGCATTGTGTACAAAATAAAGTTGCTTATTTTTTGTTCAAAATAACTGATTTCATTTAAAAAAAAAACTAAACTAAAATAAGCCAAAAAAAGACAAAATCAGTAGCCATTATGACACATACAATAGAGATAACAACAAAACAGGAACTGAAGAGGCCATCAGACTGCATTTGTAAAATCTGCAAAATGAATGCTGATGACAACAGTTGAATCTTTTAGCACATGACACTACAGAAAAACAACAAACAGTACTCACATCAGCTGCTTAATCTTCAGCTTTCTGTACATGGCAGAGACTGTATACTTCAAATACTAAGCATACATGTAAAGGCTGAAAGCAACCAAATGTATGGCCTGGGATTAAATAATGTTTTTAACCATGCATCTATCCCTGCAAAACAAATACCTTGAGCATTTCTGCTTAGTCCTAATTACAGCAAACCATAAAAGCTCACAATTTAAATGACACCAGACCAAAGACATCGATTTTATTTTATGGTAATAAATGCAGTTTTGAGTTTCTTCTTTTATTTTATCTTTGATTGTGATGAGCACTGCTCAACCTGATCAAGTAAATAAAGAAGCAATCAACCACTATCAAGTAACTATTGTTAAAAAAAAAATCAAACAAAATTATCCTTACCTGCACCCTCAATTTCTTGACAAACAGCCCTCAGGTTTGGGAAGGTGCTAACCATGCTACATAGAAAAGCACAGAATTTTAGAACAGGGATGGATTTTTTCTCCAAGACTTCTTGAAGAATCTTTCTGATTGGTTCAATGGCATTTTCCTGGTCACAGCAGCCCCTCAGCAGCTACATAAAATAAAAAAAGGAAAGAAAGAAAACAAAACAAACAAAAAAAAACATTACCTACTTATCCTGATGACACACATGAAAGAGCAAGTTCTTTCTTGAAAACAGAAGGATTAAGGCCGCCAAGTGTTAGAACACCTCAACATAAAACTTTCCCAGGTTACCACAGATCATCCACAGTAAAGCCATTTTCTCTCCAGATATACTGTCGGCCACCCAAAGCAGATAAATATTAACTCCTGTGGCTCTAAACCTACAACACTAGCAGAGGGGGAAGGACATAAGACATGTTATCGAGGCTGGGCCTGATCTTCCAAATATTGTGCATTCAATAAAATGAGGCCTATCCTTGCTAAAAGCAGTACAGACTCACAAGATAATTATCCTGGGTGGTCTCTATGAGACGTTAACTCCCCATAACAGGAACACCAAAGGAGGACCTGGACCTAGATGTCATATCCAGTTTATACTGCCTTCAAAGGTGCTGAAAGAGGATTATGTACTTGATGCACAAGTATCACACAAGGCACCACTTCAGACAGAAAAAAGCTAGGGATGTCACAACTCCCCGAGTGGAATGAGACTTTGTATTAGAATGAAGACCACTGTAGTATTTATACTGTGGTGGTGGTGCTGCGGTAGCGTTGTCGCCTCACAGGTAGATGTTGCCTGTTCGATTCTCAGTTATAGCGTCTTCTGTGTGGCGACATGCGTGAATGGGCGTTCCTTCGTTGAAGGTTGTGCGTTAGGCCCGGCAAGCCAGCACGTAAAAATCTACTGCCAATCATTAGCGGACCGGAGTTCTGCTGTGGCAAACCCTAACCGGGAAAAGCCGAAAGACACAAACAAACCACTGTAGTATTTAGAGTAACAAAACTGAACACAATCAGCCAACTGATTATGGTGGAGAAAGCTAGATATTTTTGTAAGGTGAAACTTCAACAGAACAGTTACTGAGTCCAAAACTGAAAATATGTTAATACTGCAACAAACATGGACTGGGTGCAGAAAAGGGTTCCAAGCCTTAAAACATGGCCCTGACAGTAAAACTTGTCCATTTACCTTTGTAAGATTTGCAAGTGTTTGTTTTTTTAAGAAAAAAATTACCTGCATCACTCCAGCAGGGAGGGGTGGGTTGTTTGACACCAATGAAATGCAAAAGTCCACACATCGGATGACCTCCCTGGTATGTGACTGGCTATTAAAAAGAAAACTAACAACATAGGACATTTCCAAACTCACATGGCTTTTCAACACAGGAGACTAGAAGATTCTCCTTGCTTGCTGAGATACGACACTATTAACATGTTATCAGAGGGGATGGCTATCAAACCCTGGGGCACAGAGTCCCGAAGCTTTGGCCTAAAATGTTTTTCTCATTCATATATAAATGTACCAGAGTGCTATGATTTAGTAAAAGATACAGTAGGAAAGTTATATCAAATATTATACGATGTGCTGCACTCCACCCCCATACACAACAGGCAGCTCAGATGCATTTCCTGTGACAGAATCTTATTTTCACCAGAACACGTAGGGAATGAACAGTTTATTATTGCAAACTGCATGAAACCCTGAAACCCAATGACAAAGAAAAGCAGAAGAGCTGGATGAGGCATTCTACCAAGAGAAACAAGAATCTCTCTCTGAATACAAAGAACTTTTTTCTTTATTCTTGTTAAGGTAATTGTCAATATACTGAAAAAGGTATGCCCAAAAAGGAATGAGCAAGAAAGTGGAAAAAATTCCACTAATGGACCAATTGAGCACTTCACTGAGACTCAGAAAACTAACAGTTTCAACTTTTTTTTGTGAAGGTGGATCCCTACAGAAGCTATTACTACTACCACTAAAGGAACCTTGTGCATTCCCCCCACTATTAGTAATTTTATTCCTTATTTTTTAAATTATACATTAAGTAGAGAAAAGATCCCAAGGGTGCATTTAAGTTATTAACAACAAAACACAGTGATAACAATGCAATCTTTTTTAATTGAAGTGAATTAAAATGCAGCCTTTATTTTTTGTTAAGGCTGACAAAGGAATTAATAAGAAATGCAAAATCATTCTATCCTTTCTGCCATTAATATGAATTTACAAGAGATGACTTCTCAAAGCTGCAGAATCTGAACAGATAGACCTGCAGTCAATTCTCCCACAGACAGATATCATTCTTTTCTCTAATATTCAGAGCACTTTGTGGCAGACCCTCTGTCTTATGCTAGGGAACCCTGGTTTAAAAGTACAGATAATACAGAAAGAAAACAATGAGCTCATGAAAAGAGCAACATTTTCCTTCAGAAGTTGAAGGAGTAGTTTGGGGCCATTTAGTGCACCCAAAGGCAAACATGGAAACAGAGACCTTGAGAGGATATGGTACAGGAGAAAAGACTGCAGTAGTATAGTAAAGTTTTACACCCTCAGCTGACCTGATGCTTGACAACCTTAGTGCAACTATTATGGAGGCTGGATCTCCTCTTACCAGATTACAGATTTCACAGTAATTTTGCAGGTAAAGAAAAATAAATCACTCCATTACAGAAGCACTGAGAAAACAGTATGCATCCTCACTTAACTAACACTAAAAACAAAATGCCAAACTGTATCAAGGAAATCACACCATAACATGTACCCTTTTGAATTTTCACCAGAAACAGAAAACTGTGACTATCTACTTAGATATGGTCATCGTTCATTAAACATGGTGTTCAAATAAGAAGCACATATATGAAAATCTAAAGCAGGAGTGCAGATAAAAACGGCAGATCAATTCTCAAAGAAAAAGGCCAGTAATGTGACATACTACACAAGCTGTTAACACTGCTCCTCATCTTCAGGAGGCTTGATGCTGACCACCAAATTTTGCCTAAATAGAATTATCCTCTCATCTTCTCTATGCAGATTTTCCACATGTGCAACAATATCCTCCAACCTCCCAAAGTCATGGAGCTTAGGCTGTCTGGTTACTCTAGGTTTGACCTCAGGTCTCACCTATAAAGGATCCTTTGGCTATGTGGGATTTACCTGGTTAACTACAAAAAAAAAAATACACACATACGCACACACACACACATATATATATATATATATATATATATATATATATACACACACACACACACATATGTGTGTATATATATATATATATATATATATATATATATATATATATACACACACACACACACACACACACATATATATATATATATATATATATATGGGAGCGACTGGGAGATTCCCCTTTCCTGCACTGTAGTGCGATCTCGGAGTGAGAACATTTAAGTAGCAGGGGGTGTGGGGGGTGTTTACAGGTAGGTAAATGGTGCTATTTCTGGATGTCAGTCTTTCGGAATGTCTATCATCTGGTGTTGGCCATATGAAAGTTTGCATTCTGAATGGTCGACAATCTGAAGTAGACCCATATATATATATATATATATATATATACATATATATATATATATATATATATATATATATATATATATGTGTGTGTGTGTGTATATATATATATATATATATATATATATATATATATATATATACACACACATATATATATATATATATATATATATATATATACATATATATATATATATATATATATATACATATATATATATATATATATACACATACATATATATAAAAACACACACACACACATATATGTATATATATATATATATATATATATACATACATACACACGTATACATACTCCCATACTCAAATATGCCCAAATTTTACTAAAAAGAGACAGCAAAAGAAAAGAATGTTAAGATCAAGAGAAAATTAAATGCAAAAAATCCTTCTAGAATAGCCAGAAATAAATGATGTGACAGACAATATGAGATAGATGAAAGCACGCTGAGGACTTAAGAAGGGAAAGGAGTAAAGTCCAAGCTACATGGCATTTTGAAAATTGTAAAGATATCAATGTTTTCCATGAGTTCTACGACATCACATCTCATACACTTTCACTCCGTATCTCTCCTTTTTATTCTATCATAATGCCATTCAGCATTTTTCGGTTCTTCCTTGTCCATGCTGATGACCACCCTGCTCAACAGTGCTTCCCTGCAGTCAGTAGCTACACTACTATTGACACAGGTCCTGTATATAACTGCATATGTTTAACGTAACTACATCTTTTTGCTTATTCTTGGTACCTCAGTGCCAACACACCACTGTATCAGAAACTCCATCTTTGTATTCTCTTTCATATTGTGCCATACTCCCACTTCTCCTACTCTGGACAGGTGAAACCTAACCCTAGACCCTCTGATACTTCTCCACCTGTTACTAACCACACATAATGCCATAAATATTGAAACTTCATCCACGTGAAATAAAAAAAAATACTGCATACTAATGATGTACTACAGGAGTAAATGAATCCTGGCTAAAACCTCACTCATACTGGAAAACTTTCACATTAGTAAAAATAGACAGTATAAGAGAAAAGGTAGGTGGCAGAGCTTTTCTGTTTATATCTGATACTGTTCCCAAGCTGTACAATTCTCCTTAAATGTGACTAATTAGTACAGGAAACCAAAGGCTCCTTCAAACAGAAATCTCAATCTGTTCACTCAAAAAGCAGGACAATGCCCAAAAGCATGAGGGACAAAAGCTCCAAGAAAATGACACACTTTACTTATTAGTACTACTTTCATAAAATGATGATGTGGTGAAAGAATTTGCATTAATTTACATTTTCTAAAAAAACAAAAATCTGCAAGTATAACCGCAAGTGCACTTGAGTGAAGTTAATCCTCACCAGTCTCCCAAAAATCCACAAAAGTTATGAGTGACATGGCAAAATCAGGAACAGCTGAGAGCCATGCCATTGAATAATAACAAACCTTCAGCAGCATCGAATGACTCCACTAACAGGCTACTAAGCACAGCAACTCAACACCTTGCTAAACATAACTGCATCATACTCAGGAGACCTGACTCCATAATGGTCCCCTGTAACAGAATCATCTTTGTACTTCATATTATACCTGCCATGGGATATATACACATGACTCTTAAAGGCACTAAGTTTTTCAGCTATATGGCTTCTGAATGTCCATGACTTTTTATTTTTTTTAAGTCTTTATGGATACAGTCAAGCCAATATAGGCAAAATTCACTAGCTGTGGACATGCATGTTTCCGCCTTCTTACGATCTTGTCAGCACAGTATAAGTGGACTGTTTGGCTATACTGTAGAAACACAGGTTTTTTAAACCCAGCTGATGTTCATAACCATTAGAGTGTCTGCAAAATATCCCGACCGACAGCCAAACCAAAGAGTAAGAAGGTCACACAGACAAACCAATCAGAAAAACCTAGTCAAGCTTGTGTTTTCACTGTGTGATACCCCCAACCTCTTGCAATAGAGGCCCATGATAAATATGCAAATTACCCCTTAAGGAAACTTCACAGTAAAAACTCTGGCTTAGCTTAAGAGTGAAGCACAAGAGTGGGTCTCCCTTTCCTGTCAAGGGCACACCTACAGCCACATAGGACATGGCTAACCACTGGTCTTCAATGGCTGCATATGCTACACCAAGAGGACCATGAAAAAAATAAGGGTGGTCCAAAAAACAAATGACCCACAGCAGAGTCATCCACCACTGGCTGATTCAAAAAAGAGCTGACCTGACACCCAAAAGACTCCTTGACAACTTTCTTCTTCTTCTTCTTCAGGACATGAGAACATAAACCTGCAGAGAGTAGGGATTGCTCTATCAGTAAGCTGTGAAAGAAACCTCAAAAGTGGATAGCACAGTCTGGATAAGTGGTAAAGTGTTCAATAGAGAAGAAGGTGTTTTGAGGTAAGTAAACCACTAACAGTTCCCACAAGCACAGCATACTATCATCAATGCACAAATACTGAATAAAACTGCTGTAAAAATTTTATTTTTCTTACAAAATGTTATCACAGACATTTACACATACACTTCCTAAGAAATGCAATGGCACTACAAATAACTTTAATATGTAAAGCATATTTTTCAGTCAGAAAAACACCACTTTTCCTCAGGAAAAGCAAAAGTAGTGAAAGGTTTTCCCTAACAGAGGACTTATCTGGCTAGCTTTGAAGGGTCACTAACTAACTAACAGTTCTAGAGGTCCAGCCAAATGAGTACTTTTCTGGGGTATAAAAAGTTCTCAAGCTTTTTGTTCTCCAACTGTCTTTATATACAGCACTGCTCATACTCCTGACCGATGGAATATGTGGATTGTGCACTTTAAAGTAAGTACTAAAAACTGAATAAATTGCACAGAATTTCCTTTCAACTCTGAAAACTACAAAACAAGATATGTATAGTGAATCAAAGCCTGGACAGTGATAAAGTTGAGAGAATAGTTGTGTAAAATCTTACCATAACCATAGATGTCCTTCTCTTCTACGTTGCAGTATTCATAACATGAGGGAGATTCTGCCTAGACGACCCAAACGTCTGGCCAGTATACCAAAGACTTAAGCTACTGCAAGGTATGTGCAAAGTTGCACAGAGAACGGCCGAGCATCGGCCATATAAGTGATGTCTGCATGCACCACCCTCAGATCTGAATGCCCCAGTCAGAACACCAGTCCAAGGACAAGAGGAAAAAGGAACACCACAGACATATCCAAGGAAGAGCATGAACCAAGGGGGAAGGAGGGTGGGAACAAATACTGCAACATGGAAGAGAAGGACACATCTATGTTTATGGTAAAATTTTACACAAGTATTCGATGTCCTTCTATTCCCATGTTACAGTATTCATAGCACAAGGGAAAATACCAAAGCTCATGAGTGAGAAGAGGGGGGCAGTGGAAGCACAAGACGTCTCCACAAATCCATGCAGAATTGCTCTAGCCAATCCTGTTCTTGATCTGGAAACAGTAGCCAGTTTTTAGTGTTTTGTGAAGGCGTGAACAGAGGACCAAGTAACTGCCTCTAGGATAGTGGCAGTGTCCAGACCTTTAAAGAAGGCTCCAGAGGAAGCCACTGCTCTAGCTGAATAAGAAGTTATGTTCTTACCATAACGTTCCATGTTAGTTGTCTTCTTCCCGCCTTCTTTCTTGCTGGATGGGTTCGGAGCCAATCCTCGGCTCCGACTCGGCCTATACTATAGCTCGAGAGCTATTTTTACCGGCTTGAGGCAGCCCTATAACCTACAATGCCATGCGCTAACTCCCCAGATCTCGTTTGGAAGCTAAGACATAGTATAAATATAATATCATAATCCTCATTTGCAAGTACGGGCTCCCTGCTAGTAACACTAAGGATACGGGGAAACTGTAACATGTTGTATCTCCAGAAATGGAAGGACTCAAGAGACCTCAAGTCTATCCAGGCTAGGGGGCAGGAGGGAGGGACGCAGGAAAGAAGGTGAGAAGAAGACAACTAACATGGAACGTTATGGTGAGAACATAACTTCTTAATGTTAAGTTGTCATTCTCGCCCTCATTCTTGCTGGATGGGACAGCGTCCCTAGCATCTTAGTCCTGGGTGGCTCAATGGAACAGACTCCTGAGTACAGTGGAACCAAAGTCAGCTCTATTTCTGGAGGCTATATCAAGTTTGTAATGAGCAATAAAGGTATGCTTGGAAGCCCATGTAGCTGCTGCACATATGGCATCTAGTGGTAACCTTGCTTGAAATGCCGTTGATGTTGATAGTGCCCTGGTTGAATGAGCCTTAGGCCTAGACGGAAGTTGCCTGTGTCTCAACTCATAGACAAAGGTAATAATAGATGTCAACCATCTGGAAAGAGTAACCTTCGATACCGGAAGCCCTTTCTTTCCTGCAGCATAAGAGAGAAAGAGCTGGTCTGACTTTCTGAGTTGTTTTGTCCTGTCTAGATAATACCGTAATTGGCGATGAACATCTAATGAATGTAATTTCTGTTCAGCCCTTTTTTAGATAATGAAGTAGTGCACAGTGATAGTTCAGTATTCATAAGTTACAATTTGTTCTACAATTAGGTTTTGCGTGGTCTGTTTATTTAATTAATTCTTTGTATTAAAATATTAAGCCAGCCCCAGTCAAGAAAAGTAACGAAGGCTAGTTACATTTTATTCACAATATTCATTTCATTTTATATTAATTATCAATTAATGATGTCAGTTTCTGTGGACCAATGAGTGAGAATTATTTTTTATAAAAGAACAATTTAATCTATTGGTAACAGGATTCTGAAGAAGTCTCAGTGGTGAGATGAAAGCGCTAAGTCTGTTACTCATTTTATTATTTTCTGTTTAAATAAATATCAGTTTAATTATATTCACTCTGTGGTCATAATTCATAATACCAAAACAACCTGATTGTGGTTACTGGACAGCCTTCATTGTGCCGGAGCAGCGTTGAGTTCTGTTTCTGTGTTTTGTGGTGGATTTTTTGACTTTCGATTACTAGTTGTCAACTATTGCCATTCCGGCTACGAGGAGTCCTACCAAGTTATGGATAGCAGTGGTATGTTAAACGAGCTGTTAAGGGTCATACAAACCCATTCTCAAAGTGGAGATACACCTAGTGGTTCCGCCCACGATATCCCATGTGCGCAGAGCAGCCCGAGGGGGAATGTGGTCGCTGGAGTGACATCAGAAGGGCGCGACGCGGTAACACGAGGAGGATGATCCGGATTAGATCGTGTTAACCGGAGAACAGATGAGACAAACAAACAAAACTTTGAATCCGAAGAAGGACAAAGCAAAAAGCAGTATATTGATTCGTACAAGGATGTAGACTTCAATATATGGTTAAACAAGTCTTTTCAAACCAACGTAGCTGAAAAAAGCAACCGTAACCGAAACGAAATGACTTTTAAGGATAAATGTAAGAATTTTAAAACCTTATTAACTAAATACAAATCCCCAGCGATAGAGAATTGGTACTTTGACAAGTGCATAAAACAAAAGATTGTACCAAAGGGTTTAAGATTAAACAAGTTTCCGAATAATGCTTTTGAAGATAAAAATTTTTTTAAACGTGTTTGTGATATTTTTAATGACTGTGGGCTGGCTATGTTAAGATTAATGATGAATCAGAACATGGAAATTATGGAATTAAAGAAGAAAGAGATAGACAAGTTATACAAAGAAATCAGTACAGACTTGTTATTCCCAGTGGAGGAATATAAATATGTTTATGTTAAGGTTTTGCATGATACTGATTTTGTTACTGACACCAATATTAAAAGAAAATTAAAGAAATTAGAAAGGGACATATATGAATATGAAAATGGTGTTGCTTATTCAAATGCAACAAAAACACAAAGTTTTGGACAGAACAGGATGTCTTACAAATATAGACAAAATGATAATAGGAACTACAGACAAGGGGGAACAGGATGGAATAAATTCAAGAATCAGGATGTACAGGAATATGGTCATTACAGAAATGAACAATTTTATTCTGGTGATAGTGACCAAAATTTTGAGAGAACACAGTTCCCTTTAGAGATGGAGGAACCAAGGAGGTCAGAGAGGCTGAGAAATCGAACTCAGCAACCCTCCTATGCACAAGCAACAATGACCAACAGTGTACAGCAGATGGGGAGAGAACACAGATAGGGGTCTCCCTAATGAATATAGACAAAGTAATTATAGAAGAACTGAATGGGGAACATATGTTTGTAGAACAGGAACAACAGGTTAATATAATCAATACTTTTAATAATTTTAACATTTTTAATTATACTGACATGGTTATTAGTGAGGAATTTTTCAATTTATTCATAAAAGGTTTTACTTTTGTTCCTGTAAACAAGCCTAAGATAGAAAATATAATATTGGATATTAGGATGTTTACACGTAAACTGAATTTTCAACATTTGTTCAAAGACAAAGCAGTAAAAGATAAAGGGGATAGTTTAACTAGACTAAGTACATACAACCCCCCACTTCAACATGAAATTTTAAATTTTGAAAAATGTGTTATTAACAGAGTTCGTAGCGAGTACAGGAAAGGAAGAAAATTGAAGAAAAATTTGACCAAGGCTGAGGCCGATTTATTAGATAACTTGAGTAAAAATGACAAGATACGAATTATGAAGCCTGACAAGGGGGGAGGGCTGGTGATAATGGACAAATGGGACTACATCAAAAGGATGAAAGATATTTTGGATACCGAGGAACATTATAGCTTGGTAACCAGAAATGAAATAAATATTTCATATAGAAAAATCGATTTGATTTTAGATGATAATTTACTTACAGGTATGATTGATACCAAATTATATAATTTTTTAAAAGTTCCCAAACCAGTGATACCTGCTATCTTCGGTATACCCAAAATCCACAAATCCTGGTCCGACCCCCCATTGAGGCCTATCGTATCTTCCCAAGGATCAAAAACGCAGCCTTTAGCTATCTACGTTGATACAAAAGTTAAAAAAATTTATAATAAATATAATCATATCTTAGTAGATTCTTGGGACTTTTTACAAAAAATTGGGAGAAGCATTTATACTGACGAAACTCTCTTTATTACCACTGATGTGAAAGATTTGTTTTCTGTCATTCCCCAGGTCTTAGGTTTAGAATGGTTTGAAGATATGTTACAGGAAATGCACTTTTTAACAGTTGAAGAATTTAGATTAGTTTTAGAAAGCATGGAATTGGTTTTAAAATATAATTACATGTATTTCGAGGGTGATTATTATCACCAAAAGGACGGGGTTGCTATGGGTTCAGCCTGTGCCCCAGTTTTCGCCAATATAGTAATGCTGTTTTGGGAGAAGACCTATGTTTTAAATTCTATGTATAGTCAATACATTGGCCAGTATTTCCGTTTTTTAGACGATATTTTTGTCCTATGGACAGGATATTACAATATGGTGAATGAATTTATTAGTTACATTAATCAGACAACTTCATTTTTACAATTTACACATGAAGTTGGGAGAAATGAAATTCACTATTTGGACATAAACTTGATTAAGGATTACAATAATAAGTGCTATAAATCCAACATTTTTAGAAAGGAACACTACTCTAATGCGTATCTACACTTTGATAGTGACCATCCATACCAACTTAAAAAGAACATTATAAAAGGACAGATGATTAGGATGGCTAGAATGATTTCAGATGAGACTGAATTTTTGGATGAAATCAACAATATAGAGAGAATGTTTATGGACAGAGGATATCCTATGGACTTTATTATCCCAATTAAGGAATATGTAACAGCAGGGAGAGGTGTTAAATATACTCCACTATTGGTTAAGGATGGTGCGCTAGTTTTTGAAGGAAATTCAGTACTCAATATTGACATTAATATTGATGCAAATACAGTACTTAATACCAACTATATTAATGAAAATGTTAACAACATGGATAGTAGGAACAATAGTTTGAATACACAGGAAAGAGTTAGGGAGGGGGTTACACCATATTTGACCCTTACTTACCATCAAGGTATAGGTTGGTTGAAAAAAAGCATACATGAAACATGGGAAATATTCAAAAACATGGCAGCGAGGACGGATGTCTTCCAAAACAAGATTAAATTCAGCTTCAGAAGAAATAGAAATATTAAGAATATCATAGAGAAGGATAAAAGTAGTAGTGGTGGAAGTATTAAAAAACAAGGTAGTTTTGCTTGTGGTAGATGTGCACAATGTTGTTACATAGCAGGATTGAAAGAGGTTAGAATTCCAAATTTGCAAATTACACTTAAAGCCAGGAAATACTACAGTTGCTATTCAAAAGGGGTGGTATATTTTGTTTTCTGCAAAGCCTGTGATTGTTATTACATTGGGAAAACAGAACACCACCTCAGATCTAAAATATATGAGCACATGAGAGACATTAATAAACGTAATGATAATAATGCACTTTACAGACATGCTTTGACTTGTACACATGCTGACTTTAAGTTCTGGGTATTGGAGGAAATTGCCTACCCAGAAAGAGGAGGGGATTGGGAGACACGTTTGGAATACAAAGAAATGATATGGCAACTAAGGTTAGATGCTTGTGGTGGTAAAGGACTCAATGACCACATTTCTATTAGTCCGGCATTAAAAGTATTAGCAGGTGATCCTAAGAGACACAGTAGATGAAATGTAATCAATCAATTTATTCATTCAATTATTCATTTAATCAATTTTAATTAATATTCAGTTTTATTGGTTACATTTTATATTTATATTTAATATTCCATATTTAATATTCAAATTTTAATATCTTAATATTTTATACATTATAAATAAATATATTATATTTAAATACATACCATTAAATAAAAAATATTTTTTTTCCATTATATATTCATTATTTATATATTTTTATATTTTTTATATATAAATATATATATACATATATATTTTTACACTAATTTTCATATATTCATATCAAGTTATATTTCCCATTATATATTTATACATGTACATTTATACATATTCTATTTCATCTTGTGTTTTGTATATTGATAGGATTACTTATGTCTAACATTGTAGTTCATTTGGTGGCATCTATGACAGCATTGGACCCAAGAGTTTGGGGATCTGTGAATATTTTTTATATATTTTTTATGTCCGATTCCTTATGCTCATGTTTATGCTTCATGTTCTGATTTTTATGCCTGTAATTTTTATGTCTGAATTTTTTATGCTTACACCCTTTATATCATATTATATTTATATTTGCATTTTTATATTTGTAATTTGCATATCTCAAACTTGTTTATATTAGTTTTTTATATTTAGGATTTTTATATTGAGCATTTTTTTCTATGCATGCTATGTTACACATGTTTTAATGTTGATTTTCTATCAATTCATACATAGAAAAATATATATACATTTTTTAAATAATGAAGTAGTGCACAGTGATAGTTCAGTATTCATAAGTTACAATTTGTTCTACAATTAGGTTTTGCGTGGTCTGTTTATTTAATTAATTCTTTGTATTAAAATATTAAGCCAGCCCCAGTCAAGAAAAGTAACGAAGGCTAGTTGCATTTTATTTACAATATTCATTTCATTTTATATTAATTATCAATTAATGATGTCAGCTTCTGTGGACCAATGAGTGAGAATTATTTGTTATAAAAGAACAATTTAGTCTATTGGTAACAGGATTCTGAAGAAGTCTCAGTGGTGAGATGAAAGCGCTAAGTCTGTTACTCATTTTATTATTTTCTGTTTAAATAAATATCAGTTTAATTATATTCACTCTGTGGTCGTAATTCATAATACCAAAACAACGTGATTGTGGTTACTGGACAGCCTTCATTGTGCCGGAGCAGCGTTGAGTTCTGTTTCTGTGTTTTGTGGTGGATTTTTTGACTTTCGATTACTAGCAATAAAGGTATGTTTGGAAGCCCATGTAGCTGATGCACATATGGCATCTAGTGGTAACCTTGCTTGAAATGCCGTTGATGTTGATAGTGCCCTGGTTGAATGAGCCTTAGGCCTAGACGGAAGTTGCCTGTGTCTCAGCTCATAGACAAAGGTAATAATAGATGTCAACCATCTGGAAAGAGTAGCCTTCGATACCGGAAGCCCTTTCTTTCCTGCAGCATAAGAGAGAAAGAGCTGGTCTGACTTGCTGAGTTGTTTTGTCCTGTCTAGATAATACCGTAATTGGCGATGAACATCTAATGAATGTAATTTCTGTTCAGCCCTGTTGGCATAGTCTGGGAAGAAGACAGGCAAGTCAATGGAGTGGTTTAGATTTGCTTCCAAGGACACTTTCGGTAGGAAGGAAGGGTTTGTTCTGAGAGTTACCCTGTCTTTGTGAAAGACCAAATAAGGGGGACGGACAGACAAGGATTGAAGTTCCGATACCCTTATGGCAGATGTTATGGCTACTAAAAACAGAGTTTTCCAAGAAAGAAGCTTGAGGGAACAAGAAGCTGCAGGTTCAAAAGGAGGCAGAATCAATGAGGTTAGAACTAAGTTCAAATCCCATTGTGGAGGTGGATCTTTAACTGGAGGTCTAAGCAAAAAGATGCCCTTGAGGAAGGCTTTACAGAGTTTGTGGGACATAATATTTGCTTCTGAGAGCCCAACATGAAAATTAGCAATGGCCGCTAATTGTACCCTGATAGTGGCCGACGATGACCCTGAATGAAAAAGCTCCGCCAGAAAGTCTAGAACTTTATGAATGGGTGCATGGAAAGGATCTAAGGACCTAGTTTGTGCCCAGTGTGAAAAACGCTTCCATTTACTCACATACGTCTTCCTAGTATTGGACTTATGGGAAGCCAGAATGATATCATGAACAGGAGGAGAAATAAGGGGAAGCCTGGCTATGGCTGGAAGTGGAGCAACGAAGCTGTGAGGTTGAGGGAATGAAGAGACTGATGCAGCTTGCCCGTGAGATGGGTCAACAGATCCGGAAGGGGTTCCAGATGCCAAGGCTGTTCCAGTAGGTAACTGTGCAGGAACGGAAACCATACTTCTCGAGGCCAAAACGGGGCAATGAGGATCATTTTGGATCTCAAAGCGGTTGCTTTCTGAATTAATTGCGGGATCAATGGTAAGGGAGGAAAGGCATATAGAAGACCCCAGGGCCAATCGTGAACAAGAGCGTCTCTGGGGGGATGGCCTGATAGAGGAAAGAGAGTGAAAAAGTCGAGGCACTTGCTGTTTTGAGGAGTTGCAAAAAGATTGCAGCATGTCTGGCCCCACTTCTGAAATATTCTGTCTGCTACCGCTTGATTTAGAGACCACTCGTGAGGCATGAGGATAGTTCTGCTCAATCTGTCCGCTATGACGTTGGACTTCCCAGGGAAGTGCGTTGCTATCAGAAAACGTTGAGAGGAAATCGCCCATTGCCAAAGTCTGAGTGCTTCTCGACATAGGGGGTAGGACTTTGTTCTGCCCTGCTTGTTTATGTACCACACCACAGACATATTGTCCATTTGAAATGCTATAGTCCCTGTGGGAAGAGAGCTCTGAAGGGCTTGCAACGTCAAAAGCACCGCCCTCATCTCCAGGACATTTATGTGCAGGTGGCGTTCTGATTGTTGCCATGTGCCCTGGACCATCCTGCCCTGATAATGCCCCCCCACCCGATCAGGGAGGCATCCGTTGTCACCGTGGCAACTGGGGGGGGGGGACAAAGGGTCTGCCCTGAAAAAGCTGAGGGGAAACCATCCACCAGGAGAGATGATTCTTGCAAGATGGGGATATCAAAATGTTGTGAGTCATTGGTAGCTGTTGAAAGGACCACTGAGAAAACAGCATCCACTGAAGGAGCCTCATGTGGAAGCGGGCTAATGGGAGTAAAAGAATCGCCGCTGCCATGAGGACTAACACTTTCAATACTAGCTTGACTTGAACTCTGTTGGGCTGAAAAAGGGACTGAACATTCCACCTTATGTCTGTCACTCTCTGAGGTGGTAATGTTGCAGACATTTCTGTGGTGTTTAATATGGCGCCTATAAAGTTTATACATTGACAAGGCGACAAGGAGGACTTTGCAAAATTTATAGAAATACCTAGACTGTTGCAAAGTTGAATAGTGTAATCCCTGGCCATTATAAGATACTGCTTGGTGGTAGCGGAAATGAGCCAGTCTAGATATGGAAACACCTGGAATCCTTTTTGTCTCAGGTGAGCCATGACCACTGCCAAGCATTTGGTGAACACCCGGGGGGCTGTGGTGAGACCAAAGGGCAGGGTTCTGAATTGATAATGACTGGCTCCCAGCTGGAAGCGGAGAAACCTCCTGGGGCGCCTGTGTATCTTTATATGATAGTACGCATCCTGGAGGTCTAAGGAGCACATCCAGTTGTCTCTGCCCAAAAAGGGTAGAATGGACTGCAGTGTTACCATCCGAAATTTTGTCTTTTGTACAGAGTTGTTCAATCTGCTGAGGTCCAAAATGGGTCTCCAGTCTCCAGTCTTTTTTGGTACCAAAAAGAATCTGGAGTAGATTCCGGATCCTAGCTGATCTGCTGGGACTGCCTGGATGACTCTTTTTTCTAACAGCTTTTTTATTTCTAGCTGAGCCTGACCCCTTTGTGCGGGTGGCACGTCTGGTAGGGGTCTTGGCGGTTGTACCGGAGGGGAAGTGAAGGGAATTTTGTAACCCTCGGATATGATCTTCTGTACCCATGTGTCTTGGGAGAGGGATTGCCAGGCTTCCTGGTACAGAGATAATCTTCCCCCGACTGCCTCCGAAGGCGGACAGTCGGGCAGCTTCTCAGGGATGCTGAAAGGGTTGGTCAGGGAAGGATTCCCTGGAACCCTGGTTCTGTGGACCCCCTCTGCCCCTGGGGCGGCATCTGTTATTATTCCCCCCTCTGCCTCTAGGGGGGAATTCACCACATGCGGCAGGCATGACTCCATGTGGTTTGCAGAACCACATCTTTCCACCCCTCTGTCCCTTAGGATAAGGTCTAGAAGGTGTGGAAAAATGGACTCCTACGGCAGAGAGAGTCTTACCATCTTGCTCGCATCTGGTGAGGGTATTCTTCACCTGAGGTCCAAACAATTCTGAACCATCAAAGGGGGTGTAGGTGAAGGATGCCTTGAAGGGATCGTCAAAGTTACAATGTCGCATCCAAGCGTGACGTCTCAACGCAACACCTGTGCCAGCGGCCCTACTCGCTCCATCTACTGCGTAAGAGATAAGCCGCATGGAGGAGTTAACAATGGAGTTCAGGGTGGCCAGCTGGGAGTTTATTTTGTCCTGATACCCCGCAGCAGAAGGATCCTGTACCGTTTCACCCAGCTCTTTGAGCAAGTCTCTCTGAAGGCGGGTGAAATTACATAAATAGTTCAGCGATCGCATAGTAAAGGTTGCTGAAGCAAATGTCTGCTTGCCGTACCTGTCCATGGTCCTGGACTCTTTGTTAGGAGGATGAACAGGTACAGAAGGATCAGCCAATTCCTTCTTAGTGGCTGCTGCTACCACCATAGCATCAACTGAAACGCCTTTGGTGAGAAAGGATTTGTCCTCTGGTGCAGAAATAAATTTAGAAGGCCTCCTAGGGGTAGGTTCCATTGAATCAGGAGCTGCCCACGCCTTTCTAGCCACTACCTCCATTAGTGGGTCGAAAGGGGGAGACACCCAGGAGGTGGAAGGGCGAGATCCAAAAGCGTCAAGGTAAACCGACTCGTCCTTGGAAGGTTTGAGGGTGGACCAATTTCCCCTCTGTTTTAAGATCTCTAGGATGTCTGAAAAAGAGACATCCTCAGAGGAGGATCTGGGGGAACCCTCCGACTCATCCAAGTCGGTGTCCGACGTGACAGACTCGGGGGAGTCTATGTGCTTCCTCTTGCACTTTCTTTTCCTAGGGGGTTCCCCTGAAACTTCAGGGGAGCCCTCGGAAGAGGAGGAGACACCCAAAGTGGGTACCCTACGCTTTGGATCTCTGCTGTCAAATGTAGGAGGATGGCCAGAGACCGTAACAGGCACTGTAGAGGGAGGAGCTGCAGAACTTAACCTTGGAGTGGACACTGGGTCCAGCATGCTCCTCATCACCTTGAAGGCTCCCCTATCAGATACCAAAGGTAGTCCCGGCTCCGAAGAGACCGGAACCGCCCTCGGCACCGACAGAGAAGGCTCCGAGAATGATGTCGGGGCCGAACTAACCAGAGCCGAAGCTCCGAGAGGGAGAGCGGGGTCGGACAAGGGTCCGATGCCACTCGCCCCCTCGGAGTCGACAATGGAGTCCCGGCGCCCGGACCTCTCCACGGACGGAACCAATGAAGAGGTCGGAGCCAATGACACCAGAGCCAAAGGTGGGAGTATCGGCTCCGACGTGGCTCTGAACTCGAGAGGTGAGTCGGAGGAGGAATCGATAGCGGTACCGAAGGAGCCACAGTCTGGTGAGATGGGCTCTGGAGCATTTGGGCTAGTGCCTGAGATTTTATGAGCCTACTGACCACCCTCTCGATGTCGTGGTTGGAGAGCCTGGATGACCTAGATGAGTGAGTCCTATGACTCCACTCCGATAGGAGAGGGGATCTCGGAGCCGATCGGACGGAATCTAGCAAGGGGGATCTAGAGCGCTTGCGTGCTGGGGTCGGCTCCGATGCTGGTTTCGGAGCGGATACCACTTTGCCCGCCTCGGATCCGGATGGAACCGATGTCGGAGCCATCTCGATAAAGCCAGCCCTCGACTCAGAAGCTGGAGCCGAGGGTTTGGCGGTTTTTGAAGACTTCCCCGAGCCAGACTTGGACGGGGAGTCATCGGGCTTTAACAAGCCCCTTAGGATGAGCTTATTACGCCTCTCCTGCAGGACTCTTGAACTAAACCCGTGACAGACGGAACAAGAGTCCTGCAGGTGTAAAGGCCCCAAGCAATAGACACAAGATGTGTGACCGTCTGTTAGAGACATTTTCTGAGAGCACGAGTCACACTTCTTGAATCCCGAGACCTTAGTGTCTTTGGACATAGTCCTAACCACAGTAAACACAGTCAGTCCACACACACACTCAACTTAAAATTAGAAAAGTTAAGGGAACTGACTAAACGGGTAAAGCCCATAGGCCCAAAGATAAAAATTAACTAAAGAAGGGAAGAAGGGCTACAAAAAGGGTTGTATGAATAAGGCAATTAGTAGGGACCTAAACAAGGGTAACTAACTGGAAAAACTACCTGAAAATTTAGTTTAATAGAATAAATCTCTTTACTGACCTGAGCCGGTAAAAAAAGACAACCTTGCAGCGAAGCGGCAAACGAGATCTGGGGAGTTAGCGCATGGTATTGTGGGTTATAGGGCTGCCTCGAGCCGGTAAAAATAGCTCTCGAGCTATAGTATAGGCCGAGTCGGAGCCGATAGAATGAAGGCGAGAATGACAACTTAACATTGGGCCTTAACAGAGAAAGAAAGTGTTTTTCCCAAAGAGAGATGATAAGGTCACACAGGAAAAACAATTGGTTAAAAAACAAAAAGAAAAATCTAGTAAAGCTAGACTTTCCACTTTGTGATTCCTTAAACCTCTTGTATTAGAGGTGACATGGGATGTATGTAAATTACCCCTTAAAGACATCAAGTGCTTCTGCTAAATGGCAATTCTGAATAACCATAACTTTTTCTTTTAAGTCTATTTATGAACAAATTCAGGCCAATAAAGCCAAACCCCACTAGCTGTGGACAAGCATGTTTCTTCCTTCTTATGGCATCATCAGTACAACATAAGTGGAATGTTTCGCTAACATTTGGAAATACAGGGTTGTCATACCAAACTGATATCCATAAACCTAAGGGTAACTGCAAAATATCACAACTAACAAACTAAAGCAATGAATAGTAAAATGGTCAAACAGAAAACACAATCGGTTAAAAAACAAAAGGAAAAATCTAGCAAAGCTAGACTTTCCACTATGTAGTACTCATAGGCCTGGGCTCCGCACATGTTGGCACAACCTCAATGGAAGGAGCAAGAGAGGTACTGGAATGTTAGAAGGAGCGAGCCTTGGTTCCCCCTAATCATCCTTAACAAACATCTGCATAACCTCTGTGGATGTGCTGTAGGAACTCTCCCTAGTGGCTTCTGTATCCGTACTTGCTGAAGGAGGAGGACCTGACACCGTACGTACCTCTGGGTCTTCACTGGCCTTGAGAGTCGTCTAAGATCATAGGTACAGCTGAAGATTCAGGTCTTACCTTTTTTCACCTTCTTCTTTGGGGGTTCACCCAACGGACCAGCAGCATCTTCCATACCTAGCGCTAGTCGCTTCAGTCTCTCACTCTTCAGGTATAACTTAAGGGCAGACAGACGACTGCAGAGGGTTTTAGGGATGAATGCCTGACAAATGGCAAAGGCCTTGTAATCGTGATCAGACCCCAGACAAAAAAGACACTGGTCGTAGCTGTCTTTGTGTGGAATCTTTCTTCCACAGTGGCACTTGCCCTTCTTGGATGACATTAACCTCTAGGAATGTCCAAAAAAATCACGCACGTAGGACAAGGTGCACAGGCCAAACCAAAATTGTCAAAAAAAGGGTCCAGCACCAGAATAAGAGTATACAGGCTACATTTATTGAATATAGTGAATGCAATGAGGAAGGCATTTTGTTCTGCCGAAACCGGTATGCCTACTTGTTGCTTTTTATTTTAATCATACAATAAATGTAGCCTATATACTCTTATTCTGGTGCTGGACCCTTTTTATGACATTAACCTCTAACAAGCATGCAGTAGCAAAAGCATAAAAGAGATTCCCCAATGGGGCACTTATCTGAAAAAAAGAAAAACTTACAGTGATTAGATGGATAGCTGGAAGATCTCATTCGGGCTGGAGGCAGAGAAGTTCTGAGGATGAAACATGCATATGTCACTTTTATGGCCAAAGCTCGGCTGTTCTATGTGCGACGTCGCACATACCTTGCAGTAGCTTAATTCTTTGGTACACTGGCCGGACATTCGGGTCGCCTAGGCAAAATCACCCTCATGTTATGAATACTGCAACATGGGAATAGAAGGACATCATGAATTTGCTCTACCTGTATGTGAGCCTGACTTAAAAAGTGCATTTTAGTAAAATAAAGTCTAATAATATCTTGCAAAAACATGTTTTTGTAAGACAGATTAAATGTGATACAGAATATTTCTTTGAACAAAGGGGAATTTCAACTTCTATAAAGGGAATTTCTCAACCCAGCCACTGGGGATGCACAAGCCAGTGCATTTCTTTGTGCCGGTCCCAAGCCCGGATAAATGGGGAGGGTTGCGTCAGGAAGGGCATCTGGCGTAAAACTTCGCCAAAACATTTCATGCAGTCACCAAGAAAAATGTTTATACCGGATCGGTCGAGGCCCGGGTTAACAACGACCGCCACCAGTACTGTTAGCCTACAGGGTGCTGGCGGAAATTGGGCTACTGTTGGCCAAAGGAGGAGAAGAGGTGGAAGACATGGCCGAAGGCAGGAGGAGAGGAGAAAGGCTAGGACTGTGGTAGTGAGGGTCGGAACTTTGCATGTTGGCAGTATGACTGGTATAGGAAGAGAGCTAGATGATATGATGGACAGAAGGAAGGTTGGTATATTGTGTGTGCAAGAGACCAGATGGAAGGGGAGTAAGGCTACATGTATCGGAGGTGGGTTGAAATTGTTTTATCATGGTGTGGATGGGAGGAGAAATGGCACAGGAGTTATTCTGAAGGAACAGTATGCTGAGAGTGTTTTGGAGGTGAAAAGAGTGTTGGATAGAGTGATGTTTATGAAGCTGGAAATTGATGGTGTAATGATGAATGTTGTTATGCTCCACAAGTTGGGTATGCAATGGATGTGAAAGAAAGATTTTGGAGCGAATTGGATGAAGTGGTGATGATTGTACCCAAGGGTGAGAGAATGGTGATTGGAGCAGATTTCAATAAGCATGTTGGTGAAGGGAACAGAGGGGATGAGGAAGTGATGGGTAGGCATAGTGTTAAACAAAGGAATGCAGAAGGTCAGATGGTAGTGGATTTTGTGAAAAAGATGGACATGGCTGTGGTGAATACGTATTTTAACAAGAGGGAGGAGCATAGGGTGACATACAAGAGTGGAGGAAAATGCACACAGGTGGATTATATCTTATGTAGGAGGGCCAGTTTGAAGGAGATTGGAGACTGTAAAGTGGTGACCGGAGAAAGTGTCGTTAGGCAGCATAGGATAGTGGTTTGTAGGATGACGTTGGTTATCAAGAAGAGGAGGAGGAGTGTGAGGGCAACACCAAGGATCAAGTGGTGGAAATTGAAAAAGGGTAATTGCGAGGTGGAGTTCAGGGATGAGTTAAGGCAGGCACTGGATGGCAGTGAAGAGTTACCAAATAGCAGACTTAGTAAGGGAGACGGCTAGAAAGGTGCTTGGTATCACATCTGGACAGAGAAAGGACGACAAGGAGACATGGTGGTGGAATGAGGAAGTACAGGAGAGTATACAGAGAAAAAGGTTGGCAAAGAAGAAGTGGGATTGTCAGAGAGATGAAGAAAGTAGACAGGAGTATAAGGAGATGAGGTGCATGGCAAAGAGAGAGGTGGTGAAGGCTAAGGATAAGGCATATGAAGAGTTGTATGAAAGGTTGGACACTAAGGATGGAGAAAAGGACCAGTACCGATTGGCTAGACAGAGGGACCGAGCTAGGAAAGATGTGCAGCAGGTAAAGGTGATAAAGGATAATGAGGGAAACATACTCACAAGCGACGAGAGTGTGTTGAGGAGATGGAAAGAGTACTTTGAGGGGTTGATGAATGAAGAGAATGAGGGGGAGAGAAGGTTGGATGATGTAGGGATAGTAAATCATGAAGTACAATGGATTAGCAAGAAGGAAGTAAGGATAGCTATGAAGAGAATGAAGAATGGAAAGGCTGTTGGCCCAGATGACATACCTGTGGAAGCATGGAGGTGTTTAGGTGAAATGGCAGTGGAGTTTTTAACCAGATTGTTTAATGAAATCTTGGAAAGTGAGAGGATGCCTGAGGAATGGAGAAAAAGTGTTTTGGTACCAATTTTTAAGCATAAGGGTGATGTGCAGAGCTGTAGTAACTACAGAGGGATAAAATTGATCAGTCACAGCATGAAGTTATGGGAAAGAATAGTGGAAGCAAGGTTAAGAAGGGATGTGATGATTAGTGATCAGCAGTATGGTTTCATGCCAGGAAAGAGCACTACAGATGCGATCTTTGCTCTGAGAGTGTTGATGGAGAAGTACAGAGAATGTCGGAAGGAGTTGCATTGTGTTTTTGTAGACTTAGAGAAAGCATATGATAGGGTGTCTAGAGAGGAGTTGTGGTATTGTATGAGGAAGTCAGGAGTGTCAGAAAAGTATGTAAGAGTGGTACAGGATATGTACGAGGGTAGTGTGACAGTGGTGAGGTCTGCGGTGGGAGTGATGGCTGCGTTTAAGGTGGAGGTGGGGTTACATCAAGGATCAGCTCTGAGCCCTTTCTTATTTGCAATGGTTATGGACAGGTTGACAGACGAGATCAGACAGGAGTCCCCATGGATTATGATGTTTGCAGATGACATTGTGATCTGTAGTGAGAGTAGGGAACAGGTGGAGGAGACCCTGGAGAGATGGAGATATGCTCTAGAGAGAAGAGGAATGAAGGTCAGCAGGACTAAAACAGAATATATGTGTGTGAATGAGAGGAAGGATAGAGGAATGGTGAGGATGCAAGGAGTAGAGGTGGCGAAGATGGATGAGTTTAAATACTTGGGGTCAATAGTTCAGAGTAACGGTGAGTGTGGAAGAGAGGTGAAGAAGAGAGTACAGGCAGGATGGAGTGGGTGGAGAAGAGTGTCAGGAGTGATTTGTGACAGATGAGTACCTGTAAGAGTGAAAGGGAAGGTCTACAAGAGGGTAGTGAGACCAGCTATGTTTTATGGGTTGGAGACAGTGGCATTGACAAAAAGGCAGGAGTTTGAGCTGGATGTGGCAGAATTAAAGATGTTAAGATTTGCACTGGGTGTGACGAGGGTGGACAGGATTAGAAATAAGTATATTAGAGGGTCAGCCCAGGTTGGAAGGTTTGGAGACAAAGCCAGAGAGGCACAATTACGTTGGTTTGGACATGTGCTGAGGAGGGATGCTGAGTATATTGGGAAAAAGATGCTAAGGATGAAGCTACCAGGTAACAGGAAAAGAGGAAGGCCAAAGATAAGGTTTATGGATGTGGTGAGAGAGGACATGCAGGTGGTT
The DNA here is from genome assembly GCF_019279795.1 of Protopterus annectens. Taxonomy (NCBI): domain Eukaryota; kingdom Metazoa; phylum Chordata; order Ceratodontiformes; family Protopteridae; genus Protopterus; species Protopterus annectens. The sequence continues at coordinate 1,721,516,726 of NC_056728.1, read as the reverse complement.
GGCGTGACAGAGCAAGATGCAGAGGGCAGGAAGAAATGGAAACAGGTGATCTGCTGTGGCAACCCCTAACGGGAATAGCCGAAAGATGATGATGATAAAGGGAATTTCTCCTTTACAAAGAAAGCAGATAGGAAACTAAATCTAAATTTTACTTTTAATTACCACAATTATGTGATATTCCATATATAAATATACAGAAAATACCTTCTAAAAATGAACAAATTTAATATGAGTTACGTATTTCAAATACAAGGAGGAATAAAGGATCTGAGGGGTTACCTAAGAAAAAGTTTTGGTTTTGCGAACTGAACAGATGCAACGGTCCTAAAAGGGCATATCAAGTAACTACAGATGATATAAACTGATAATGCAAAGACCACTGCTTGAAAAATCTCAAGCTGAGAGCTTCAAATTAAGGAAAAGAATGAAGGTTTTCAATACAACTGTATACAATTCTGAGCAAATAAAGTTCACTGAGAGTTGAAGTATAATTCATTTAACTCTGTTAGCTATAAAAACAGTGACAGTCTTGGTAACAAAAAAAATGTCTTTAGGTAACATGACCTGGGTGTTTATACCCTCACAGGAGATGGTAAAAATATTCACATCTCCTAACAAATACAATAGCAATATTATCAATAGAATTCTACAACTACTTAGAATTCCAGTATGCTCTCACAAACTGATGACTTGCTTCAAGACCTTTACATTTTGAAATATTTAAACAAAGCAATAGCGTGCATACATAAACCCAGGGATACTATACTTTTACAGAACTATTTGTGGGGAAGAAACTTACAGGGTGTCACTGGAATGCAATGCATTATAAATGTAGCTTAAAGGAAACGAACACTGAGAAACAAGGAACTCAAAAAAAAAAAAAAAATGGAATCAATTTATTTTTACTTAGACTGTTTTCAAACATAGAACATGGTTGTGCACAACTCCAGAAAACCTAGGGACATGTGACCAAAGAGATATAATATCTGAAGCCATTTAACAGTATAGGGAATGTACATTTGCAGCAAATAAACATACATTTTTCAACATCTAATGGAATCACCACATCTTTCACGCATTCTCTGACTCATTTAGTCCAGTTCAGGGTTGCAGAGGATAAGGAGCCTATCTTAGCACCCAAGCAGCACAAGGCAGAGAAACAAATCCTAAGCAAGGCACCGATCAATCCCAGGACACAAAGGCATGCACATAAACACACTTGCACTCACACGCACACACTATCGTTCTCTCTCCCTCACTCAGTCAACATGCAGTATTACACACCCACCAACCATTCAATAGATCATTAACTGACCTATGACACATCTGGGAGTTTTTTTTTTTTTTTTTTGCTTTGTCCCCAGTTCTTGAATAACTGAAAACACCTGCCACACAAACAGACGAGAAGTAGTGACTATTGTTTTTGCTTCTGAGTTCTCCAATCAGTGACATCATCAACCCCTTGCATGGTACTTACTTCTGGCTGGATGGCTGACAATCTGTAAAGATCAGCTCTGATGTTTCCATACTGTAAAATGATTTTTTTGGGGTCTTAAACAGAAGTCCTGCAAAATCACAGCTTAGCAAACACATTCTACAAGGCAGAAGGCGTCCTGTCTGGTGGACCCCAGCCATTAATAAGCTATACAACAGAAGGAGGAAGCTACTACATGATAGAGCAAAATCCATAAAAGGGAAGGCATCTCTGATCAGTACTAGCAAAAAACTACGATCACTCATAAAATCATCCAAGGCCAACTTTGAGAGAAAAATTGCACAAGACTCTAAAGATAATCACAAGGCTTTCTTTAGTTATGTTAGAAACCTGAGTGGAAACTCCCAGATATGCTCAGAATTAGCCCAAAATGACAAAACATACACTGAACCCACAGACATTGCCAACATACTAGCAGACAGGTTCAGTGCAAATTTTTCTCCCCCCTCCCCCCCCAAAGGGACAAATATCTATCCCAACAGAGTGTTGCCTCCCTGACATCTCAGAAGTCCAGGTGAGAGCCGCCCTCTCCAAAGCTAAAAACACAGCATCAATGGGACCAGACGGTGTCCCGGGTTGCGGGCTACATGAACTCCAAGAAGAGCTAGACCCACACATAAGGCAGCTGTTTAATCTCAGCCTTACTACAGGATATGTACCCAAAGAATGGCGTACAGCAACAGTGGTCCCACTCCACAAAGGAGGTGCTTCTACGGACCCTGGAAAAGTACAGTTTTGTACCTACCATAAATGTAGATGTTCGAGTGCTAATACAGCTGCAGTCATAACAGATGGGTTGTCCTGCCGTCAGGCGGGTCCTCAGTCGGCCGAATTCCAAAGTCTAGGTCCGGCGTCGGTTGTCGTCGCTTCTTCCCTGACGTCAGTGCGACAGGGTTATAAAAGAACCAGCCGACACAATTTTCTTCAGTTTTTCTTGCCCCAGATGTCAGGTGCCCCCAGAAGGAAGGCAATACATAAATTTTGTGTAATAAAGCAATGCCATATAATCAAAATACAGTAGTGCAAGCAAATACACCATTAATGAATACCCCAATCAGGTTGTATGAGGAGGTGTTAGCCAATAGGCCTGTCCCAAGAGGGGAAGGAGGGAGGGAAACCTGGACTGCAGCTGTATTAGCACTCGAACATCTACATTTATAGTAGGTACAAAACTGTACTATGTTCATCGTGCATACAGCTGCAGTCATAACAGATGGGTAGAATCCCAAAGCTAAGAAAGGGGTGGTAGGCACTACGTGGAACTAGGAGGAGCCAGGATGCCCTGCAAGACTGCAGTGGCAAAGCCTGCTCTAGTTTTGGAGTATAATGGTAGGTGGTAGTGCTTGGAGAAGGTATGCACAGAACTCCAAGTGGCTGCTTCCAAAATATCTTTGGTAGGAACTCCTCTGAGGAAAGCTGCAGAGGTAGCAGTGGCTCTTGTGGAATGAGATCTGATGCCTGCAGGTACAGTTTTGCCATGAAAAGAGTAACAAAAGCTTATGCAGTGGGCTATCCATTTTGAGACTGTCCGTTTGGAAATTGGCTTCCCCTTGAGCTCCTATAGCATAGGACACAAACAGCTGTTCTGATTTTCTGAAAGGCTTTGTTCTGTCCAAATAATAACGCAGTTGTCTGCGGATGTCCAAGGAATGTAGTAATCTCTCCCCTTTGTTTTGAGTATTAGGATAAAAGGTAGGTAAGTGTATAGCCTGATTCAAAGCTACCCTGGATACCACTTTTGGCATAAAGGAGGGGTTGGTTCGTAAGGAAACTCTGCCTGATGGAAGATGATAAAAGGCTGCACAGCCATGAGGGCTTGTAGTTCCGATACCCTATGAGCTGAGGTAATAGCCAGAAGGAAAGCTGTTTTCCAGGACAAATATTGCAAATCTGTTGAGGCAGCTGGCTTAAAAGGAGGAAAGGTCAGCTTTTCTAGAATGAAATTGAGATCCCAAGCAGGTATTGGTTGTTTCCTTGGGGGTTTCATATTCTTAGCCCCTCTGAGGAACTGTCTTAAGAGGGGGTGAGAGAATAAAGGTGGATCAGTGTTGTATTCTGCAGAAATGGCTGAGGCATGGATTTTGATGGAGGAGAATGAAAGTCCACTGCTTAGCAGCTCAGCTAGATACTGTAATATTTGAGGTAAATTCAGTTTTCCAGGATTCTGGCCCTTTTTCTCATGCCTGGCACAAAACCGTTTCCATTTTACGGAGTAAGCTTTTCTAGCAGACGACCTTCTGGTCTCCAAGATGACATCCTGCACCTCCTTGGAGAGTAGGGTCTGTTGTGATGTTAAGGAATCTTCCATGCGGCCAGATTGAGTGTTTTCAGCTGACTGTGAAGAGATTTGAAGCTGTGCGGAGTCAGAAGAAGAGGCATTAGAGGCAGGGTCCATGGTGGGGAATGCATCAGGCTCCTCAGGAGTGGGTACCAGTGTTGTCTTGGCCAGTCTGGAGCAATGAGAATCATCTTTGGTCTGTCTGCTCTGGTTTTTAATAGAACTTTGGGCAGCAGAGGAAGAGGTGGGAAGGCATAAACTGTCATTGTTGTCCAACTGAAAGAGAGCGTCCACTCTCCAGGCCTTTGGATGAAAAATCCTTGAGCAGAATTTTGTCAATTGGTGATTTTTGTGGGAGGCAAAGAGATCTATGTCTGGCCTTCCCCATGCTTGAATTATCTCTGTAAAAACTTGAGGATGCAACTTCCATTCGTGTGGATCTGTCATATTTCTGCTTAGGTTGTCTGCCAGCGTGTTTTCCTTGCCTGGCAAGTACTGTGCTTGAAGTTCGATTTGTAAGTCCAGAGCCATGTTCCAAAGTGACATGGCCAGCCTGCATAGGGGGTATGAATGGGTTCCTCCCTGTTTGTTTATGTACCACATTACTGTGGTGTTGTCTGTCCTTATCAATAGTTGACCTGGATGCAGTAGGTCTTTGAAAGCTATAATAGCATTTATTACTGCTAGCATTTCCTTTTGGCTGATGTGAAGGTGCTTTTCTCTTTGGGACCATTTGCCCTGAATGCACCGATCAGTCATGTGCGCCCCCCAGGCGTAGTCCGAGGCGTCTGTTGTGATGACTTGATTTGCTTGAAGCTTGCTGAATGGGAGACCTGTGTTTGTTTGGCATGCTTGAGCCCACCACAGAAATTCCTTTTGAAGACATGGAATTAGTGGTATTATTGTTTCCAAACTGTGGCTGTGTTGAGACCATAGGTTTTTCAGGTACCATTGAAGTTTCCTCATATGCAGCTTTGCACATGGGATTAGTAGGATGCAAGATGCCATGAATCCCAGAGCCTGCAGGATTTTCCTTGCAGTCAGCCTGGTGAAATTTGCTAGTGTTCTGAAGTATTGAGTTAGTTGCCCCTGCTTCTCTGGCGTGAGGTAGGCCATCTGGGTGTTTATTAGCCTTGATTTCTTTTTGTTGACTGTGTATCCCAGAGAATTCAACAACATTATTACATAAGCCAGATGTTTCAGAAGTATGTGCTTGCTGTCCGCTTGGATCAGGCAGTCGTCCAAATAGGGGTATATTTGTATCCCTTGAAGTCTGCAGTAGGCAATTACTGATGCCAGGCATTTCGTGAATACTCTGGGCGCAGTAGATAAGCCAAAGGGCAATGCAGAGAATTGATAATGGGTTGAACCTGCAAGAAATCTGAGGTATCTTCTGCAATTTTGTCTGATTGGGACAGGCAGGTATGCCTCCTTGAGGTCCAATGTTACCAGCCAAGACTCCTTGCCCAGCATGGGAAGAAGCTGCTGTAAAGTGAGCATCTTGAATTTTGGTACAGTAAAAATGTGTTTAGGATGGATAGGTCCAAAATAGGTCTCCAATCTTTTCCCTTCCTTGGTACCAGGAATAGTCTGGAATAAAAACCTTGACCTTGTTCGTGAGCAGGTACCTCTTGAATAGCTTTCATGTCCATGAGATCTGAAATTTGTCTTTGTGCCTCTGCCCTTTGATTGTGTGGCAGGTTTGGCATGCCTCTCATTTTTGGAAGGGTGTGAAAATGGAATCTGTAGCCTCTGTTTATAATGTCCAGGATCCATTTGTCTTTTGTGACAATATGCCAGTTTTTGAAAATAATGCCAGTTTTCCGCCTAAGGGTGCTGCCATTTGAGCCTTGCTTGGCATGCAAAGGGGAAAGTCATTGGGCTTGCTTTCTGAATGGCTGTGAACTATCCTCACCACCTCTTTGTGCAGGAGCTTGCCATTGTCTGCCTCTAAACGATCCTTGAGATTGCCCTCTGCCCCTCGGGCGCCTGTATCTACCTCTTTGGGGTCTGTCCATGGCTGGAAAGGACCAATTTTTGGAAGGCCAATTTCTACTGAAACGTGGAGGTTGTACCTGTAGAAAATCTTTCACTGTTTGCATTGATTTAGCCTTTTCCTCCATTTTCTTTAATACCTCCTCAGCATTAACACCAAATAATACATCCTTCTGAAGAGGGCATCTAGTAATTTAGCTTTGACATGATCTGGTAAGGTTTGTTCCTTGAGCCAGGCATGTCTACGTATCACTGATCCTGTAACAGCAGCTCTACATGAGGCCTCTAGAGCATCAAAACCACATTGCAAGGTATGTTTACCCACTTGTTCTGCACTATGCATCAAATCCTGCAACTCCTTCAAGTCTGGTTGTTCAGGTTGTGACATTTTACTTCTCAATTGTGCTAACAGAAACTGTTGGTACTTTAGCATATGGAACTGGCAGTTTAATGCCCTCATGGTTAAGGTGGCCGAGGTATATACCTTTTTTCCCCACCTTTCTAAGGATCTGGAATCTCTCTCGGAAGGTAATGGATTTTTAGCAGTGGAGGCCTTAATTCCCTTGGGGCCCTGTGAGATAGTTTCTGGGTCAGCCGCATGGCTTTTGTATAAAAATTGATGTGAGTCAGGAACCCGGTAGTACCTGTCAGGCTTGACTGGGGCTGGAGGTAAAGAATCCGGGTTAAGGCAGGCCTCCGAGTACACATCATCTAGTATATCTAAGACAGGAGGTATAGCCAGAGGCCTGTGCTGAGGTAGCAAGAGAAAATTCCTAAGCCTTTTCTTGGAATCTGAGTACTCTTGGCCTTCCCAGTGGAAGTGTTCCCTTAAGGTATGCAATGTTTCCCCAAATGAGTAATCCTCTGGGGGGGAGACAGAGGGAATGGACTCCTCTGCATCAGAATCTTCAAAAGGGGAGTAAGAATGTTCCTGTTCATCAGAGTGCTCTGATATAATGGAGGCCTGGTCAGAGGAGGGGAATTCTTCCTCCACTCTGGGCCTTTTGTCCGGGGGGGGGGGGGCTGAGAACCCCTGATAAGAGTAATTAAATCCTCAGCCATTTTAAGCATCTGTTTTTCAGGCATGGGGCCTGGAGATGGGCCCTGTGTAGCTTGTCTCTTAGAATGCATGGCTGCTTTAGACTTAGTGAAAGTCTTGATGGAAAAAGAAGAGGAAGGTCTGAAGACACCTTGAGAGGAGGCAGACCTGTCTACATTTTGAGATTCACCACCAAGAGTGGCTTCGGTATCTGTAGCCGGGGTGTGGGCCGAGGAGCCTGTGACCTCAGGCACAGAAGACACCACCAATGAAGTGTCGTCGGTAGTCAGGGGCTGCGTAGGCACCTCGCTGAGAACCGGACCACCTGTAGTTGGCTTTGGCGTGGTGTCGGTAGAGGCCACGGACCTCGTGTGTCAGTCCTTATCTTTGCGTTTTTTAGACAACACTGGAGTCGGAGTATCCGACGACATAATATAGTTAAATTTTTTGCCAAAATAATGCTGGGCGAACACCGCCCGACGCTTAATGGTGCATTTATTGAATGTAGCACAAAAACGACAGACCGAGACGTCGTGTTCTGGGCCTAAGCAAGGAATACAGAGTGAATGAAAATCCTTATGCGGTATTTGCTTCCCACAAGAAATACAATTATTAACTTTGTCTGACATCGGTCTGAGGCAAGAAAAGTTTCCCCAATGGGGTACTTAGCTTTCAAGAAGACTTCGGTTGCAAAATTTTCGTAATTTCAGGAGCTGGCCGACAGGCACTTGCGAACTGCTTCTGCTTCAGGCACCGCGCGGCAAGAAAGACTGAAGAAAATGGCGTCGGCTGGTTCTTTTATACCCCTGTCGCACTGACGTCAGGGAAGAAGCGACGACAACTGACGCCGGACCTAGACTTTGGAATTCGGCCGACCGAGGACCCGCCTGACGGCAGGACAACCCATCTGTTATGTCTGCAGCTGTATGCACGATGAACATCTACCGCCCCATAAGCTTGGTCTGCAAAGCTATGGAGAGGATCACTATGGAACTCATTAACAAAGACATTGGGAACCTACAGACACTGGATCCTACCCAATTTGGCTTTGTTAAGGGCAGATCCTGCCTCTTGAACCTGGTCGACTTCTTTGAAACAGTCACCAAGGCCACTGACGAGGGTAAGGTAGATCACACAGCCTACCTTGACTTTGCAAAAACCTTCGACACAATACCCCACTCGGGCATCACAGACAAGCTCTCCAGCTTAAATATAAACCCCTATGTCATAAGATGGGTTGCAAACTGGCTCAAGGACAGAACCCACGAGGTCAGAACTACTGGAGCCATGTCAGACTCTAAACCAGTCACAAGTGGCGTCCCACAGGGCTCGGTCCTGGGACCTCTCTTGTTCTGTATTTATTTTTCTGAGGTACAGGCTAACATGGGAGGATTGTGGCTGACAAAGTTCGCAGATGACTGCAAACTGGGCGCCATAATCTCCAGCGGACACAAGCATCCTTCAAAAGGGTCTCATAGAAACGGAAAACTGGTGCCAGAGCCATGGCCTTAAACTAAACGCCAAAAAGTGTATAGTCATACCCTTTGGGAAAAACAAAGTGCCCACAAATTATCACATAGGTGGTAATCCATTAAGTACGGAAGAAGTAATTAGGGACCAAGGGACCCAAGCTGACAGTAACCTCTCGTTTGACACTCACATTGCCAAAGTGGTTAGAAAGACTTTCTATATTGCCCACCTTATCATGAAGGGATTCACATCTAGATCGGAAGAGGTCACTGTGCCCCTTTACTCTTCCCTCATCAGGCCCATAATTGAGTACAATGCCCCATTGGGGATGTACCTTACCCGACACCTGCAGCAATTGGAAAGACCCCAAAAGTACCTCACCAGGAGGATCAAGGGACTCAAACATATGCCATATGCTGCCCGGCTAAAGAAACTCCAGCTCTACTCAGTAGCATGCCGCCTACTCAGAGGCGATCTATGCCTGACGTACAAGGACATGTCCAACCCGAAATAAATGGACATGCTCCATCTCAGAAAATCCAAATCCACCAGAGCTACGCAAGCGAGAGATTTGAACCTCAGCACAGAAATAAATAGGACATGCTGGAGGGACAGATTCATAACCCAGAGGCTCCCTTCACTCTGGAATAAAATCCCAGTCCATGTTAGGCAGAGCCCCTCACTGACTCTCTTCAAGACAAATCTTGACGAGTGGATGGGAGATTGTAGGTTTACCCCGGGGGTCACATCTGTGTCACTGCTAGACAGAGGTACAGTAAACTAAACCTTAAAATGGGCACAGTATACTCATTCCAAGGGGTGGCGAAAGCCAAACACACTCTGGCTAGGCTTATAAATGTCCTAGGGCAGATAGCCTAGTATGAACCTATGAACCTATGAACAGTCAGAACTGCTCAATCAGCAATTTGATCTTACCTTTAGTGTAATACTGCTGCATGTGTAACAGGACACATTCTGTGTTTTACAAAGCACTTACCATACCTGCACAAGTTTCATACAATGCAAGTAATTCAGGTTATCAAGCACAAATACAGGATGCAGTTTAGCCTTTCTTTTAATCTAGGTGCATGTACTGCAGGTGAAAAATGATACATGTAACACTTATGTCTTGCAAGTAGCACAAGTAAGAAACACACTAAGTTCACATGCACATGTCATCTGAAAAAACATTGCCATCTCTTACAAGCTGGAAGCTCTTGATTAAGGACACTGACAGTAAGATACAAGCAGTGAAAGTTTCTAGCCCTTTTAGTTTTACATTCAAGTCAAGCATATTTTTATCACACAGAGGAGAAGTGGTGTATTGTAATTAATAAAGGGTTGAAATAATTTATTTGGGGGGAAGAGGGCCAGAGTTATGTGGGATAACTTGATTTTCCCCAAAGAACAGGGTGATTTACAATTGCCTGACTCTTAGGGATACTTCACAGCTACACAGTTATACATAACAAAAGCAGAAGGCTGTAAATCAATGTGGAAATGGATTATGATAATGGGGGGGGGGGGCTAAAAGAAGTATGAAGAGGGGGAGTTTGGATGCAGGTCTTTAAGGACAATAACAACCATAAAGAATATTGTAATCATAAAGTAGCTAAAGTATTAGAATTACGTCAACGTGGGAATGGAGAAAGGAGACTTTAGCAATAGGATTGACTGCAAGCAAGTGTATAGAAAATAGGCAAGAGGGAAGGAAATTTACTGAAGAAAGTTAGCAAAGGTACCAAGGTATTGAGAGTAAGTAACTATACAGGGAAGGTAAAAGAGGAAGATGAGGCAAAGCAGAAGCTGGGACTGCAGGTCTGAGACTGCCTTCCCTACCAAGGATTCATATAAGATTATAGGCAAAGAGAAAGGGATAAGTGAGTGCTACAAGACCCGCTCTGGCAGAGTTTTACATTATTTATAGAACAGATGATGCTGTTACAAAATGTATAAGTAGGGGAGGCATAATAAAATGTAAGTGCAACAATCAATCAGAAGATTTTAGAAAAGACTGACGAGAGAATGGAAAGGCAATATACAATAAAGAACAGTGAGAAGGGATAAATGTTGTATTATACTTTTTCTCTAGAATCAGAATTAATTTTATTCCAAGATGGATCATGACAGCTTAGGACTGTGCTGAAATATTTTTACTTCCTAGTACCAACATGGATAGTGCCAACATGAATAACACCAATGTGGAAGATCAGAACATGTGCATGATATAGGAAGGCTCAGGAAAAGGGTCTGCAAATTCATTAGTTAGCAAAATAACACAGAAGTTTTACGTTTTAATAGATCAGTGACTATAGTCTGGTAGACACCAAAATGTTTGCTCAGAAGCTTTCACAGTATAAAAATGATTACAGTTGCTTTGTTCGTGAAGACAAGACCATGACTAATTATTCTTCCATATACGTGTATTTGCAACAAAGGGGATCATTCTACTCTACAGAACTGTGTTGCATGAAGTTATTTTTATAGCTGGAACCTTAACAGTTGGCGCTGTGACTTGGATTTCGAGCCATTTGCAAGTTGCTACAGCAGAAATCACCTTTTTGACAGTGAGAGTTCACAGCTACATTTTTTTCTCCTTCAGCAGAGTTTAAAATCTCTACTCTAGGAAAAGTGACATTAATTCTTGTATGAGAGCTGGTTACATTACATTATATTCTTGTATCAGAGCAGGTTACTTAACATTATCGTATAAAAGCCAGTTTATATCTATGTATGAGAGTGGGTTTTATCAAATCATATGACAGTGGGTTTTACTGTATGAAAGGCAACTGCTCCATTGTGTCAGATTCACAATGGGTGAAAATGTGTGACTATTAAAGCAGCTGCAGCTAAAATGAAAGTTATACACTTGCCCTAACAATAGGTCTGTGTTGTCTGCTTCCGTCCTTCCTCAAAGGATGGGTCTTTTGATCCAACCTCAGATCTGACTTCGGCCACTCTAGGCTTTGGATCCAAAGCTCAGGTTCCTACCCTTACCCAAAATCCCCACTTGCCACTGAAAGTACATCAGACTGAGTTTGCCCAAGTTCCCATAACAGAAAAATTACCCTCTCCTCAAAGACTGAATTCATAAACTTAATACTTAGCACACAATCTGCTCTTGAGCTTGAACAGCACATGAATACACCCAGGAAAAAGGCAGTATGGTCATACCAGAAATCAATAAATAACACCAAGAATACGGGAAAGGTGAAAGATGGCAGAAAATTGAGGAAGGACAGAAGCAGACAACACAGATCTATAGTTAAGGTAAGTGCATAACTTCTGTATCTGACATTGCCTCCTCTGTCTGTTCCCCAACAGATGTGACAGAGTCCCCAACCATTGTGAGATCTCAGAAGAATATTCCGGAAGATGCCTGAACCAAAAGCAGGCCTATCTCTGTAGTGCAAATCCAATTTATAATGAGAAATGAAGGTATGTACACTAGACCAAGTGATTGCAACACAAGTATCACCAGTGGAAGACCTTGAAAACAAGGTGTCAAAAGTAGCCGCAAGTCTAGTACAATGAGCCTTGATGGGTTTCGGTAAGGTCAACCCCTTCTCTATAACCATACATGATGCAGTCAGATATTCATCTAGAATGAGTCACTTTAGAGATGCCCTTCCCCAATTTGGTTATTGAGAAAGAAACAATTTATCAGACTTTCTATTTTTTTTGTACAGTAAAGGTAGAAATGGAACTAACAATGCACATTCAATACATGCAGCATGCACTCCCTTTTGTTGGTAAAACTAGGGAAGAAGACTGTAAGACTGACAGACTGATTTAGAAAAGTCTCCATAACTACCTCTGGAATAAAGGATGGCTTAGTTTGCAGGGACACTCTACCCTTATGAAAGATCAGGTAAGGAGGTTTACAAGAAAAGGCTTGCAATTCCAATACTCTCCCAGTTGAAGTAACTGCTACCACAAATAACATTTTCCAAGCCAAAAATATGAGACCCACCTTGGCTGAAGGTTCAAAGGGAGGTCTACTTAAAGCCTATAACAGGATGGTGATGTCTCAAGGTGGAGCAGGATCCCTTAAGGGTGGGCTGAGAAGGAAAGTACACCTTAATGAAGGCCTTCAATAAACTAAGGGAAGCAATATAGGACTGAATTTCTCCAATATGAAAACTCAAAAATCACAGCTAACTAGACTGTGATGAGTAACTAGCCATGTTGTGAAAAGAGAAGCTGGAAAATCTAAAACGGCTATAAGAGGAGCCAAAAAGGGATCCAAATTCCTATGGGAGGCCTAAACAGAAAACCTTTTCCACTTGCATTTGTAAATCTTTCTGGTAGATGGTCTTTAGAATGAATTAAGAATATGGATTACTTGGGAGGAAAGCCTGGCCCGACTAGCCATCACTAGGTGGGGAAACCAAACAGCCTGAGGGCTTGAATTGTCGGGTGACACATCTCGGATGGGTGAGAGAGAACATCTGGATTGGGGTCCAGCACCCAAGTATGGTCTTTAAGATGAGGCTGAAGGAAGGAGAACCACACCTTTTGAGGCTAGAAGGGGCAATGACCTTCCTCTCTGAGTCTTTTCATAAGAATTTTGGGATAATGAGGGTAAGAAAGAAAGACAAATTGGAGCATAGGGGGCCAAATGTGGGTCAGAGCATCCCTTGGTGACTCCCCCCTCCTCAAGATCAGGGTAAAGTGCCTTCTGCACTTTATGTTGAGACAGGAAGCAACTAATCACAGCACGGTTGACCCCCAGCAACAAAAACTCTGCTCTGCCACCATCCGATAGAGGGACCACTCGTGAGGGAGAAGGATAGATCTGCTTAACCTATCTACTAAAACACTGGATTTCGTAGGATGTGAACTGCTACCAGAAAGTAGTAAGAAGGTTATCACCGATTGGCAAACTCTCATCACCTCTCACCATAGCAAGTAGGAATGTGCTCCCCCCGTTTGTTGATGTACCAGACTACTGACATGTTATCTTTCTGAACTGATATCACTCCTATAGGGAGGGAGTCTTGGAAAGCCTGCAAAGCTTGGTGGACTGTCCTCATCTCCAGAATGTTAATATAAAGACTGGCCTTGGAAGGAGAACATGTGCCTTGGACAGTCATTCCCATTTAGTGGCCCCCCAAGCTGGAAAGCATCTGTGGTCTTGGGACAAAGGGGGCAACCATGAGAGACCTTCTGAGACCCTAGTCATCAGTGTATGTGCATCACAGTAAATTCATGAGTTGATGTCTAACGGACCATTGCACTGAACATGTCCACTGAAGAACTCTCATGTGATCTGGCGAGTGGGACTAAAGTAATGAAAGCAGTCTTTGATCTTAGGAGTTGAAGTATCACTCTCACAGGCAGGAAATTACTTCTAATGCTTGTTTTTGGAGGATGGCCAACCTGTTCTGTGGAAGTCCTACAACCTGGCATCTGGTATCCAGGTGAGTGCCTATAAATTCTATTGCCCGAAGTGGGAGAAACTTGGACTTGTCCAAGTTCACAGTAATACCCAGTTGAGTGCAAAGGAGGAGCAAGGAGTCCCTGGCATGGATGAGAAGATTCCTGGTGGGGGCAGAGATGAGCCAGTCATCCCGATACAGGAGCACAGAAAACCCATGCAGTCTGAGACGAGTTGCAACTACCGCCATACACTTGGTGAACACTCATGGGGCTGTATTGAGACCAAACAGCAAGACCCTGAATTGGAAATGACTGGTTCCCAGCTGAAAGCAGGGAAACCTTTTTGATCACCTGTCCATCACTGTGTGGCAGTACACATCCTGAAAATCTATCAAGCATATCCAGTCAACATTTCTCAACAATGGAAGAATGGACTGTACCATGACCATCTGGAATTTCATTTGTCTGACATACTGATTGAGACTGTCTGAGGTCCAAAATTTTCCTGAGGGCCCCATTTTTATTTTGGCAACAAAAATAATCTTGAGTAAGTTCCGGATCCATATTTGTCTGGTGGGACCTCCTAGATGACTCGCCTTTTTATTTCTACAGCTGCTGATTTTCTTTAGGAGGGTGGAATATTGGGGAGCTTTCTTGCTGGCAGGGGGTGACAAAGAAAGAGGCTTGAATGCCCTTAGGGTATGATCTTCTGCATCCATGTAGACATAAATACCCCATCACCCCCCCCCCACCCCCCAACTGCCTCCAGAGTCACCCAGTAGGCAACCATTCACAACAGCTGGAAAGGACTCTCAGTCCCCAGCAATCTTGATTTTGTGGGCTATCTCTGCCACGGGGGTCATGTCCACCATTAGAATCCCCCCGACCCAAGGGGTCAGTCACTAGAAGTTTCTGGAGAGAACCCGTGACACTTTTGGAACCACAGCTACTTCCTTCCTTTCTGGTTCCTAGAGAAAGGCCTCCGGGGTAAAGTACCATATTCCTATGTCAGAGAGGGTCTTCCAGTCTTACCTGCTTCTAGAGATTGTGTCCTTGACTTTAGGCCCAAAAAGTGTTGCGCCATCATAAGGGACATTTACAAAGGATGTCTTAAAGTGCTCCACAATGTATACAAGGGCATCCAGACATGTATCCCTATGGTTATATGCCAGTGCCTGCAGCTCTCAAAGCACCCTTGGTCAAGTTAGAAATCAGGTGCAATGATATAGTGGAAAGCAACTGGAGGGAGGTCAGCTGCAAATCCAAGGTTTTCTTGTTCTCTGCAGAGATGCACCTGGAGACAGAGATTTGGGGAGCTCTTTTGTCAGATCCCTCTGGAACTGTGCCACATGTGCCAGGTAGTTCAGTGCCTTCACTGCGAAGGTTGCTGAAGTGTATACCCACTTACCATATCTGTCCAATGAACTCTCTGTTAGGGGAGTGGATAGACTAGCTTTCTTTGTCAAGTTCCTTTTTGATGGCAGCTGCCAACACACCATGGAATCGGTGGCAGGACCCTGGTCCTAATGCTGATGATGTTTGTGTGACACTTAGAATTTTCTGGCTTGCAGGGAATCTGTTCAGTGACATTTGGCTGCCTCCATACCTGCTATGAGATAAGATCAACTATCTCATCAGCAAGAGGGACAACACAACAGTACCAGGGCCAAACCGAAAGGCCTCAAGAAACACTAACTCATCCTAGGAGGAGGCTTTGGAGGACACCCACCTTTTTCTGTCTCAACAGTTCAAGGATCTCACCAAGCAATACGCCCTCAAGGAGGATCTGGTGGACATTTCCCCTTCATCAAAGTCAGGTGTCTTCAATTTATGACCCCTGAAGAGACTCAACTCTACCGTGGAATGTTTCAGTAGGGACTCAGTCAAAGAATGAGAATCCTAAAGGCAGACTGTCTCCAGGCTCAACAGGTACAGGATGAGTACGATGAGGACTCAAGGGGATTCAATGGGCAATGGACTGAGAGGGGTGAGGAAGAGAAGTCTACTCATCTGACAAGAAGAGCGCTCTCTCTCAACAGCCTTGAATGTTGAAGTCAAGGGGGGAGCTCAAATTCAACCAAGACAAAGCTGAAGTAGCTGCTCAAAGCAGATTCTGTAATCTGACCCGACTAAGCTCAAAAGTCAATGCAGGAGCCAAGCTGTCTTTTGCCAAGGCTCCGAGGAGAAGGGATGGCTCAAAAAACTTCAGAGTCAACCTCATCCCCTGGATCCGGTGCTGATGCTTCAGCCCAGAGATCCTTCCAGATCCGAGCTAGTCTGATCAGAGAAGGATTTGAAGTAGAAGACAACCATGTCTTCAGATCTGACATGGACAAGCCCTGAGAGGAATTTGGATCCACAGTCCCTGAACCCAAACGATGAATCAGGGTAAGAGCAACAATGGGATGAGGGGAAGGACTTAGGCTCATGGGCCAACAGTGGCTGGAGCTGGGAGAACTCTCCCACTGACTTTTGGTCCAGAGGAACTTCCTCAGCATCTTATCCAAATCTGCTTCTGAAAGACCTCTGGCAGACCGAACTACGTGCAATAAACAGGCTCTGGATGGGGGCCTGTAAGACCTGTGAAAGGTCCTCTTCTGTAAGAAGGGAGCATGTAGCCCTCAAGAAAATGGGCCCCAGGAAGAACCTAGGTTCCGGTAATGCGGGTGCACTGGATCTAACAAGTATCGGCTATGAGCCAGGGGTAAGAACTGAAGAGTTTGGAATTTTTGGAGCTGGAGTTGAAGCAACAGCAGAAGAAAGGAACAGTCTGGAGACTGTTTCCTGGATTCCTTTGGTTTCACCTTCAGTCTATCACCACCTTTCTCCTGCTTATGAGTGTCAGAAGACTTCCTGACAGAGGGAGATGCACCAGACGCAAACAAATGAGCCTGTGACAAGTTTCCCACACCGGTAGGGAGAAGTCCCTTCAAAACAAGTTTATTTCTTCTCTTGGTGATTGCCCTAAGACATAAAACAGAGCAGATGGAACACTGTTTATCCAGGTGGAGAGCTCCAAGACTATACACTCAGTGTGTGAATCTTAATTTGGTATCTTATGACTGCAGGTCAGGTCATGCACTTTTTAAATCCTGATCGTTTGTCAGCCATCAAGCAAATGGAAACTCCTGGTCAAAACAAACACCAGCTAAAGGGAGGGAAAAATAAAGCACACCACACAACTAAATAATCACACTATAAATTACAATCACTAATAAGCTCAGATCTAACTTAAGGGAAGAAAGATAGTGTGGCAAAGGCGCAAAAGATAACAACGTCAAACTTGGTAGATAAAACTGCCTAGCAATAAGAGAAGGGGGTGATGATAAAAAAATAGCTAAATCCTGGCAAAACTAGATAGGAAATACCTCAAGGTATACCAAACTATTTGAGACAGGACAAGTGCTTAGTTAAGGCAAGCCTGCACAGTGAAGTCCACATCTATTCAAATAAGCAGCAAATGAGATCAAAGGTAATTTTAAGGGCAGGAGGGGATCATGGGTAAGGGAAGGAGCCTGAGCTTTGGATCCAGATCCTAGAGTGACCAAATTTGGATCCAAAGACCCATAGACTGAGGAATGGGCTGAAGAGACAACATTGGAACATATGTTTTATAAATAAGGAACAGACAGTTGTAATTATTTGATAAAGTGGTCTGAGCTCACTAAAAATGATAAGGTACTGCAGATATCAGAGGGAGGAACTTTCAATAAGGCTGTTTTAGAAAACCTCAAAAAGAAACTAGGATAAAAAGGAAACAAAGCACCTGCCTCTTGTTGGTTAGCTTTTAATGACGGGTAAAAAGAAACTAAGAATAAGAAAAATAAATTGGTAGTTAAAAGTTTAAAACTTAATTTTGCAAATCTATACACACAGCTGTAGGCAGGTAATAGAACAGTTAATACATTACAGAAATGAGCAGGAGAAAATTTGCACAGTACTTGGGAGGGCTTTACCCCTTAAAACAGTTAGAAAAAACTAAACATAGCTCAACCAAAGTCTTCTGATGATAAATGGCCCTACTTCCCTCTGCATTCCATTCTCCTTACATGCAGCAACCTGTTATTTATGAAGCAGACAGCCCCCATCTCTGAAAACACAGGCAGCAGTGGAACGAACCACAGATATCCCCCTGCTATTTCTAGCTCCCAAGTAGTCTCTAGTTCATCAGCTTATCCTAAAGACCCTGTTTATAACAACTGTGACAACAGCGGCAACAACACTCTACTTCAAATTCTGAATAAATATTAATGAGAGCAGTGAGCAAAAGTAAGCAGTTCTATCCTAAACTAAAATATGATTCAACAAAAACACATGTACGCAAATTAAAAAAAAGATTTGGTTAAAGAACTTCCACTAGCAAAGTAAGTTGTTCAAAGTAATTCAGAAAAGTAAATTACACAATTTCCACTCCACCTCTGAAGCAAAGTTCTGAGAATGCAACAACTTCTGGCTCATCCTCTGATGATAGCTCTGTTACCACCTCATACTCAAATTCGCCTTTGAGTGAAGTACCTAACTCTGCAGCAGCCCGGAATGGTGATGCCAAGCCCACTATCAGAGCAGTCTGCCTATGGACTGCAGTAGATTTTCAAACCATTGTAGACTGTCTCCCTCCCATTCAAATGCCTTCAGCCAAACATGCTAAAATGCTAGAAGTACATCTACAATTGCAAACACCAACAATTAAAGACTTGCAACCAGTCTTAAAAGCTTCTGCTCCTCCATACATTTTTAGAAAAACATGGGAAAAATCAGCTATGGGTGACAATATTCCAAAATAAATAAGCTATAGCCGACAATATTCCAAAACATACAGCTGAGGGATTATTAACCATGCAAGACAACTTAGTAAAAGCAATAATCATGACATGCCCTTTTGGGCTCAAACCAAGCTATTGTACAAAAGAAAAACAAATCTATTACTGCATATTTGCAATGCATGATAAATGTTTTGTAGCTTTTTCAGAACATTCAGAACCAAATTAAAGGGCAGCAGCCAGTGGGTTATCAAACACATTTGTAGATTTATTACCACCTATAAGAGATCAAATAAAAAAGGTTTTAAGTTGGCCCAGTTTAAGCAAATAAAAAAAGAACAATAAAATAGTGGATGTTCGGCTTCAAGAATTTGACACAGATTCATGGGGAAGAGAGCATAGTAGGAGAAACAAGGGAAGGTAGAGGTAAATTTAGATTCTTTCAACAAACCCCAGGACAATCTCCATAAAACTTTTACCCTCCTACTTCACAGAAAAACAGTGTGGGCCATGTAACAATGGGCATTGGCAGAATGAATGTCTTTTTCTTCAGCCATCAACCTCGTCTTTCCAATCCACCAGGCAGTCCAATGCCCAAGTCCCACAGCAGGTAAGGATACAGCGTCCAACTTGAAGTACACCTGGCAGCCAACAACATGGCAGCAGGATCAATAGGACAGACACAAACAGGTGACACAGCTATTTCCCTTACTACCAGTAGATCAGAAAGGTCCTTTTCTTAATATTACAGTGTATGATTCAACTTCTTCTTTTCTTACTGATACATGTATAACTCAATCTATGAGAACTTCATCTAATGCAGAAAGCCTCCCACTTTTTATGAAATTTGTTAGAAGTGCGACGTCTCTGGAATTCAAATCAAGTAGGTCCATTACAAGATCAACATTCTTTGACTGCAGGAAGTTCTATCCCTTTAAATCTATAAGGTAGACAATTGTTGTGTAAGTTAAGGTGTACTATATATTGCACTCTGGAGAGAGTTTTTTTTCTAGACATTCCAATAAACCCTTCCCTTTGGAGTTGTATTTGGCTAATGTCTGTTCAGACAAAGTGACACTTTTTGCAGTACTTGGATTAGAACAGATCTCATGTGTGGCTGATTTGGAGCAACTTGAAGCTGATCCCCAAGAGCTGTGGACTATCCATGACAATGAGGTAAAACTCATAAGGGATGCAAAACCAATTAGTGTAACTTTGAAACCTTATGAGTCTCTATCAGTGGTAGTCCAATACTTTTATCAGCAGAAACAGAAAAAGAAATTGAACTTGTCAATTCACCATTACTTTTGCAAGAAATAATAGTCCATACTAGAAAGCCCATGTAAAATGCCTATTTTACCAGTTAAAAAACTGAGCATAAGACACCTATAGGTTTGTACAAAATTTAAGAGCAGTCAATTATATTCCTCTGACAGCTACCACCTTTTCAGTGATAGAGTTTTCCTTTGCTTTTTTCCTATTCTTATTTACCCAAAGAGTCACTGTTTCTTCACTTTCACTTAAAAAGGCCAACATTATGCATGGAAAAGACTACCTTAAGTATCATAGAATCACCTATGCATTTTTTTTAAAACAAAGAAACAACTACAATGAATTCACTTTCCTTGTGGGTCCACCTTAATATGTACATGATTTGCTTTTATTCTAACTGCCAACAAGACACCGTTTTCATTCTAAGTTAGCAAAAATGCAATTTAAGGTTAATAAAACAAAAATTACAGTTGTGAAAATCACAAGTATGGTATTTAGAACATCTTATTTAAAAAGAATCTCAGCAGATTTTACCTTCATGCACTGCTGCTATTCAAGCTGCACCATGTCCTACCACCTTGAAGCAGCAGCAATCTTTTATGGGACTGACAGGTTATTATAGACAATGAATTTCAAATTATGCAAAAGTAGCAAAATGAAAGTTATGTTTCCATAATGATAGATATGTGGTGTCTGCTTCCATCCCACCTCAAAGGATGTGGCTTCAGATCTGACCTCAGATCTAACTTTAGCCACTCTAGACTTTGGATCCAAAGTTTACGCTCCTTCCCATACCCATAATCCTCTCCGGCCTCTGAAGTTAGCTCAGCTCGAGTTTGCCCTAACACCAATTAAGGGACAAAAGACCCCCTGCTCAGACATCAAATTTAATATATTTAGTAAGTTAACTTGTACTCTGCTCTGGAGCTTGAAGAGCATATGAACAGACCCAAGAAAAAGGCAGTATAGTCATACAAGGCACCAAGAAATGATGAAGGAAAGGGGAAGGAGGGAGACAAGTTAAGGAAGGATGAACCACAGATCTACCATTATCATAAGTACAGAATTTTGGTGTCTGATGTTCTCTTCCATCTGTTCTACAACAGACGGGACAGAGTCCCCAGCTAATGAAACTCTTGGGTGGTTTCATGGAAGGGTACTCTGGAGGGCAGCTGGACCAAAAGCAGTCCCATTTCTGGAGAGCAAATCCAATTTAGAAATAAAAGTATGAACACTGACCAAGTGGATGCAGCGTAAATATCAATGGAAGCCCTTGAAAAGAAGGAAGTACAAGTAGCCACAGATTTAGTCGAATGAGCTTTGACTGGTCTGCGTAAAGTCAACTCTTTCTCGCTGTATACATAAGAAGTGCAGTTTGATAACAATCTGGGTAAAGTCACTTTAGAGACTCCCTGCCCCATTCTGGCTGCT
Source organism: Protopterus annectens (assembly GCF_019279795.1). Lineage (NCBI taxonomy): Eukaryota > Metazoa > Chordata > Ceratodontiformes > Protopteridae > Protopterus > Protopterus annectens. The sequence goes on along the minus strand of NC_056728.1, from coordinate 1,721,495,604 downwards.
GATGAAGGGGCAAACAATTGATCAGACTTTCTAATTTTCTTTATGCTGTGAAGGCAGAAGCAGAGCTGATGATGCATATCCAGCAAGTGCAGAATGTAGGTAGAGTTAGGGAAGACAACTGCAAGTCTGACAGATTGATTTAGCAAAGTCTCTGTAACTACATTAGGAATAAAGGATGACTTAGTTTGCAAGAATACCATATCGTTATGAAAAATGAGGGTCTATATCAGAACGTCAAAGTATTAAAACTTTGAATGTTCTGATATCGAACACTATTCAGTGAATGCTAAGAATAGCGAAGCTGCAGAACAGCAAATTCAGTTGGCCGTTTCTGTGGCTTCCCTATTCTTAGCGCTGTGATGGAAAGTTACGGGTTGGGTTCAGGTAAGTGTGCAATTGTTTGTACGTTAGGGTTAGGGGTGGGTTAAGCGAGTTAGAGTTAGGGCGCGGGTTAGGCGTGTGTGCGATAGTGACAGACTTTAGGGTTACGGGGGGGTTTAAGTGAGTTAGGGTTAGGGCACGGGTTAGGTGAGTGTGTGATAGTGACGGAACTTAGGTTAGGGTTTGGGATAAGGTAAGTGGGTAGATAGTAGTGTAGGTTTAGTTTAGTGTAGCATTATATGTAGGAATTTAAGTGTATGTGTGTGGTTGCTGTTTGTTTGATGTGCTTGTGTTGTGTGTATGTGTTTCAGAGCAGCAAATTTTTTCCATGGGAAAAAATTCGCCATTCTGAATGTTCGATATTTTCATGTTTAGATGTTTTGGGGCAGATGAAATAGTGTCCGCTATTTTCCTCTTTCGATAACATGGTACAAACGCAAAAATTAGGAAATGAGGTTTGCAAGAAAGGGTCTACAGTTCTGATACTCTCTGAGCTGAGGTGACTGCCACCAAAAATAATATTTTCTATGCCATATATCTGAAGTTCACCTTAGCTGCGGGTTAAAGAGAGGTTCTGTTAAAGCTTGCAACATAATCCTGATATCCCAAGGAGGAGTAGTATCCCTTAGGGAAGGTCTGAAAAGAAAAGTGCACCTTAGGAAAGCTTTGGCTAATCAGAGACAGGCAAGAGAAGACTGACTTTCTCTAATAAGAAAACCTGAAACAGCAGCCAACTGGACTTTGACAGTACAGTAGCTGGCCCTATTGTGAAAAAGGGAAGTCAGAAAATCTAAATTAGATGGAAGAGGTGTCAAAAAAGTATCCAAACTCCTCTGGGAGGCCCAAAGGGAAGACATTTTCCACTTGCTCTTGTAAATCTCTTTGGTAGATGGTCTTTGGGATGAAGTAGGAATGTGGATTACTTAAGAAAGCTGGACTGAGTAGACATCATTGGAAGTGGAAAAAAGTACAGTTGTGTACACTTACCATAAATGTAGATGTTCTAGTGTATTCACTGTTGCAGTCATTACATTTGGGTAATCTACTGGCAGGTTGCCCTCAGTCGGCCTGAATAACAAAGTCTTGGGTCCTGCGTTGGTTGCTGTCTCCTCTTCCATGACGTCAGGTCGTCAAGGGTATAAAACATGCAGCCGATGCCATTTTAATCAGTTTTTCTTGCCCCAGATGTCAGGTGCCCCCCAAATGGGGAGCAAAAATATATATATAAATAAACAGTAAATATATAAATGCACCTTTAGAAACATAAAATTTACCTTCAACTAAAAGCAAATACACCACAAAGGCTTATGAGTATAGTGAAGGAAAGAAAAGGTATAGAAAGGGGAATGGCGGGTGGGTTACCTGGACTGCAACAGTGAATACACTCGGACATCTACATTTATGGTAAGTGTACACACAACTGTACTATGTTCTTCGTGTTTCACTGTTGCAGTCATTACATTTGGGTAGAATCCCAAAGCTATGGATGTGAGGATGGAACTAAACAGCATTAGGAGCAGCTATAAGGCCCTGCAGGACTGCAGTGGCAAAGCCTGCCCTGGGCTTAGAGAAGAGAGGTAAATTATAATGCTTTGTGAAGATATGAACAGAGCTCCAAGTAGCAGCTTCTATAATGTCTCTGGTTGGGACCCCTCTGAGAAAAGCTGCTGAAGTAGAAGCAGCACTGGTGGAATGGGATCCGATTCCCTTGGGCACAGGTTTACCATGGTGCAAATAGCAGAAACAAATGCAGTGGCTTATCCATTTAGAAATAGTCTGCTTTGATATAGCCTTCCCCTCTGATCCTGCAGCAAATACTACTAGTAGTTGCACAGACTTTCTTAGAGATTTTGTCCTGTTTAAGTAGAATCTTAGTTGTCTGTGTACATCCAATGAATGTAGAATCCGCTCCCCCTTGTTCTGCGGATTTGGGAAAAATGTTGGCAGGTGAATGGTCTGGCTAAGAGACACACTGGATACCACCTTTGGCATAAAAGAAGGATTGGTCCTGAGGGTCACCCTGTCCGGGTAAAATATGATGAAAGGCTCCACTGCCATGACAGCCTGTAGTTCTGAAACCCTTCTTGCTGAAGTGACTGCCAAAGGAAAGCTGTCTTCCAAGATAGAATTTTTATATCTGCAGTAGCTGCTGGTTCAAAAGGAGGCAGGGTGAGTTTTTCCAGCACAAAATTGAGGTCACATGCAGGAGTTGGTGCTCTCCTGGGAGGTCTTAAGTTTTTGGCCCCTCTGAGATACTGTGTTGTAATGAGCCGAGATGGCAGAGGCATGGATTTTTATTGAAGAAAAAGATAGGCCCTTGTCAAGAATCTCAGTTAAGTATTGTAAAATCTGAGGAATATTGGGCTTTGCTGTGTCTATTCCTTGTGCTTGGTTCCAAGCACAGAATCTCTTCCATTTATCAGCATAAGATTTTCTAGTACTAGGTATTCTGGCTTCCAAAATGACATCCATCACAGATTTACTGAGAGATGTTGTTTGAATAATTAGCTGATTAGCCATGCTGCAAGATTCAAAGTTTGGAGCGGAGTGTGCAGAATTTGATAGTTCTGCTGAGACAGTAGATGAGGTGTTTGAGGCAAGTACCATGGAGGAAGGTGTGTGACATATTTCTTAGAAGCGGGTACAAGTGCTGGCGAGGCCAGTCCGGAGCAATTAGGATAATTTTTGGTTTATCCTGTCTGACTTTTAGTAAAGACCTTGGAGAGTAGAGACAGAGGGGAAAAGGCAAAGACTGATAGTTTTTTCCAGCTGAAGGATAAGGCATCCACTTTCCATGCTTTTTTGTGATGAGTTCTTATGCAGAATCTGTCCAACTGATAGTTTTGGGGAGACGCAAATAGATCTATGCCTGGGCTGTCCCATTTCTGTGTTAACATGCTGAAGATTTTTGGATCCTGTTTCCATTCGTGCGTTTCCATGAGATTTCTACTTAGGTCGTCTGCCAGAGTATTTTGCTTTCCTGGCAGGAACTGAGCTTGAAGATGTATTTGGTAAGTCAAGGCTGTGTTCCACAAGGCCATGGCTAGTCTGCATAGGGGGTAGGAATGTGTACCCCTCCTACTTGTTTATGTACCACATAACTGTGGTGTTGTCCGTCTTTATCAGTAATTGCCCTGGATGAAGTAAGTCCTTGAAGGCTGCCAGAGTGTTCTGAACAGCTAGCATTTCTTTCTGGTTGATATGCAGATGCAGCTGGTTTGGGCTCCATTTGCCCTGAATGCATCTCCCTGCCAGGTGGGCCCCCCAAGCATAGTCTGATGCATCTGTAGTTAGGGTTTGGGTGGCAGGGGGTAGAGTGAATGCCAGTCCCTTGTTTTGGTGACATGTCTCTCCCCACCAAAGAAACTCCTGTTGTAGGCAGGGAATGAGAGGAATCATTGTTTCCAGGCTGTGACAATGTTGACTCCATAAACTTTTTAGGTACCATTGAAGTTTCCTCATATGCAGTCTCACATATGGAATTAGTAGAATGCAGGATGCCATGAACCCCAAAGCCTGCAGAATTTGTCTTGAAGATAACTGGGTTTTTGTTGCCATTTGTTTGAAATATGTTGTCAATTGCCTTTGTTTGCCTGGCGTGAGGTAAGCCATCTGGGCAGTTGTATTCAAGTTTGCACCCAGGAATTTAATTATTTGAGAGGGTGCTAGTTGGGATTTCTTTTCGTTTATGGTGTACCCTAGGCATGCTAGAAGCTTTTTTACAAACGCCAGATGTTGAAGTAGAGTGTCCTTGTCCTCTGCTTAAATGAGACAATTGTCCACATAAGGATAAATTTGAATGTTTCTTTGCCTGCAGAATGCAATTACTGGTGCCAGGCACTCTGTAAAGACCCTGGGCGCAGTAGATAAGCCAAAGGGCAGTGCAGAGAATTGGTAATGCAAAAAACCTGCTTTGAAGCGGCTGTATCTTCTGCATGATTCCCTTATTGGGATATGCAGGTATGCCTCTTTTAAGTCTAGAGTTACTAACCAAGCATTCTTGCCTAGCATAGGCAGTAGCTGTTGTAAAGTCAGCATTTTGAATTTTGGAAGGTCCAGGAACGTGTTTAGAATTGATAAGTCCAGTATTGGATGCCATGAATTGTCTTTTCTCCGTACCAGGAAAAGTCTTGAATAAAATACTTGTCCTTTTTCCTTTTCTGGTACTGGTTGAATAGCCCCCATATCCATTAGGGACATGACTTGTTTCTGGGCCTCTGCCCACTGGTTCTGTGGCATATCCGACCATCCATTTGGAACTGGCAAAGTATAGAAATGAAATCTGTACTCCTGGGATACTATGCTTAATACCCACTTGTCCTGGGTAATTAACTGCCAATTTTGAGCATGCAGTGCTAGTTTTCTCCCCAAGGGGGCTGCCAAAAGATAAATGCTTGGAGATGGTAGAGGAAAGTCATTGAGACTGCTTACTGCAGGGTTGTGCTTAGTTTCCTCCAGATTTGGAGGTGGAGGAACCCCATTGCTTTGACCTGTAAGAACCCTGTGATTGATATCTGGAGCCTTTTGAGCACCTGGGCTTGCCCTGAGTGGCTCTGTTGGACACAGGAAAGGACCAATTTTTAGTACGCCAGTGTCTACTGAACCTGGGTGGCTGCACTTGCAAGAAATCTTTTACAGTTTGCATAGATTTAGCTTTGTCTTCCATTTTCTTTAAAACCTCTTCTGCCTTATTACCAAACAGAGTATCATGCTGCAAAGGGGCATCCAACAATTTAGCTTTAACATGACCAGGCAGATTTTTGCTCCTTGAGCCAGGCATACCTTCTAATCACAGATCCAGTAACGGCGGCCCTACAAGAGGCCTCCAATGAATCAAAACCACATTGCAAAGTATGCTTTCCAACCTGTTCTGCTGAATGCAATAAATCCTGTAACTCTTTATTTTCCACACAATCAGAAATCAACATCATTTTCTGTTTCAGTAAGTCCATAACATGCTGTTGATATTTAAGCATATGAAACTAGCAGTTTCAGTTTAAAGCCCTGTTTGCCAAGATTGCAGACGTATAAACCTTCTTACCCCATCTATCCAGTGCCCTGGAATCTCTATCAGAAGGGGTAGGATTTTTGGCTGAAGAAGCCTTAACAAACTTGGGACCCTGAGAAATAGTTTCAGGGTCAGCAGCAGGATTTTTGAAAAGGAATCTGTGGGAGTCAGGAACCCTGTAATATCGGTCTGGCTTACTAGAAGCCAGAGGCAGGGAATCAGGAGCCATGCTGGATTCCGACAACACATCATCAACAATGTCTAAAACAGGTGGGATTGCCAAAGGTCTATGCTGAGGAAGAAGAAGTAGGAAATCCCTAAGCCTCTTTTTTGATTCAGAGAAGTCCTGACTCTCCCAGTGAAAATGTTCCCTTAAAGTATGCAAAGTCTCTCCTAAAGAGTAATCCTCAGGAGGAGATGCAGATGGGATGGATTCCTCTGCATCAGAGTCCTCATAGGGTGGAATAGAAAATTCCTAATCAGAAGAGGAATCAGAAGAAATGGAAACCTGATCTGAAGATTCATCATAGTCAGTGACTTGCCTAGGCCTCTTAGCAGGGGGGGGGTTGGGAACTCCTGATCAAGGTAATTAAATCCTCAGCCATTTTGATCATCTGTTTTTTAGACATAGGGGCCTGAGTACGTGGCTCATGCGTTGTTTTTTTAGACATAGTAGTAGTTTTTCACCTTGTTTTTGTTGCTGGCGTTGGTTTAATGTAAAAATGTTGAGGCCTGAAAACACCCTCAGAAGCCGGTGTCTGCTCAGCGGCTCTGGACCCATCCAAGGGACAGACATCCGCGCGTTCAATACTCGTGGCATACCGGACTCCGAATGGGTCTCGGTAGAGGCCTGCGACTCAAAAGTAGCGGGTTATCAGGGGCGCACTGAGTACCGGCGAACCGGCGATTGGCTTAGGAGAAGCTTTGTCGTAAGATTTGGACCTCGACGGTCTGTCTCTGTCTTTTTCCTTGCGTTTTTTATGAACTCCGGTAGTCGTATTGCTAACCGATGACATTTTAGGGTAGTTAAATCTTGAACCAAAATATTTAGAAGCAAAAATATACCGACGCTTAATAGTGAGTTGGTTAAATTTAGCACAAAACCGACAGCAAGGCACGTTGTGATCAGGGCCTAGGCAAGGAATACGGTACAAATGAAAATCCTTATGAGGTATTTGCTTCCCACAAGTAATGCAATTATTAACTTTTACTGACATGGGTAAGGAGCAAGAAAAAGTTTCCCCAACGGGGTACTTAGCTTTAGTTTGAAGACTTCAGTTCTGAAACTTGAATACGAAAATTTCAGGAGTCGGCCAATCGGCACTTGCGAACTGCTTCTGCTTCGGGCACTGCACCGCAAGAAAGACTGATTAAAATGGCATCAGCTGCATGTTTTATACCCCTGATGACCTGATGTCATGGAAGAGGAGACAGCAACCGATGCAGGACCCAAGACTTTGTTATTCAGGCAGACTGAGGGCAACCTGCCAGCAGATTACCCAAATGTAATGACTGCAACAGTGAAACACGAAGAACATCAAAGTGGTCAACTTGAGGGCTTGAATGTCTGGGTGAGGCATCCTGGATGGGCGAGAGAAGATCTCTGCTGGGATACAGTGTTCAAGGGTTCCTTTATTTTCAACTGCAAGGCACCTTGCTGATGCTGTTCCATGATTATGGAAGTACTCAGTGTTGTAAAGCACTTCTTGGAACATGCTGACATCACCTGACCAGTTTTATGGCAATAAATGTGGAAACTGTGAGCCTTGAGCTTAGGCCTATATGATTGGATCACACTTGCTGATTAGCTGTATACCGCTGTTTAAGCCATACTGCCACCCATTTCTTATGGGGCTACCTATGTAATCCTTTGGAATATAAACTTCTTGTACTGCAAGCCATTCCTGGGCACTGAGTGCACCACCCATCAGTATCGTGCATGTTACATACTGCAGTCCATTACCAAGAACAAAGTGTTCTGTCCAACAGGTGGATAATACATACTGCACTCCTTTCCTAAGTACACAGTGCCCTATCCACAGAATGGATGATAGGCACTGTCCTCCTTTCCCAGGTACAGATTACACTGTCCATCTGAAGGCTGCAAGGCATGTATTGCAATGCTTTCCAGGACTTCCATCACTGGAAGGATGGCCGGGGCCTTTGTTCTGATAGGTCGAGAAACTGTCTATACCTAATCTATGCCTATGAATACTCCTCTACTTCCCACATGAAAGTTTCCTTCACCCTGTGAGGGGATATTTCCCAAAGAAAAGTCCTCAGGTGATGAGGCTGAGGAAATGCTGTCCTCATTACTGGATTGCACACAGCAGACCAGGGACATCTGATTCACATAAGCCAGTCTTTTACCCTCAGAATCTAGGGTATCATGATCCCTTTGAGGAGAAGGCTCCTTTTTTCAATTAACAGTGGGAATTCCTGCATTTTATGGTTGACTGCTTAGACTCCACGAATTTCATAAACAATGGGGCACCTTTTAAAGATCCTGGGTGTTGACATGGGCGTCATGGTTGGAGGCTAAGGCCCAGTCAGAAGTAGCTGAAGCAATGTAACAGATGAAATTGTGGATTCTGGTGCCCTGGGTCTGTGCTGGTGTGCACAATCTGCCTTACTGGTCTCTGAACACAGGCAGACATTTGCGACCTCAATGTTGCCTCCCTCAACATCTTCCTCAACCAACAGAATGGAACTACTATCCTCTCCGATGCTAATGATAATTCAGGCATCAACACCAGTGCCCTGTCAAGTGGCCCTGTTACTAATGATCTAATAAGATCATCTTGTGAGGAAGTACCAGGGACTGAAGGCATGGCAGCCTCCAGACTGGTTGTACCAGTAGCCGTAGATGAACAAAGCCCCCAATAATGGGGAAAAAAGGTTCCTCACAGATACCAGTACTCTCTAGCCTGGGGTGGGGGTTATCCAACTCTGAGGAGGTGTCACTGGCCTCCTGACTACTTTCTTATTCAGAAGCTTCTCAGTGGGTTTCTTTTTCCTGGGGTAATTGAAGGAAAAGCTGGCAAATGCCATGGTGGGTATAGATCAGACTTGGCATTTTGGGAAGGATACTCCTCGAGGGATTCTACAGTGCATTTAATGGTTTGCTAGTTGAAAAAGGAACACTGAGAACAACTGGGAACCCTGCACTCCCCAGACAGAAAAGGCACAAGCTGATAAAGGCCCTATGAGGTATTTGCTTCCTACACCTAATTCAATTGTTAATTTTCATTTTTCAGATCTGCACTTGAAGGTATGTAAAATACAGCAATGTAAAGATATGAAGATTCCTCAAAGGAGTATTTATTTGGAAACTCTGGCTTTAACCCTTTTCAACTGACTGATAATGTAAAGTTGAACTGTGGCAAGAATGATCTGAGGATGGTACCCTTTATACTACTGATACCTTAATGTCAGTACAGGACGGCCTCTACCACATCTGAAGGGGAAATGTGAAAGCTCTGGTATTCAGGCATGCCATCAGGCTTCTACAGGTAGGAATCCAAGTCAGTCCTGCAAAAAATGAATCATGAAGAATATGTAAAGCTCAGTTTAGTTAACTGCAAGTAAACATTGGGTAACTGCACAGTACCAAGAGACTAGGAACCTAATGAATACCCTAGCATTACCAAACAATAATGAAAAAAATCAACACTGGTGCATTTAACACTGGACCAGTGCATAATCCCAACTTTCTGAATTCACACAAATCCTACTTTAGGTGACAGTTATACAAACTAGACCATGGCACTTTGGATGCCTAGATACTGGTGAAAAAACAGGACTGTGCTTCTAATACCTCTAATTATCAAGTACAATGGGCACAAGCATCAGTACCTCAACTGCATCTTCTGACAAGTCCTCGACTTCTGGTGTCAAGTGATCACGAAAAGCAGACACATCATCAACTGCATCAGTAATCAATTTGCTATGTCTCATCAGGATTTCCATTGCTTTGCTTTCCTTGTCTGTAAAGAAACAGTGAAATTAAACATGTCAAAGAGCTAAACGTTTTCTACTGAATACTACATAAACGTCAGTAATACAAGTTAATTTTACAACACAAACGTCAGATTAAAATCTAATATGTTATAATAGAACCATAGATCATGGTAATAATACTCCACTAAGATCAGTTGAAGGGAAATAAATCACTAATCAGATGGAAGCTCACACTATGTATTAAGTGTTGAAAATATTATAAAAGAAAATCCTGACTTTAGTGTTGCAGAAGTCTAAGGACCTTACATACATACATACAAATATTTCAAGCAGGGGCATTAATGTCCTTCTAGCCTGCCAATATACTAAAATACTTGTTCCCATAAAAAGTGTCCAGGCTGTTCTTAAAAATATCTAGACATGCGCTAGCTTTAATGCAGTTTGGTAGCCTGTTCCATGCATCAACTACTCTCTTTCTCAGACAACCAATTAGTACACTTAATTCCTATAGAATCTTCTGTATAGGACTAGAGAATCATCAGACAACCTTTCTGATAACCCCAAACATTCACAGAGATAGCTGTCTCTAAATGCCCTATACACCTGAATTAAATCTCATCTTACACATCTATAAGAGACACTGTACAAGTTCAGGTATTATAGTCTTTCATAATGACTTAAATTTAAACATCCATGGATGCCCTTGGTATATTTCCGCTGTATTCTTTCCAGTTTACTCATGCTTGTTTTCTTATAAAGTTTCCATATTGTCATTCCATACTCAAGTTTGGGTCTATTGCAACTAACAAAAAATGACTTTATAAATCTTTTTATACGACCTATAATTCTATAACTATCATAAAGGAATTTATTGATATGATTAGAAAAACTCAAAGCTGAATCTACCCATATACCCAAGTTCTTAAATGACTCTACAGTTTCAATCACTGTGTGCTGTATTAAATATTCACCTTTAAATTCATGTCTCCCAAATCTCATATGCTTAGTTTCTCTTGTATTTATCAGCATATTATTCTCCTGTGTCCAAATGGTCAATTTAGTTGAGTTCTTTTGCAGACATGCCTTATCTGTAACGTGTAATCAGTTTACCCAATTTCAGGTCATCTGCATACAGAAGGTAGAACACCCCAGATGAGAAAATTAGGTCTGGAAGACACAATCTAAACAAGTAAGGGCCTAGGACAGAGCCCGGTGGGACACCCTGACCGTAACTAAGAATTTTACCTGTCCAAATTATGTATGATACTTGCTATGTCCTGTCTGTAAGCCATGCAGCTATCCAATTTATCAAGAGTACATCAATACCTACTTGTTCTAATTTATTGATCAGTGTCTTGTGTATGACCTTGTCAAATGCTGAAGTTAAAACTATATAAATTACATCATAGCACAGTTTTTCATTCATAGCTGTTATATTGTTATAGAACATCATGTTACACGTGGTAATAGATTTACTTTCAACATATGCATGCTGATACATGGTTTCAAGTCCCAACCTATCCAGTTCTGACAACAACTTATACAACATTAACTTCTCTATTAAGATTCCACAACATGAAAGTAGAGTTAAGGTTTTATAAGACTCTGAGTTTGTCCTACTCCCCTTTCCCTTAAAGATAGGCTTAATAAGCGCATGTCTCCAATCTTAAGGAATCTCCCCATATTTATATGGCCTAGTAAATAACAGGTATAATGGTACTGTAAGTTCTTGCTGAAGTGTTCTCAGGTCATTTTTACTAATTCCATTTCCTCACTGTGTTTCGTTTGGATCCAGTTTGCGCAGTTCTTTTTCAGTATTATCTAATTTGATTCCAGTATCTGAGGTTACCTGGATGTCACTAGGATGACTATCACCACTTCTGTGGAGCCAAACTGTTTTGCGTAGGATTTTGTAAATATATTGCAATCTGTTGCGTCTAAGAATAAATTTTAGAATCTACACACAGTTCATCAATTCATATGTCTTTTCTCCTTCCACATGATATGTACCTATAAAAAGTTTCCTATTATGCTCAATATCTTTATATAAATTTTCTTCAAATTTTTATTGATCTTGTCTCACACTATGCTTAATTTATCCATCTTGCTTATTTCAGTTTTCAAAGTTGTAGTTCAACCTCTCTTCCAGTCCTTACATTTTTTGTCTCTCACCTTAATCAAATATTTTGCTCTTATGGAAATATATACCCCCTGACGTTGTATGCCTAGATTCTGATGTTAAACATTTTTTTGCACTCAATTTCTCTTTCAAAACTTTCCACGTTCCATCTGCAGCTTTCCACTAAACACACCACTCCAGTTAGTTTTACAAAGTGACTGTTTTGCTTCCATATAATCTGTAACTAATCTTTGGTGCATTGGTTTAGAGTTCAGTTTGGCAGTATTATCTAGCAACAAATTAAATTTTACAACTTCATGGTCACTGCACATCAACGGTAGTAAAACTTGACTTGAAGTAACACAAATTTCTTTAAGAGCACAAACAATGTCTAATATGTTCCATTCCCTGGTAGTGTTTTTACAATCTGAAGCAAATGTTGTTCCTGAACCTATGTTGTGAATAATTTCCTTACTAACATTGTCGAATCAATATTATTCTAGTTTGTTTCTGGTAAATTTAAGTCCCCAGCTAATATTATTCTTCCCTCCTGTGTTTCATGGAAGAAATGTATGAATTCCTCTAGGTCATCAGCACTTGATTTTGGTGGTCTATACACTCCAACAATTGCTGCATGTTTCAGGGTTGTCTTTATTGTCTTAGTTACATAGTCTATAGTACTGGTGTTATCAGTGATAACTGTAATAATCACAGGTCTCATAACTATCTTTAATCCATATCATAACACCTCTACCTGATTGTACGTTAAAATGTCTCTTACAATAAAAATGTTTATACCCTGACAGAACTGGTTTCCAGACATTATTCTTTAACCATGTTTTCACAAACAACATCAATCTTGTGGAAACTTAGCAAATTTTCCAATAAAAAAAAACTTAATTATTAATGCCCATAGCATTAACAACCATCAGAGATGCATCAAATGTTGCTATCCGTGGACTGTTAAATTTTCAACCTGGCAATATTCCTGCCTAGTTTTTGTCAAATATTGCAAAATATCTGCTGCAAAAAATCTTTTTCCTGATCTTGGCAAATGCATGCCATCCTGTCTGAACACATGTACCCAAATGTAGGCTTGGATGCTCTACACATTTCCATATTTTAAAACAGGCTATTCTTTCCATGTAGGTATTTACCCCAAAAATCTTTTCATTCACGGTGACCTGACTAGCCTTCTATGTGTGACTTATGAAAAATACTTCCTAAAAGTCAAAAGAGTCCTTGCGGATCAGGTCATTTGTACTTACATAAATAAAAAAGAGCTCCATACTTCCTTATATTAAGGCATTCCAAGGCTTCTCTCACATCTTCTATTTTTGCTCCTGACAAGCATAACACTACTCTGTTCATTATCTGCTCTGCAAATGTAAGCACCAGTTCCTCTAATAATTGAATCTCTGATTACAACAGTATCTTTTCTGACCAGATCTGAAGAATCTTCAACTTCTAATACCGTAATATCTGCTCTATCAATTGTTACAAAGGAATGACCTTCATCACCATTAGTCTTGTTAATCCCACTGTTTTCCCTGCATACTAAATTTGCAAGCATACAATTCTCATCCAGCTGGCTTTCTACATCCACATTTTGAGCTTTTGGCGTGATTCAGCATTATGTATTTTACACCTTTTAAATTGTTCTGCCAACATGCCACACAATGTTAGTCTCACTGCCTCTGACTGGTACTGTAACACCAGTTAAAGTAGTGAGCTGTGAGACTGCACCACTGTGATGACTGTATATCTGATCTTCCATACCTCAAAGTGGATGACCTGGATTCTGAATAAGTCAGAAAACATTAAAAAAAAAACTCTTGGTTACTGTAGAATAACAGGTGTTCTGTACCTTTAAGTAGCATTTCTAAGTCTGTGTGTGCGTATAAATTCCAAGCAGGTTTTATCTTCAGTGCCATTTTAAAAGTGCAGCCAGAGTGTTAGCATCTGTGTGAATGATAGCTAGTTTGTTTATAAGTTAAAATTACTTAGCTTCATTTATGATGTGTTTGTATATAATAAAATAATAAAGCATTTTGAACAAGAACCCACAACATTCGCCTGTATCTTTTTGACCTGGCAAATGACATGGTGTCAGAACCAGGACAGTGAAGACTACTCTTTAGAGCCACAAGGTGCAGAGGGAACGATGAAGACAAACTAAGTGAGTTGAGAGCAAAAAAGGGCCAGAAGCAAGCTAAAGGTAAAGAGAATATGCACCAAGGATTTATTTATTAAAAGAGATAAAATGGAGCATTACAAGGGCACAAAATGTATTACTAAACAAAAGAATAGCACAGAAACGTTTATTAAGCAAAAGAGAAACATTAAAAAAAGCTCATTGATCAAACAAAATGTTTGAAATGAGGTTATTTGAGTAAACAAGCATGTTTGAAGTAAAACAAGCTTGTCTGGAGTTAAAATGAGCACAAGAAAGTATAATGGGCATGAAAAGAGATTAAATGAGCAAAACAAATACAACAGAAAGGGCAGAAAATGGCACATTGAGCATAGACAAAGCAAGGCAACTGCGTGTGTTTGGCAAATTACTGTGTTTTGGCATAAATTACTACTTCGCATTGATTGAAGCCTTGAATAGCATAACTAGAGTTATTCGAAGTATCTCAAAGTATGTAAAAGTGCTGACATGGTGTGTTTATTGCTGTGCATTTATTCCAAACAGCTTGTGTGTGAAGTGCAGTCAAACGCAGCCATTTTGAGAAGTTTCTTGTGCATGAGTGCGTCTATTCGCAGAGTGCTGCCATAACAGAGTGTTTCTTGCACTGTACAGAGTATATGGCAAAGTGCAGCCATTTTGGGAAATTTCAGTGTACTGCTGTTTGCAAAGTACAGTTGTTTTGAAGTGTTTCTCACTCTTTGCTTCTTCTGCCCAGTTTATTCGCAAAGTATAATTACTTCGAAACAGTTTATTCGAAAATTTCAATTACTTCAAAATAGTTTAGAAATTGCTTAGAAATGTTTCTTGCCCCCAGCTTCTATAGCCCAGTTTATTCGCACTATGCAATTAATCAAAAGGTTTCTTAAAATAATGATAAATGACTTTTACAGTCAAATAATTTCAAGATAAACGGCTCGTACAGTAAAATAATTTTAAGACAAGTGACTTTTACATTAAAGTAACTTCAGAGTATTACAGTGTCCAGGAGACTCATTTTGTAATGTTCAGGTTATACAGAGGCTTATTGTGCTACTGCAACTACTGGCATAAATTTCAAGCACATGTGTATGTGTATGGGTATGCATAAGTGTGTGTGTTCATGTATATTTGTAAAAGTCTTCACTAAGATATGTTAACATGGCATACGGATTTCGCAAGCCACAACCATTTGTACTTGATCCGAATACTGCAGATAACTGGAGATTATTTGAGCAAGAGTATGATATACTTATACAAGCAGCTTATTCTGATAAAGATGCACACACCAGTGCATTCGTTTTGCTAAACCTAGCAGGGTCAGGGGCCACTGAAAGGGAAAGTTCATTTGTATATGCACCAGCAGTATATGAAAGTGAAAGGAGAAACGTGTCGTATTGTTGTGCAGGCTGAATCAAGGGAAGAACCTGAGTGCTTGAAGAGCAAATTCAGAGAAATGTGTAACCCCAGACTAATGTTACATTACAGAGGCATTTGTTTTACAAGACAGATCAAAAGCAAGGGAAACCTTTGTAGCTTATATTACTGACCTAAGAAGCAAAGCTAAAACGTGCAAGTTTGGTGATTTAAAAGATGAGCTAATAAAGGACAGACTCGTGTATGGTATTAATAACGCTGCTGTGAGAAAGATTTTGCTTCGTGACAGTGACTCGATGCTGAGCAAAGCAACTGAGATTTGTCAGATCCCTGAAGTTACAGAAAGGCACACAAGTACGCTTGCTAGTGATAAGCGCATGGTTTCAACAGGCTCCAGAGGTAATGTAGACAGCATACAGCATGTGACAGGCAAAAGCAGGCCTAAGCAAATGGTAGCAGCAGCCCCTGCAGGACTCCCAGGTAAAACCCTTAGTCTTCTAGCAAATTCCAAGACCCGGTCAGTTAAAGTAGCATGCTCAGTTCAGAATCAAGGTTATCCAGTGCAGAACAGATGCTGCTCAATACAGTATAAGGGTGAATCAGAAAAACCCAAATCAATCTTTATTGTTAACCGTCGCAATTGTGGTGTCAATCATGAGTCCAGAAGAGAAAAGTGCATAGCATTTGGTCAGCAATACCACAAAAATAAGCAATGGAACCATTTAAAAAAAGATTTTGTAAATCAAGTAGACCTAACACAATTACAAGAATGGTCCCTCAAAAAAGCAAGTTGATCAAGTAAACCTGCAACATTCTGCTTTCAATGTAGATAGTGTGTCAGTGATTGGTGAAAAGATAGATGCAGTAGATTTATTGGCAAAAATGAAGTGTTTTGTACTGTTCGGGTCAATGGTAAATCCACCGAGCTCAAAGTAGACACTGGTTCAAAGTGTAATGTTATGTCTGCAGATACTTTTGCAAAAGTCAGAGCTGATGAACAACTAAATGTGACTAGTTGTGTGAAACTTGTTGCTTATGGAGGTGAAGAAATTCAAACTGAAGGTTCGGTAGTGCTTTCATGTCATGTGGCCAAGAACTGATATAGCCTATTATTCTATGTAGTTCAAAGACCTGTGAAGTCATTACTGGGTCTCACTGACAGTTTGAGAATGGATCTGCTTTCGAAGTTCATCAAATAAGCACGTGTCCCAGTACCATCTTCACTAACGCTATTTTTTCAGAGTATGCTGATGTTTTCAATGACAACTTGGGCAAACATCCAGTGGTGTATTCCATGAAACCAGACCCAGACATCAGTCCAGTGGTCAGACCAGCGAGAAGAGTTTCCACAGCTATGCAGCATAAAGTCAAGGCTCAGATGGATAAAATGGTGCAACAAAGTGTAATTTGTCCAGTTACAGAACCTACCGAATGGGTGTCGTCCATGGTAGCAGCACATAAAGGCTCGGATGAAATGAGAATATGCATTGATCCAACAGAATTGAACAAAGCATTGAAGAGAATGCATCATCCTATGCATACAGTCAAAGAAGTCGCAGCCCTGATACCGAATGCCACTGTTTTTTCTGTCTTGGATGCAAAGAGTTCATTTTGACAAGTGATGCTTGATCACAAATATTCATTACTGACTACATCCAGTACCCCATTAGAGTCCTCAACATGCCATTTGGAATAAATTCTGCAAGTAAAGTCAGCATGCAATGCAGCAAATTTTTTCAGGTTATCCTTGTGCCATAATAATAGATGATTTATTGGTCAGAGGCAATGATGTGGCAGAGCATGATAGAAATCTTGAGAGTTCTACACAGAGCAAGTGAAGTGAAGTTAAAGCTCAGTCCTCTGAAGTGCAAATTCAGACTACCAGAAGTTATATATGTAGGTCATTTGTTTACAAATATTGGTTTGAGACCTGACCCATCCAAACAAGCAGCAGCCATTCTTGAAACACCAGCACCAGATAATGTGCACGCTCTACAACGTTTTCTTGGTATGGTCAACTATTTAGGCAAGTTTACACCAGACTACAGTGAATTAACACCACCTTTTACAGAGATCATATGTAAAAATGTTACATGGTCATGGCTATAACAACACCAGAAAGCATTTGAAGTTCTTAAGCAGAAAATTGCTACCTCACCAACATTAAGGTACTGTGATGCCAACAAACCAGTAACTCTTTCCTGCAAAGCTTCAAATTTTGGTTTAGGTGCAGTTACTCTTCAAGTAGGCAGGCCAGTAGCCTACACATCTAGAACACTTACCCAGACTGAGAAGCAGTATGCTCAAATTGAGAAGGAACTTTTGGCAGTAGTGTTTTCATGTTCCATATTTCATGATTATAGCTATGGTCAAGATATTCACATTTAAACTGATCATCAACTTTGGTTACAATTTTAAAGAAGCCTATGCATTCATCTCCAGTGAGATTACAAAGAATGAGGCTTAAATTGCAAAAGTACAACTTCAAAATGGTCTATATAAAAGGCAGACTTCTTTACCTAGCTGATTTCTTACCCAGAGCTACAACGGAACGGCTTGACGCAGAGAATTTTGACTTTAACATCATGGAAGTGCGTAATTTTTCTACCACAAGACTTGATAAACTACAAGATCACACAATGACTGATTCAGTTTTGCAAAACCTCAATCACTACATCAGTGTTGGATGGCTGTCAAAACAATTTAGTGTACCATACAATGTGCAACCCTACTTTCCTTACAGAGATGAGTTGTTGATGGAAGATGGCATTATTTTCAAAAGTCCTAAAATTGTTGTTCCTGCTTCCATACAACAAGACTATATCCAGATTTTGCATCATGGTCACCCAGGTTCCAAATCTAACAGAAGAGTGAAAGGACTTGTGTTTTGGACTTCTCCAATAAAAGACATTGATAGAGTACTTTCTTCCTGTTCAGCAAAACAGCCACTTCAGCTAAGTCAAATCCCTGAACTACCTTGGTCAACAGTAGCTACTGACATGTTCGAGTGGAACAATGAACATTACTTAGTACTGACAGACTCTTATTCAAATTGGTTTGAGATCGATCTACTACCTAATCTAACTTCTACTACAGTCATCAGTAAGTTGAAACGCCATTTCTCAGTCCATGGCAGTCCACAGAATTAATCTCTGACAATGGTACCCAATCTACCAGTCAACTGGTTCAGAAATTTGCAAGAGGGTGGAACTTCGTACATGTTACTAGTAGTCCAGAGTAACCGCAATCAAATGGACTTGCTGAACATGCAGTACAGAGTGCAAAGCAATTACGTGAGAAGTCAAAGCGTGATAATACTGATTTTTTTTTGAATTTACTCAATCTCAGAAACATACGCCGTGACAATCTACTTGGCTCATCTGCACAGAGACTTTTATCCAGGCAAACCAATACAACATTGCCTATCAGTTCTAGTTTATTGAAGCCTAAAGCTAAAAACAACAAAGCCATTAGAGCCCAGTTATTTAGGAAGCGTTCTTTTCAAAAGTCCAGCTATGACAAATCGGCAGATTTCTTAATCGATTGAAAGAAGGAGAGACAGTGAGGATTCAACCGTGAAAGGTTTCAACCGGATTGCTCAAGTAACAAGTATATGTGTAGAGCCAAGATCCTATTTTGTTAAATCCAGGGGTGTGGAGTACAGAAGAAATTGCAGACATGTTCTTCCTGTAACATAACAGACATTGCAACATTGCTCCCATGATAAAAACTCAACTCTCAGGGTAATCCAGATGATATATATTCCTGTTCCACAGCATGTCTTGACTCCTGATACTGTTCTGATAGATGGTCCCAAGGTTCCTAAAATTGAACAGTCAGCAGAGGCAATCCCAGTTGCTAAACCAGATCCCAAATTTTATGTCACACGATACGGTTGCAACTCAAAGCCTAGTGTGAAATACAGAGAAACTTGGACATAGTTATATCTACGTACCTAGCTTTGTATAACTGCATGATGAAAATTATTCCTGTGTAAATTGCATATTTGTTAATACCAGTGACAATGCCTGACTAATTTCTCAAAGAGGAAGGATGTAGAATTACAGGTGTACTGTACCTTTAAGAAGCATTTCTAAGTTTTTGCATGCATATAAATTCCAAGCATGCGTTATCTTCAGTGCCATTTTGGAGGTGCAGCCAAAGTGTTAACATCTAAGTGCATGACAGGTGGGTTTGTTTATAAGTTAAAGTTACTTATATACAAACACATCATAAATGAAGCTAATAAAGCTGCTTGAACAAGAACCCACAACGTTTGCCTGTTTCTTCCTGACCTGGTGAGTGATAGTTTCCCCAAAAATAAATATGCTGAAGTCCAATGACTACCTCTACCACCATAAAAAGGACTGTCAGTAGCGAAGTGCCTCAGGGCTCAGTGCTCTGGCTGCTCCTGCTTGGAATTAACTTCTCGATTGTTAACACTAATGTCAAAGGACACACTGGCTGACCAAGTTCATAGACTACTGCAATTTAGGTGCAGTTTGAATCCCTCCAAGACACAAATACCCTCCAAAAAGGCACAGCACAGACTAACAACTGGTGCCAGAGTCATTGTATTAAACCCAATGCCAAGAAATTGCAGAACAGTAAGACAGAAACCCTTGCAAATTACATTAACAAAACACCCCTAAGTTTAGACCCAATAGTCAGGGATTTGGGAATGCATGCACATAGCAACCTGACCGTTCAGCATTATGTGTCTACAGCAGTAAGGAAATCATCCTACGTTGCACTTATAAGCAAGGGTATTGCATCCAAGTGCAAAGATGTCATCATTCCATTATACTTTGACTCATAAGACCAATCATTGGGTACAATGCCCATCAGCATGTACCTGATCAAGCAAATGCAACAACTGGACCATCTACAGAGGTGCCTCACAAAAAGAATACATGGTTTCGAAAAAAAGTCCTAAGCGGACCGCCTTGAAGACGTGACCTTATACACTGTCTCCTACAAGCTGCTAAGAGGCAACTATGATTGGCCTACAAAACATCCTCTGATCCAGCTTTAATGGAACTGTTGCACATCCACAAAACAAACAGCATCAGAAACACTGATCAGGGACCTAAACCTCACCTGAAACAAACAGGACATGCTGGAAGGGCATGTATGTGCATCATAGACTACCCCTTGTCTGGAACAGCCTTCCCATCCACATGAATCAAAGTCCTTCCCTGCCCTTATTCAAATAAAAATTGGATCAGTGGATTGTGAGTTATACATTTACACTGGGTCTGGCACCTATGTCTTTATTAGGATCATAGGAAGTTACTAGCTACTGGCCCTGAGGCCCTTACAAGCCTAGCCAAGAATTCAGTCCATGTTCCGACAAGTCACCACCCGATGGTCCTGTCCAGCAGGGACACAGGTGGAATCCCAGGGGTGTATCTTCTGTTCCCCATCCAGTTATCCAAATTGTGCTTAAAAGGGGTTAATGAGGTACTCCGCTTGACGTGGAAAGGGATTCTATTCCACAGAAGGGGGAGTCTCTGTTATACAAATCTGTCCCGCCAACAAGTCCTATTAATGTCACAGACTAGGCTGAGGTCATGCATGCGGGTTACTCAAGTGGAGGCTGACTGGGGATGTGCAGCAGTCCCATCAAGGTGGGGTCTGAGACTGCTTTGTATGCCAGACAGAAGTCACCTCTGAGGAGTCTGTATGAGACTGAGTAGAGGGACAGGGCTTTGAGCCTATCTGTGAAGGGTAGATGTTTGAGGCCCTGGATTCTCCTGGTGAGGAACCTATGTGGTCTCTCCAGCTGCTGCATGTGCTTTGTTAGGTACATGCATAAAGGGGCATTGTACTCAACAATGGGTCTTACAAGGGAAGAATACTGGGATTTTATGACTTCCTTGTCCCTGGATGAAATACCTTTCTTAATAAGGTGGGCCATATAGAAAGCTTTCAGTACAATGGAGGCAATATGGTGGTCAATGTCAGTTTGCTATTAACCTAGGTGCCCAAGTCCCTCACGATTGATTGCATGCTTAGGACCCTGTTATTAATTTGATAATTTGTGGGGATGTCACTCTCCCCAAAGGGGATAATGATGCATTTTTTCGCATTCAGTTTGAGGCCATGTTTCTGGCACCAGCCATTAGAGAGAGGCAGTTTGGAAAAATGCTCGATCACTCACACCAAGTTTATATACCACCCACAAAACCTAAGGGACCAATGCCTTTCTAATATTTTTGGGAAGCATGGCTAGGATTAAAAGGGCCCTTTAGGATTGTTAATCTATTATCCTATCATCCTATGATCAACACAAAGGTGGAATACAAGAATGAAAAAAATGAATTAATGTATAAACCACTTCCATTAGCCTTTGCTGCTGAAAAATGTGACACACAGTGTTATTGTATGAAAAGGCTCTGTCCCCTGTCTGAATATGTGATTTTTTTTTTATCTTCATCATATCTGATGCCTGCCTAAGATCCTTGTGCTAGCACTCTTTCTAGTAATCAACTTGCCTGTGTGAAGAAAAGCCTCCATTTTCTTACTTTGCCTGCAATTTGTGGCTGGACTGATGCTCTGGCTCTAACAGAAGTGTAACACATCATGTTCACTTCCCAGAGGCATTACAGACAGCTCATGCGTCTTATCATTTAGCAAGTGCAGTCACTGCAGAAGAGTCCTGCTTTTTTTTCCCATCACTCAACACATGAGATTTCCTATGAGGCATAAAAATAAAATGCAGCTGTGGCAAAAAAAGAGAATGAGGCATACGGCTAAGGATGTCTTTCTGTGCTGGGGAGGTGAAATCACAGGGAGTATTGCTGTGGGCATACATGCTTAGTACTTTTTTATTTAAACTGAGTCAGAGGACAATCAATAAGGAGGTTTCGTCAGTACCCACTGATGAGGACCCCTCAAATTAATAATAAATTAATTAATATAAAAGTGTTCTCCATGGTTAACAGCAGATAAAAGTTAATAATGACCAGACCTTGAGAGGTACAAAATATTTGCTTGCTGCAATCAGAAATAAAAGGTACATTCTTAAGGTATCAGATGATCTACAAAAGGATCATCAACAGTTTTTTGGTTCTCCACCAAGTACAGTTCTGCAATTTTTGCTGTAAGACACCAAAGTTCAGTGATGCCTGCTCTCTGATATTGCTGCATGCCACGAAGCACCATATTTGCTTGAGACTGTCAGTTTGCTTCTTTCTACTAGCAAATGCAGAAATAATGAAACAGTACCTGTTAAACAAGTAATACACAAGTACAGAATTACACGGATCTCTCAATAGTCAAGGATGGTTGAGGAAATACCAATCCACACTGCTGAGCATTCTAGACCCACTAAGGAGAATCCTTTTCTAGATCAAGCAACATAGTAAGCATGTACCAGAAAACTAGGTGGTTAAATGACTACTGCAGAGAAAATCAACAAAACTGTTCTAGGAAGGAAAAGGGGTTTTTTATCAGTATGGACACACTATATTTGTGAAAGACCACATCTGGTTTCCTATACATGAGTAGGAAAATCAGAAATCCTACAGCCAGAGAAGAAAAAGTATTTTAAGAAGTAGTATTCAAAGCTACTGAGCTAACCAGGTCAAACAATAAACAGACAGTCCTAACAACCAAGTAACACGGAGAGGAGAAGCTCTTCAAAGGAAGAGAGAGACATGAAGTGCTCATTTAAGAATTGCTTGACAAGTCATTGCTGGGCTACAATTCTACTTTATACATGCGGTAATGCAGCTCAAAGATAACTATAAGCTTCTTGAAGCCCCTAGGTAAAATCCCAAGCCTGCAAGAGTAGTATCTACAACATGAAATCTTGCACGAAGTCTTGATGCAGAAAGGAAAGTCCACCAAAAGGCTGGTGTGTACAGTTAACCACTTCAAGGACCAGCATCGAATTAAGTCCCACCACACATGATGGCTCCCATGTCAGTCAAATTCAAAGCGCACTGCAAAACCTGCATCCTCAAGTGACAACCAAGACAGCAAAAATATGAATGTCTAACATTTATGAGTACTCACCTCTAAGATAACAAAGGCTATAATTTGAACAGTCAACAGAGAGGATCTTCCTCCAATTTAGAGTGACACATAGGAAATGCAACCACAGCACTGACCCTAGCAGAGATGCTTCCATAAGCCACATATCCAAGTAAAGAAACATAATGAAATTATTCTCTTGCAAGCAAGGCTTCAGCCACTGTGGCTAAAATCTAAGTAAAGACTCAGAGGAAAGCCCAAATAACACTGCTTAGTTCTGGAAGTGATACCCATCCAGAGTGAACTGGAGATATCTCCTGTGCAGACCCAACATAACAGTGTGTTAAAAGGCTTCCATTATGTATTATGCAGGCACTCTGCAGAAGCAACAGTATGAGTACCCAGAGAGTGAGCATACAAAAGTGAATATAACAGGTATGCTTGCTGAATATTTAGAACTCCAAAAAAGGATAGAAAAGTGCAGTTGTGTAAGTACACATCCCATAAAAGCAGCTGTTTGAATGACGTTTGCTGCAAAAGCCTAAGCTACCTGGGTTGCATCCTGTACAGGATACAACAGCCGGGCAGCCTCAAAAGCTTTCAAGGTACCTTTCACATATCCAAACCCTTGGTCAGCTTTAGCTGTGCTGACTAAGTCAAGTTTGGGTGCAAAGCCCTTCACACCTTTCATACCAACAGACACAGGGGTGGGCTAAAACCCCGAGTAGACATGGCTGGGAATATAACGATAAAAAATTCACACCCTGGTATAAAAACATACAAAAAATAACAGGTATGGAGATAGGGAGTTGCTACTGCAGCAGTGATCAGTAAAATATGCAGTGCTATGGTAAGCTTACATACATAACTGTACTATGTTCTTTAAAATTATCACTGCTGCAGTCAACTGCATGGGTAGATTACCATTACTTAAACTGACTAGGAGGAAGTAGAATGAGGATCCAGGACCCCCTGGAAAATGGTCCTAACCTGTCGTACACCTGGAGAAGGAATCCAGTTTATATTTTTTTGTAAAAATGTGTACAAAGGACCAGGTTGTGGCTTCTAAAATACTTCTAGCATCCAACCCTTTCCAAAAACCCACAAAAGAAGCCTAAGCTCTGGGGATCAATATTAGGAAGTTGAATGTTGAAAAGAGCGAACGCTCTTACATCGACCCTTAATAACCAAAATCACAGAACGTCGAATGGCCGGACAGCGATTTTTTTTCCCAGGGAAAAAAAATCACTGGACCACTGCTGGGACTTTGTCGTTTCCTCCACTGCGGTGCGATCTCATAGTTGGTATATTTAAGTGGGGGTGGGGCGTGGGGGGCAAAGCCCCCCACTTTATTTTGTCTGTGGATTTTTTTCCCCTGGGAAAAAAATTGCTGTTCCGTATGTTCTATATTGTGTGATTTCAATCTTTAGGTGTCGATGTAAGAGCGTTCGCTCTTTTCAACATTCGACTTCCTAATATAGACCCAAGCTCTGGTACAGTAAGCCTTGGCCTTGCCTGGAACTGTTTTGTTGTGCTGAATATAACAAAGTAAAAGCATGAGACAACCACTCTGAAATAGTCCGTTTTGACACAGGTTGTCATTTTTTCTTACTTTCACAAGAAATGTACGTATGACCAGAAGTTCTGGAAGATTTTGTTCTGTTAAGATAGTACCTGAGTCGTCTGCGAACATCCAAGATATGCAGTATCCTTTCTCCCTCAGTTTTATATTCTAGAAAAGAAGACAAGGAGATGGATGGATTGGCTTAAGGTAAAATCAAATAGCACTTTAGATATAAATGTAGGATTGTTTCTTAAGGAAACACTCTCTTTGTGGCAATTGAGATAAGGTTGACCAACCATGAGAGCTTGCATTTCTGATACTCTTCTTGCAGAGGTCAGAGCAATTAGTGAAACTGTCTTCCAAGTTAAGAACCTCAAATCAGCCTGATGAGCTATTTCAAATGGAACAAGAGTTAGTTTTTCTAACAAAAAATTAGGGTCCCAAGGAAGAGCCATCAGTTTCACAGGAGGTTTCTTAACTCACTGCTTCTACTGTGAGCATACATATCGAAGAAGTTGAGTGGCTATTCATCCTGCATGAACATACTCTTCTGAGCAGGACATTTCCCTGTACTTCTGAGAAGAGACTGTCACTGTATTTAAATAATTTCTGTGGCCTAATAAGTACAGATACGCACCTAAATATGAGCTGGGTATGCATGTAGACAGTAGCCTTACCTTTGACCATCATGTGGCCATGGTGGTAAGGAAATCCTTTTATGTTGCACAACGTATAAGTAAGGGCTTGGCATCTAGGATAAAGAGGTCATTATCCCACTATAATCTGCCCTTACCAGCCAATCACAGATTATAATGCTCCCTTGGTTACGTACCTGACCAGGCATATGCAGCTACTAGAGCAAACTAAGAGGTTCCTTACAAAAAGAATACAAGGCATAACAAGCCTGCCTTACGCAGAGTGCCTTAAAGCCCTTTTCCTCTATTCAGTCTCCTACTGATTGATGAGGGGTTATCTATGCCTGGCTTACAGGGTATCCAAAAAACTCACACTTATGAATCTCCTGCATATTCGTAAGTCAAACAGTATCAGAAATACAAGGTTTAAGGACCTGAGTTTTGTCTGTGACTTAAACAGAACATGTTGGAGAGACAAATGTGTCCTAGAGATTGCCCCTCCTATGTAATGGGCTTCCCATTCAAATGAAGCTGAGTTTGTCTACTTTCCAATTTAAGCACAACCCAGACCACTGGATAGGAAACAGGAAATTTACACCGGGCCTGGCACCCACATTGCTTATGGACAGAGGTAGCTTATAAATGCATGGCCCTCAATGTACTGTTTAGATACAGGACATTATTCTTTCAGGAAAAAAATGCCTATGCTTAGAAAGGCCCCCCTCTCCCAAGTTATTAGCCAGTAACAATCTATGAATCTGTAAAACTAAGACATATCTGTTCCTTAGTATATGGCATGCATTAGTACTACAATTCATGTTAGTGTTGCAATTTGAAATATTTTAGAAAGAGTGGCTTTTTTATTGTCATTTACATACTCATTTCCTTTCCTATTTGTTTTTCAGTAACAGCATGTAATCAGAGTTCTGCACTGACATTTCTATGTCAGTACAGGACTCTGACTGCCAAATCTTGTGTAAAAAAATATTTTGGCGGTTTTAAATAAACACACAATTTTGGTATGCGGCACAGTAATGGTTCCCGTTGGTTTCCTTGTCAAGAAGTGATCCCAGTAACACTTCACTTAACCGTGACACTTTGCATCCAATCACGCTTCTACACTTCAAACCCATGTGTAAATATGGCCAAGCTGTAGCTGGAGAAGTATTAAAATGCAGTTCCCCTATCAAGTCCAATGTTCAGTACTAGAAGAACAGCATCATAGCATTTCTATTTATTTCAGTCTAAATTTACAACAAAAGAATGCAGCAAGACAAAACAGTAAGACTTGCGGTTTTGATGCCAGCTCAAATCACCAGCAGAGTTATTAGCAGGCATTTTATGTTACAGGTTAAGTACTGAGTTCCACCACTCATCTCAAAGTTTTTTTTATCAACTAAAATCCCTCAAACGTATATGATATGTACATTTCATGAAGTGGTTATTACTGGTAGCAGCAGTACAGTGTGTTAAAGTCACTTTGTTCAACAACATGGTTATTCAGTTATTCAGAGTCTCCCTTTTATATTAATTGCAAAATTAACTTACTTGGCATTATTAAGATTCTGCATTGCATCTGCCCTCAATTATGGACTGTTGCTGAGAATGCTTAGTTTCACAGCCAAAATAAAAAAAAAAATGTTTGTGTGTGGTTGTGTCAGAGAGAGAGACAGAGAGAGACTGGTGAAAGTGTGTGCATGTGTTTCTGTGCGTATGTATGTGTCACAAACAGATGGATGACTGTGTTTGTGAGAAAGAGAGGGAGAGAGTGGTGACACTGAGTGCATGTGAGTGTGAATGAGAGAGACCAGTGACAGTGTGCATGTGTTAAAAAAAAAGAGATCAGTGATTGTGTGTGAGAGATACAGAGATCGGTGAGAGTGGCAGTAACTGCTGGACACCTCTAGTGCATGTGTGTGTGTGTGTGTGTGTGTGTGTGTGTGTGTGTGTGTGTGTGTGTGTGTGTGTGTGTGTGTGGGGTGAGAACTGCAATACGTTACAATACAAGCATCTGACATCAAAAATCGGAAATATTACTATGGCTATTACTTGCGTATTTATTCATTTGATCACAGATAAATAACTGAGGTGTACATGGGTAGTAAAGTTGCTGTAATTGGTGGGCACAGCTGTGTACATACGACTCAGAAACATTTTTGTGACCAATATTTATATGTGTTGATTCATTCTTGGAATAAGAATCTGACATTGTTAAGTACAGAATTTGTGGCAACTTATGTATTTTTATCATTGGAGTCAGAACCACAGATCTGAAGTTCAGACAGTCAATGAACTGTCTGTAACTGGTGGGCACATATTCAAGTGCAACAAAACAGTGTATGCAAGATGTACAATCCCTGAAGTAGAGAATATTATTTCACAAATCTCCTGAAAAGCCATATTTTGTTGTACTTGCTTTAATAAGGCATTAGTGAAGTGGACAGCAAGAGTATAAATATGCATACATAGGATGGTGTATATATACTTCTGCAGTTCTGAATATTAGCCTGTGTCTGTGCATTAGCAGCAGTGTCTCATTGTGTATTTACTTACTTGTACATTTGTTCACTCCTGTACATTTTGATTACTGGGATGAATGACATAATCAGCATTAGAATGCAAGCAGGCACATGGAAGTCAATATGATTCAGTATACGGTGGACAGCAGGGCTTGAGAAATTGAAAACTGTTTGCAGACAGTTATGAAAATTATAAAATATTTCCAAAATATAGTGGATGATAGTGATGTGCTATGGAAGCCTATGCAAGCAGTGGATACTAGATGAAAAATAGAGCAAGAGAAATGGTGTAAAATTGTTTACCCACATTCATAACTGTTTGTTTTTTGTAGAAGTTACTGATATTACTAATACTGTAATATTAGTATTAACTTCTCATAAATGGTGGTAACTGCATTAGGAAATAATTTGGTGTCTGTTACATAAAACTATCTGACAGGCATGCACAGAGAATCAATGTGGGATGCAGAGGGTTGTCATGACTGAAGAGTATTTGCAAACTTATGTATGAAATATTTTCCACAGTTTCTATAACACTAAATATTTCACATATTTTCTTTAACACATAAAATGTGGAGTGTGGTACTGTCATATTGGGGGGATTATATTAGCAGCTGGTGTTACTAAAACATGTCAGTAAACTTGTACAATAAGATGGCATTATTAAAACATGACAGTAAAAGGTAGAAAGTAATAAGACAACAACTGAAGAGTAGTTGTTTGAGACACAACTTATTAGTATTAGGAATAGTTCATTACTAAAGCTAATAATTCAGGAATGTTATGATGTGCAAGGGAGCAACACATGTTTGGGGGTAGTAACAACAGTAGATGTCAGAAAAAATATATGAAACACACCTGGGTAAGAGAAACAGTCTGACACAACTATACATTTGACATGTACTGTATTAATATTATTATTCTAATACTCACACTAATATCTCCTGAAAAACAGGTTATGGGTGAGGAAGCACAGTGGTATCCACATACTGACAAGATACAATGGGTACCCTCAGCAAAAACATCACTGGGATTTAAAGGACATGAGTTAATGAAGAATGTTTGCAAAAGATTATGAAAAATGAGATATTTTACATATTCACATTAAAAAAAGAAAAAATACTGTTTAATACTGCCATACTAGGGGAGTCTTCAAAAAATGGGCACTAATGATAAACACACCTAGGTAAGAAAAATACAGGCCAAACCTTCACTATTTCTTTGGGATACACTGCACTAATACTAATATTCTCATATTGAGCCCAACATCCCATAAACTGTAGGTCAGGCATGGCAGACCAGGCTACCATCTAAAATCTGACATGATTTGCTGGACATGTACTGTGAAACAGTCAGTGTGGAATGTGCAGGGCTACAGTTATTAAACAGTGTTTGCAATAAGTTAGAAAAATTGCATTTTCCATATTTTCATGAAGTGTGCAGAAATGGAGTCCCACACAGCCATGTTTGGGCTGGCATATGTAAGCCAAATGAGTTAGTTAAAAATTGGTGAGTAATCTGAAAGCTTCCAGAGGTATAAATGTGTGGTAAAGCAGTTATGAATATTTTCATAACAGGATTATCACTGTAAAAACTGTGTTGCCTGCAGGCAAACAAATGTCATTTTATGCACAGCATTAAGGCAGACAATCTTGTCACTCACATTTGCCATCTAACATGCACAATTTTCTAATTTACTATTGTTTAGAAATAGTGTGAAAACATGACATTCACAATTTCCATTGACAACAGCAGTGTGCTATCACTCTTGTCATACATCACCAGAAACCTGTAGAACAGACAAACAATTCATTCACTGATATAATGGGTCTATCTTGCATTGTTACAAAAATATAACTATTTGTTTGACCATAATAAAGATAAAGTTTGGCTGGTACAACACCATTCTTCTTTAATACATTTACAATATTAATTCAGTGTTGCCAGACAAACTTTTGATACTAAAACTAGTGTGTAGCCCTTTTGTCTATTGAACTTTTGCATTTTGCAATATGCATCATTTATGAAATATCACAATTCATATGACAAGTACTCAGTAAGCGATTACTTGCTCGAACAACTTTAGGAAAAGTACAGTTTTGTACCTACCATAAATGTAGATGTTCGAGTGTATATACTGCTGCAGTCATCACACTTGGGTTATCCTGCCGTCAGGCAGTCCCACAGTCGGCCGAATCCCAAAGTCTTGGTCCGGCGTCGGTTGTCGTCGCTTCTTCCCTGACGTCAGTGCGACAGGGGGATAAAAGAGGCAGCCGACGCCATTTTCTTCAGTTGTTCTTGCCCCAGATGTCAGGTGCCCCCAACTAGGAAGGCAATACAAATAACTATGCAAAAATACCTTAGTAGATAAACAATAGTACTAGCTGTTAGCAAATACACCATACAGACATGCATCCAACAGATTGATGTACATGGAGTTATAGCTAACACCCTGGTATGTAGAGGGGATGGTGGGAGGGTAACCTGGACTGCAGCAGTATATACACTCGAACATCTACATTTATGGTAGGTACAAAACTGTACTATGTTCATCCTGTTATACTGCTGCAGTCATCACACTTGGGTTGAATCCCAAAGCTATGGATGGGTGGCTGGTACTAGACTGGGTTAGGTGAAGCTAGGATGCCCTGCAGAAATGCAGTGGCAAAGCCAGCTCTGGTTTTTGAGTATAATGGAAGGTGGTAGTGCTTGGTAAAGGTGTGCACTGAACTCCAAGTAGCTGCCTCCAGAATGTCCTTGGTTGGAACCCCCCTGAGGAAGGCTGCTGAGGTTGCTGTAGCCCTGGTAGAATGGGACCTAATATTAACAGGCACTGCTTTCCCATGGTGCGAGTAGCAAAAGCGGATACAATGTGCTATCCATTTGGAGATGGTCTGTTTTGAGACAGCCTTTCCTTGTGAACCTGCAGCATAGGATACAAAGAGTTGGTCAGTTTTTCTGAAGGTCTTTGTCTTATCCAAATAGTAACGTAACTGTCTGTGAATGTCCAAAGAGTGAAGGAGTCTTTCTCCTTTATTCTGGGGGTTTGGATAAAAGGTGGGTAAATGAATGGTCTGATTCAAAGCCACACTGGATACTACCTTTGGCATAAAGGTAGGGTTAGTTCAGAAGAGACTCTGTCCTGATGGAAAATGATGAAAGGTTCCACTGCCATAAGTGCCTGTAGATCTGAGACCCTGCGTGCTGAGGTGATAGCCAGCAACAGAGCTGTTTTCCATGACAAGTATTGTAGTTCTGCTGAGAAGGCTGGTTCGAAAGGAGGCAGTGTTAATTTTTCTAAAACGAAGTTGAGGTCCCAAGCTGGTGTTGGGGGTTTTCTGGGGGGTCTTATATTCTTAGCCCCTCTGAGAAACTGCCTTAGTAAAGGGTGTGAGAATATGGGAGGATCCGTATTATATTGAGCTGAAATGGCTGAAGCATGGATCTTAATGGATGAGAAAGAAAGGCCTTTGTGTAGCATCTCAGTTAAGTATTGCAGTATTTGAGGAATGTTTGGTATCCAAGGATTTTGGCCTTTAGCCTGGTTCCATGCACAAAATCTTTTCCATTTGTCTGAGTAAGTTTTTCTGGTGCTGGGCCTCCTGGCCTCCAAAATGACATTCAGGACGTCCTATGAGAGAAGTGTTGATTGATAATTCAAGGTATTCTCCATGCAGCTAAATTTAAAGTCCTGAGCTGACTGTGAAGGATCTGAAAGTTTTGCTGAGTCAACAGAAGTGGGAGTTGAGGTAAGATCCATGGAGGGCTGTGAGTCAAGGTCCTTAGTAATGGGTACCAGTGCTGACGTGGCCAGTCCGGAGCAATGAGGATCATTTGTGGTCTCTCTGATCTGACTTTCAGTAATACCTTGGTCAAGAGAGGTAGTGGTGGGAAGGCATAGACTGTCAATGCTGTCCAGCTGAATGATAAGGCGTCCAGTTTCCAGGCTAGGGAATGATAAGTCCTTGTGCAAAATTTCTGTAGTTGGCAATTGTTGGGGGAGGCAAATAGATCTATGTCTGGGCATCCCCACCTTTGAGTTATTGAAAATACTTGTGGGTGTAGTCTCCACTCGTGAGGATCTGCCAAATTTCTGCTTAATTCGTCTGCCAATATGTTTTCCTTTCCTGGCAGGAATCGTGCTTGCAGTTGTACTTGGTAAGTCAATGCTGTGTTCCACAAGGTCATTGCCTGTCTGCATAAAGGGTAGGAGTGTGTTCCTCCCTGTTTGTTTATGTACCACATAACTGTGGTGTTGTCTGTCCTTATTAGTAGTTGTCCTGGATGCAAGAGGTCCTTGAAGGCTGTCAGTGCATTTTGCACAGCTAGCATCTCCTTTTGGTTGATGTGTAGATGCATTTGTTTTGCAGACCATTTGCCCTGTATGCACTGTCCTGCCATGTGTGCTCCCCAGGCGTAGTCTGAAGAATCTGTTGTCATAGTTTGGTTTGCTGGAGGTAAGACAAAAGGAAGACCCTTGTTTATTTGACATGCTTGAGCCCACCATAGGTACTCTTTTGAAGGCAGGGAATGAGAGGTATACTTGTTTCGAGGCTGTGCCTGTGTTGAGTCCATACACTTTTCAGGTACCATTGTAATTTCCTCATATGCAGCTTTGCATGTGGAATTAGTTGAATGCAGGATGCCATGAACCCCAATGCCTGCAGGATTTTCCTTGCAGTGAGCTGGGTAAAAGTTGCCATCTTTTTGAAGTATTGAGTCAGTTGTTTTTGTTTGTCTGGCATGAGATAAGCCATCTGGGCCGTTGTATTTAAGCTGGCACCCAGGAATATTACGTCTTGTGAGGGTATTAGCTTTGACTTCTTTTTGTTTACTGTGTACCCTAGGCAACTTAGCAGCTTTGTTACAAATGCCAGATGCTGTAATAGAATGGCCTTGCTGTCCGCTTGGATCAGGCAGTCGTCCATATATGGATAAATCTGTATTCCTCGTTGTCTGCAGTATGCAATTACTGATGCCAGGCATTTCATAAATACTCTGGGCGCAGTAGATAAGCCAAAGGGCAATGCAGAGAATTGATAATGCGTTGTACCTGCCAAAAATCTGAGGTATCTTCTGCAATCTTGTCTGAGAGGGACATGCAGGTATGCCTCTATGAGGTTCAACGTTACCAGCCAAGACTCCTTGCCCAGCATGGGAAGAAGCTGCTGTAGTGTGAGCATTTTGAATTTGGGTACCTCCAGGTAAGTGTTTAGAATTGAGAGGTCTAAAATGGGTCTCCAGGCTTTGTCCTTTCTTGGTACTAGAAATAGTCTTGAGTAAAAACCTTGACCTTGCTCCTTTGTAGGTACCTTTTGAATTGCTTTCATATCCATGAGAGCTGAAATTTGCATTTGTGCCTCTGCCCATTGGTTTGGAGGCAGATTTGGCATGCCTCTCATCCGTGGTAAAGTGTGGAAATGAAATCTGTAGCCTCGGGTAATAATATCCAGAACCCATTTGTCCTTTGTTATGATGTGCCAATTTTGTGGAAATAGAGCCAGTTTTCCTCCCAAAGGTGCTGCCAGGGCAATTTTGCTTGGCAGGCGAAGAGAGATGTCATCGTGTTTGTTTCCTGAAGGGTTGAGATCTTTCGTCTCCACCTTTTTGAGTTGTTGTATGCCATTGTCTAGGCCTGAAAGAACCTTGTGGCTGTCCTCTGCCCCTTGGGCATCTGTACCTACCCCTTTGGGGTCTGCCTGATGCAGGAAAGGACCAGTTTTTTGATGGCCAGTTTCTGGAACGAGGAGGTTGTACCTGTAAAAAATCTTTAATTGTCTGCATAGATTTTGCCTTTTCTTCCATTTTCTTTAAAACTTCCTCTGCTTTGACACCAAATAACACATCTTTCTGCAATGGAGCATCCAATAACTTTGCTTTGACATGTTCTGGTAAGGCTTGCTCTTTTAGCCAAGCATGTCTACGTATTACAGATCCTGTGACAGCTGCTCTACATGAGGCTTCCAATGAATCAAAACCACACTGTAAGGTATGTTTTCCCACCTGTTCTGCTGCATGCAGCAAATCCTGCATCTCTTTGAAATCAGGTTGATCTGTCTGAGGGATCATTTTCTTCTTTAACTGTGTGATCAAGTACTGCTGGTATTTTAGCATGTGGAATTGGCAGTTTAAGGCCCTCATGGCCAAAGTGGCAGACGTATACACTTTCTTCCCCCATCTTTCTAATGCTCTGGAATCTCTTTCAGAAGGTAGTGGATTCTTAGCAGTAGAGGCCTTAACCCCTTTGGGACCCTGGGAAATGGTTTTGGGGTCTGCAACAGGGCTTTTATATAGAAACTTATGAGAATCAGGAACTCGGTAGTATCTGTGGTTTAGCTGGTGCAGGAGGTAAGGAATCTGGGTTTAGTCTAGATTCGGTGTAAACATCATCCAAAATGTCTAAAACTGGAGGAATTGCAAGGGGTCTATGCTGTGGAAGAAGAAGAAACTCACGGAGTCTTTTCTTAGAGTCAGAGTAATCTTGGCCTTCCCAGTGGAAGTGTTCTCTCATGGTGTGTAAAGTTACCCCAAAAGAGTAGTCTTCAGAGGGGGAGACAGAGGGAATGGACTCTTCAGCATCTGAGTCTTCATAAGGAGGGAAGGAATAATCCTGGTCCTCAGAGTTAGCTGAGGAAATGGATTCTTGGTCAGAGGAAGGATAATCTTCCTCCAGTCTAGGCCTTTTGTCCGGAGGGGGTTGTGAACCCCTGATAAGGGTAATTAAATCCTCAGCCATCTTAAGCATCTGTTTTTTAGGCATAGGGGCCTGTGGGGGGGGGGGGGGTCTGTGGACCCGGTTTCCTAACTTTTAAGGGGGCTTTAAGTTTAGCATAAGACTTAATAGAGATAGTTGTTGGTTTGAAGACACCTTCAGAAACTGAAGGCCTGTCCAAAATCTCCAGATCACCGTCAGGGTTGGCGTCCGAGGGGTGAGATGGAACCAGCTCCTGAGGCCCAGCTGATTCGGTCTGGGAGGCCGTCAGAATTTCTAAATCAGCGGTAGTCAGGGGCTGCGTAGGCACCTCGCTGAAAATCGGAGAACAGGCGGCAGGCCTTGCTGAGGCCTCAGTATCTGGTCTTGGCCTTGGTTGCCTGTCCTTATCCTTACGTTATTGCTGATGTCGGTTGCTCCAACGACACGCTATAGTTAGATTTTCTGCCAAAATAATGTCGGGCGAAATCTGCCCGACGCTTGATTGTACGTTTGTTGAACCTAGCACAAAACCGACAGCCAGAGACGTCGTGGTCTGGGCCTAGGCAAGGAATACAATAAGAATGAAAATCCTTATGAGGTATTTGCTTCCCACAAGAAATGCAATTATTAACTTTGTCTGACATCGATCTGAGGCAAGAAAAGTTTCCCCAACGGGGTACTTAGCTTTAGAGAAGACTTTGGGCTGAAATTCAATTCGAAAATCTCAGGAGCTAGCCGACCGGCACTTGCGAACTGCTTCTGCTTCGGGCACCGCGCGGCAAGAAAGACTGAAGAAAATGGCGTCGGCTGCCTCTTTTATCCCCCTGTCGCACTGACGTCAGGGAAGAAGCGATGACAACTGATGCCGGACCAAGACTTTGGAATTCGGCAGACTGCGGGACCGCCTGACGGCAGGATAACCCAAGTGTGATGACTGCAGCAGTATAACACGATGAACATCATCGGGATCAGTCTCTCACTGCTCAAGACTGAACGAGTTACGCACCACCCCTCTTAAGAGCATTTTCATATAAGGTTGTATCCATGGGCAGACAAGCTGAAATAGCCGAAAAGAGAACCTTGACTGAGGTGTAAGACAGGTACGGGATAGTAACTCATGCAAATACTGTAGAACAAGAGAAACACTAGTCCTGAATGGGTGCTGGTTATTTTGTTGGCACCAACAAGAAAACCTTTTATATGATTTTCTAGTAGCAGCCTTTCTTGCCTAAGTGGACTCTGGAGAGATGTGGAGGAGTGCAATGAAGTTGGGAAAGCTGGTCTACAAAACAGGCATTCAAGCATCTTCTATTTCAAGGAAAAGCTATTTGCTCTACTCCTTGGATAAGAAATGGCTAATTTCATTCCTAGAAGGTGGAATGCTATGGCACGAAGGAGTAGAGTGGAATCCTGAAGGTGCTGCATGAGGGAAAGGGGATATTTATTTTCTAAAATATGCTGCTCTGTCTGCTCAGTCACTTTTTTTTGTTTCGTTTTCTCTTTCTCCTTCAGAGGTTCACCTTTCAATAAGCATTTTAGAACCAATGTGTTTCTGCAACCTAGAAGAAACTGACTTTTTCTGCAAAAAGCATGTTCATCCTCAAGATGTCCATCACCAGGTACACAACTCCCAATGACATGGGTCTTGGGGCAGTATCCTGTAGCTGCACTTCTGTAACATTTCCTAATATCAGAGGCCTCCTCATTATTTTTATAACTACAACAAAAGTTGTAAAAAACAACAGCTATAAAAAGAAGTTATGTACTTACCATAATGTTCCATGTGAGTTGTTCATCTCATCTTCATTCTTTATTGATGGGTTTGGAGCTGATCCCTCGGCTCCAATACAGCCAATTGCAAAGCTCGAGGTTTTCAAATAGCTCGAGGCCAAGTCCCTATCCCATGATGCACCTGTGAATTACCTCAGATCTTGTTTGCTGCGTATACTAGTACCATATGTCATTGTTATATTCCTAGAGAAGAGGAAGAGAAAGTTCGAGTAACCAGGATGGATCCAGCACCTCAGTCATCTATCAGCCTAGGAGGGGGAAGGAGGGAGGGACGTAAGAATAAAGGTGAAATGAACAACTCACATGGAACGTTATGGTAAGTACATAACTTCTTTAAGTGAAGTTGTTCTATCTCGCCGTTCATTCTTTACTGATGGGTAAGTGCCCAAGCACCATCAACCTTGGGTGGCTCACGGGAGTATACTTCTCAGGACCATGGATCCAAAGGAAGCACTGTCCCTGGAGGCCTTATCAACTTTGTAATGAGTGATAAAGGTATGAGGTTTTGACCAAGTGGCTACTGCACAGATGTTGTCAATGGGAAGTCTGGCAGAAAATGCAGATAATGTAGAAACTGCTCTGGTTGAGTGAGCTTTAATCTTATGTTGCAAACGCATATTGGCAGCTGAATAGGCAAAAATGATACAATCAGATAACCATTTAGACAGTGTTGTTTTAGCCACTGGTCTCCCTTTTCTGGAGTCTGAGAATGAGACAAAAAGCTGGTCAGACTTCCTGAAATCTTTTGTTTTATCCAAATAAAATCTGAGCTGTCTGTGAACATCAAGTTTGTGCAGCATATACTCGTAAATTGTTAGAATGATTGGGGAAGAAAACTGGCAAATCAATAACTTGGTTGAGATTGGTTTCGGTGCAAACTTTGGGCAAGAATGAGGGATTTGTTCTAAGTGAAACTCTGTCAGCATGAAATATAAAACAGGGAGGCTTGATGGATAAAGCCTGAAGTTCTGACACTCTGCGAGCAGAAGTGATAGCTACCAGAAAAATGGCCATCCAAGACAAAAATTTGAGATCACAAGATGAAGCTGGTTCAAATGGCAGAAGAATTATGCGTGAGAGCATAAAATTGTGATTCCATGGGGAATAGGGAGATTTCACAGTGGGCCTAACATGAAAAGTCCCTTTAAGAAATGCTTTGGATAACTTGTGAGACATGATCTTCAAACCCAAGATAAAAATTAGAAATAGCAGCCAATTAAACCCTGAACTGCTGCTGCTGCTGCAGCTCCTTTTGAAAATCATAGTCAAGAATTCTAATATGGAAGCCACAGGAGCTTGGTAAGGATCAATATTATTTTTAGAGGCCCATATAGAGAATTTCTTCCATTTGCTCAGATACAGCTTTCTGGTAGAAGATTTATGAGAGGGCAAAAGGATTTGTTTTGTCTTGTTGGAAAGGTTATGGAACCTGGCAATGATGAGAACTGGAGCAGCCAAGTTGTCAGCTTCATGGACTGCAAAGAAGGATGAAGATCCCCTGATGGATGTGTCAGAAAGTCTGGAACTGGGTCCAGGATCCAAGGATCCTCCACCAGATGAAGTCGAAGGAAGGGGACCAAATCTGACGAGGCCAGCGAGGGGCTAGAAGTATGATGGTTCTTCCCAGGGATTTTGCTTTCTGTAGAAAATTGGGTATCAATGGGATTGGTCGAAAAGCACAGAGGAGACCCGGAGGCCAATCGTGTAAGATTGTGTCCCTTGGGGCTTCCCTCAGAGGGGGAATCAGGGCAAAGTAGCTTCTGCATTTCGTGTTTATGTGACTGGAAAAAGGTTGCTGCAAGGCTGGCCCCATCTAGGGAAAATCTTGTCCGCAACAAGATGGCACTGCTCAGTTTTTCTGCTATCACGATGGATCTCCCTGGGATGTATGTTGCGAACAGAAAGCGCTGGGTGGAAACAGCCCACTGCCAAACTCAGACAACCTCTCGACAAAAGGGTTAACACCTGGTTCCTACTTGTTTGTTCAAATACCAGACCACCGACATGTTGACTGTCTGAATCACAATCGTGCCCACAGGAAGAGATTCCTGGAAGTACTGCAATGCTAAAAGTAACTGCTCTCATATCTCGGACATTGATATGCAGATGTGTCTCTTGGTCGGTCCATGTGCCTTGGGCAGTCTTTCCCTGAAAATGCCCCCCCCCCCCCACCCACCCTATCAGGGAAGTGTCTGTGATCACAGTGGCTGCTGGATGGGGTAGCACAAATGGGCGACCTATTGTGACATGGAGTGAGGTCAACCACCACTGCAGGTCCTTCTTGCAAGAATTTGTGATCAGTATAGTGTGTGATCAATGGGTAGCTCCTGGTAAGACCACTGAGTGAACAACAGCCATTGAAGAACCCGCATGTGCATCCAAGCAAGTGGTATGGCTAGAATTTCTGCTGCCATCATGTCTAATACTTTCAAAACTTCTGATGCTGGTGCTTTGTGTTTTGATAACAGGATGCTGACATGCTGACGAATTAGAACGACTCTTTACAATGGAAGTCTTAAGAGTGGTGGTGGTAGTGTCCAACTCTGCCCTGATAAAAACGATATGCTGCGATGGCAACAAGGCAGATTTTTCTGAGTTGATTGTAATGCCAAGATGATTGCAAAGTGACAGAGTGGACTCCCTGGCCTGAATGAGTTGATGCCTGGTGGTGGTGGTAAGGAGCCAATCGTGTAGGTACGGAAACACCTGGAATCCTAGACACCTCAGGTGAGCCGTGACCACTGACATGCATTTGGTGAACACTCTGGGGGCTGTAGTGAGACCAAAGGGCAGGGCTCGAAACTGGTAGTGATTGGCTCCCAGCCGGAAGCGCAGATGATCCCTGGATAGTCTGGCCATTTTTATGTGGTAGTATGCATCCTTGAGATCTATCGAGCACATCCAATCTTCTTTCCCTAAAAAGGGAAGTATAGACTGAAGCATGACCATCCAAAACTTCTCTTTCTTTACGTATTGGTTCAGTCTGCTGAGGTCCAGTATGGATCTCCAGTCCCCTGTCTTCTTTGGAACCAAAAAGAATCTTGAGTAAGTTCCAGACCCTGTTTGGTCTGCTGGGACTGGTTGGATGACTCTTTTTGTTAGAAATGTTTGGACCGCTATAGTTGCCTGTTTCATGTAAGGGGGTGGAATTTCCAGGATTTTTCTTCCTATTGGAGGGGGTGTGGTGAAAGAAATGAAATACCCTCTGGAAATGATACTCTGTACCCAGCTGTCTTTTGTTATTTTGAGCCAGGCGTCTGGGTACAAAGACAAGCGACCCCCGACTGCCTCCAGAGAAGGACAGTCGGGCCTCCTCTCAGGAGTGCTGGTAGGGCTCGCCACAGAAGTGATCTCTGGCACCCTGGTGTTGCCGACCCTCTGCCGCGAGGGCAGCGTCTCCATTATTACCCCCTCTTCTGCCCCTGCAGGGGGGGGTTCACCACGTGTCCTGAAAGGCTCCTTGGGACCACATTTTTCCTCCCCGGTGACCTTTGGGATAGGTTCGGGTAGGGGTGGAAAAACAGACCCCGACGGCAGAGTCTTTCCGTTCTGTTCACACCTGGTTAAGGTTTCCTTCACTTTAGGCCCGAAAAGGGATGAGCCATCAAAGGGAGTGTTCACGAAGGATGACTTGGAAGGGCTCCGCGAAGGAACACAAGCGCATCCAGGAATGTCTCCTAAGAGCGATTCCTGTACCCGCTGCCCTACTCGTTCCATCAGCTGCATAGGATATGAGACGCATGGATGAGTTGACAATAGAATTAAAGGTAGCAAGCTGGGCAGCAACTTTGTCGGAGGCTCCTGCAGCCAATGTACCCTGAAGAGCATCTCCCAACTCCTTAAGGAGATCTCTTTGTAATCTAGTAAAATGAGTTAAGTAGTTCAGCGAACGAAGAGCAAAGGTCGCTGAACTGAACATGTGCTTCCCATATCTATCCATAATCCTAGAATCTCTATTAGGAGGATGGATAGACGAGAAAGTCTCCGAAATTTCCTTCTCGGTGACAGCCATCACTACCATGGCATCAACTGGAACACCTTTAGTTAAATATGTTTTGTCCAGAGGGGCAGAAATTAACTTATTAGGCCTTCTAGGGACAGGCTCCATAGTATCTGGTGACTCCCACGCCCTTCGTGAGGCCAGTTGCATCAACTCATTGAAGGGCGGAGTCACCCAAGAGGTGGAAAGCTGAGACCCAAAAGCCTTCAGGAGAACTGACTCATCCTCAGTAGGGTCTTTAGACTAAAAGGATCTCAAGTACTTCAGCGAATGACATATCCTCAGAGGAGGACCGTGGGGACCCTTCTGACTCATCTAAGTCAGTATCCGATGTGAGAGACTCCTGCGTGGAGTCTAGGTGCTTCCTCTTGCACAATCTCTTCCTGGGAACCTCATCAGTGGGGGCCTCTGGTGAGGTCTCAGAAGAGCAGGGGCCACCCATCGGGGCTTCCTGAGGCTCTGGGTCTCTACGCTTAGTCAGAACGTGTGTTGCAAAAGCAGACACAGGCACTTTTGGGGAGAAGGAGAGCAGACACGAGATCGAGGATGTCCTGGGAGACATCACTCTCCTCATGGCATCAAACGCACCTCTGCTCCGATGTTGGAGTCGACATATCCGAGGAAACCTTCAACACCCCCGGGACTGGGACAGTGGGCTCCGAGCCCAAGGTAGGGGCCGAGCTCATCCGAGGCATCGGCTCCAAGGGTTCCACTAACATTAGGTCTGCCTCCTCCGGCTCCGAAGGACCAGCATGGCTCGGAGGGGGAATAGTAATAGTCGATGTAATGGTCTTCGGCTCCGAAGCCATTTTGGCTAATGCCGGTGCTGACAACAGCTTCTGTACCACATGATCCAAGTCCAGATCAAACAGGCTATTAGAAGATTGAGACGATCGTACCGAATGTGGTAACCACTGGAGAGGAGGACTCTTTGGAGCTTCGGAGACTGGTTCCAAGACTGGGGACCGGCTCCAAACGGATCAGACTGTCAGCTCCGAAGGCAGTGGAGCTGAAGTCGATGACTTCTTCGATTTTTTTTAGTTCGAAGTCTTGGAAGACTTTGAAGACCGACTGGAACCATCGTGGTCACTCAAAGCTTCCTGAAAGGAAGGCTTCAACAAGCCTCTATCGATTAGTTTCCTCTTCCTTTCCTGCAGGACCCCAGAGGAGAAGGAATTGCAAATGGCACAACTGTCTTGCAAATGCAAAGCCCTTAGACAATAAACACAGTTGACGTGGCTGTCTGTGGCTGACATTTTCTGGCCACACTTTGGGCACTTTTTGAATCCAGACTTGGGATGTTTATCTTGATCAGCCATAGTAAAGACAGAAAATATTTACTGATAACACACAAAAAACTACAACAGTAAATTTTCTCAAAAGGAAATAGTGGCAAGCCTTAATAAAAGCAGACTAAACACAGTCACACACACAAGAAGTGATACCACACAAGCAGACTATGCAACAAAAACAGAAAGCTACTCCGAGGGTTCCACTAACAACAGGTCTGCCTCCTCCAGCAGAATAACCTTATCTAATACGAACGCCACTAAGCCTAAAAAGGCAAGATATACCACACACAATCTCAGAAAAATACAACTACCTAAGAAAAAAATGACAAATGTCACTAAATAACCTTATCTAAACAACAAGGTTTACTGTACAAGCCTTAACAAAACTCAAAAGGCTAGACAGACCACACCTAGAAGAATTACTACTAACTAGGCCTAAAGAGGCCAACTAGAAATATAGTAAATGGGAAAGGAAAAAGTACAGTTTTGTACCTACCATAAATGTAGATGTCCGAGAGGAATGCATCTGCAGTCTTTACAAATGGGTTGTCCTGTCGTCAGGCAGCCCTTCGGTCGGCCGGATTCCAAAGTCTGGGTCTGGCTTAGGCTGGTGTCGCACTTCACCCGACGTCATTGCGGCAGTTATCCGGGTATAAAGGCATCAGCCAACGCCATTTTCCTCAGTGTTTCTTGCCCCAGATGCCAGGTGCCCTCTTGGATGGCTAAATTTGGATAAATGCCAAAGTTTCCAAATAGTAGAGAGCAAACACACAAAATAAGCATGTATGTACATATATACAAACAAATACACCATAATAGATCCCCCCCAAGCTAGCTGAAGATTGGCAAATACCCTAGGAGTACCTCAGAGGGGAAGGAGGGAGGGTAATCCTGACTGCAGATGCATTCCTCTCGGACATCTACATTTATGGTAGGTACAAAACTGTACTATGTCCTTCAAGGATGCATCTGCAGTCTTTACAAATGGGTAGAATACCATAGCTAAACTAGGGAGGAGGAAATGAGAAGAGATTATGGTGTAGTTAGGATCCCTTGCAAAACAGCAGTGGCAAAACCAGCACGGGATCTAGAGTATAGAGGTAAGTTATAATGCTTGGCAAATGTATGCACGGAGGTCCAAGTAGCAGCCTCTATAATGTCCTTGGTAGCCACTCCTCATAAGAAAGCTGTGGTAGTGGCTGTAGCCCTTGTGGAGTGAGGTCTGATGTTCTCTGGAGTTTTCTTTCCATGGTAGGAGTAACAAAATCTAATGCAATTTCCTATCCATTTGGAGATTGTCTGTTTAGAAATTGGTTTTCCTTCCTTTCCTGTTGCATATGCTACCAGAAGCTGGTCAGTTTTTCTATTGTTTTTTGTCCTGTCCAGGTAGTAGCGTAATTGTCTGTGTACATCCAAGGTATGTAAGAGCCTTTCTCCCCTGTTCTGTGGGTTGGGGAAGAATGTAGGAAGGTGGATAGCCTGATTTAAAGAGACCCTGGATACCACCTTAGGCATAAATGTAGGATTTGTTCTCATGGACACTCTATCTTGATGGAAGATCAGGAAGGGTTGCACTGCCATTAATGCCTGTAGTTCAGAGACCCTTCTTGCTGAAGTTATTGCCAGCAGGAAAGCAGTCTTCCAGGATAAGTATTGTAATTCTGCTGTTGCTGCTGGTTCGAAAGGAGGAAGAGTCAGTTTTCTAGCACAAAGTTCAAGTCCCATGCTGGCAATGGAGGTTTCCTGGGAGGTTTTACATTTTAATTCCTCTCAGAAACTGTCTGAGCAGAGGATGCGAGAAGACAGGAGGATCCAAGCTGTATTCTGCTGAAATAGCTG
This sequence comes from Protopterus annectens, assembly GCF_019279795.1. Taxonomy (NCBI): domain Eukaryota; kingdom Metazoa; phylum Chordata; order Ceratodontiformes; family Protopteridae; genus Protopterus; species Protopterus annectens. The sequence continues at coordinate 1,721,452,275 of NC_056728.1, read as the reverse complement.
ATGCATGTATCTTGATGGAAGAATAGGACAGGCCTGTATGGAAGAGCTCCGCCAAGTACTCCAGGATGTTGGCTATGTTCACCAGTGTCACATCTTGCCCCTTTGCAGTACTCCAGATGAGATATCTTTTCCATTTTGCTGCATAATTCTTTCTTGTTGAAGGTCTACGAGCCTCCAGGATTATGTCTTTAACCCTTTGGGATAAATTTGGGTTAATTGCTGTTATGTAATGTTCCAGGCAGTTAGCTGCAGAGTTTTTAGGTTCGGATGCAGGATGTTGTAGTTGTTCTGTGTTAGCAGTAATGGGATCAGGGGCAGTGTCCATATTTGTTCCCGGGACATGCTCCTCAGCAGTGGATACCAATGTTGTCTTGGCCAGTCTGGGGCTATCAGAATGATCCTTGGACGTTCCTCTTTGATCTTCAGAAGCACCTTGTGCATCAAAGGAAGTGGTGGGAATGCGTATGCTGTCAGGCTTTTCCAACTGAAAGATAGGAAGTCCACCTTCCAAGCAAGTGGGTGGTAAGTCCTTGTGCAGAATTTCTTCAACTGGTGATTGAATGGGGATGCAAACAAGTCTATTTGTGGTAATCCCCATTTCCTTGTGATGGTTTTGAAGATGTCCGGATGCAGCATCCATTCGTGGGCATCTGTTGTAGTTCTGCTTAATATGTCTGCTAGAATGTTTTCCTTTCCTGGTACATAAATTGCCTGTAAATGAATGTTGTAGCTCAGAGCCACATCCCATAGGTCTAGTGCCAGCCGGCATAGAGGGTATGAGTGTGTGCCTCCCTGTTTGTTGATGTACCACATAACTGTGGTGTTGTCCATCCTTATCATCAACTGGCCTTCTTGGAGAAAAGGTCTGAATGACTGGATTGCCAATTTTACTGCCATCATTTCTTTTAGATTTATGTGTAGATGCAGCTGGTCTTGAGTCCATAGGCCTTGAATGCACTTGCCCAGCATGTGTGCCCCCCAACCGAGGTCTGAGGCATCTGTCGTGATGGTTTGTCTTGGTTGACTTTTGCAGAAGGGCAATCCTGTGTTTGATTGGCAGGCCTGAGCCCACCATAGGAACTCTTGCTTCAGGCATGGGATCATTGGAATTTTGGTTTCTAGGCTGTGCTTGTGCTGGGACCACAAATTCTTTAGGTACCACTGTAGCCTTCTCATATGCAGCCTGGCATGAGGGACCAGTATTATGCAGGATGCCATGAAGCCTAGAGCTTGTAGCACTTTTCTTGCAGTTAGATGGTTCTGCTTTATTAATGCCAAAAAGTAGAGAGGAAGTTGCTCTTTCTTTTCTGCAGTTAGAAATGCCATTTGTTTTGATGTGTCCAGTTCTGCACCCAGAAAGGTTATTCTTTGGGATGGAAGCAGCCTTGACTTTTTTGTATTGACTGTATATCCCAGGCTTGTAGCAGGTAGATGACTCTTTGTAAGTCTTCTGTTAGTTTGTTTTTGTTGTCCGCTAGTAACAGGCAGTCGTCCAGGTAGGGATAGATTTGAATCCCCTGAAGTCTGCAATGAGCGATTACTGATGCCAGGCATTTCGTGAACACTCTGGGCGCAGTAGATAAGCCAAAGGGCAATGCTGAGAATTGATAATGCTCTGATCCTGCAAGAAATCTGAGGTATCTTCTGCAAATTGGTCTTATGGGGACGTGCAGGTATGCCTCCTTGAGATCTAGAGTTACCAGCCAAGACTCCTTGCCCAGCATGGGAAGAAGCTGCTGTAGGGTCAGCATTTTGAATTTTGGAACAATGAGAAATGTGTTTAAAGCGGACAGGTCTAGAATAGGCCTCCATTTGTTTTCTTTCCTTGGTACCAGGAAGAGTCTGGAGTAGAATCCCTTTCCTTGCTCCATAGATGGTACCTTTTCCACAGCTCTCATTCTTAATAATTGAGATATTTGTTTTAGAGCTTCTGTCCTTTGAGTAGTTGGTAGGTTTGGCATTCCTCTCTTTCCTGGTAGAGTATGGAAATGGCACCTGTGACCTTGGTCTATAGTTTGCAAAATCCATTTTTCTCTTGTAATGCAGTGCCAGTTTTTTTGAAAATAAGGTTAGCTTTCCGCCTAAGGGTGCTTCTAGTTGTTCCCTGGTAGGCGGTGCCACCGCCAAGTCACTGTGATTGAGTTGTTGTAGTGGTGGTGGCTGTATCCGTGCCTCGTTGGTTGTTACCCTGCCACTGGCGACCCCTGTAGGCACCCCTGGATTGGTTTCTGCCTCTAGAGCGCCTATTCCTGCCTCTTTGTGCCTTAGAGGAGTCCGGAAAGGACCAATTCTTGGAGGGCCAGTTCCTGCTAAACCTTGGAGGTTGAACTTGTAAGAAATCTTTCACTGTTTGCACAGATTTTGCTTTCTTTTCCATCTTTTTTAGTACCTGCTGTGCAGGGGAACCAAATAAATTGACCTTGTCCATAGGTGCATCCAAAAGCTTTGATTTGACATGGTCTGGTAATGCCTGTTCTTTCAACCATGCATGCCTCCTGATAACTGTGCCAGTCATGGCTGATCTAAAGGAAGCCTCCAGTGCATCATAGCCACATTTTAAAGAATGGTTACTAACCTGCTGTATGTTATGTACCATTTCTTGAACATACTTTTTATCTAAAGATTCTTCAGAGGACAGCTTTTTAATCAACTGGTCAAGCATAAACTCTTGATATTGAATCATATGAAATTGGCAGTTCAAAGCTCTAGCTGACAAAGTAGCAGAGGTGTAAACTTTTTTACCCCATCTCTCTAAGGATCTGGATTCCCTTTCAGAGGGAGGGGTTTTAGAAGAAGTAGCTGCTACAGCTTTAGGACCCTGGGAGATAGTCTCTGGATCTGCAAAAGGAGCCTTATATAAGTGGTGATGAGTGTCCGGGACCCTGTAGTACCTATTGGGCTTAGCAGGAGCCGGAGGTAAAGAATCAGGAGCAGTGCAAGCATCATTAAATGCATCATCAACAACAGAAAGAACTGGAGGTATAGCTAACGGCCTATGCTGTGGCAAATGTAGAAAGGTCCTAAGCCTTTTTCTAGAGTCTGAGAAATCTTGGCCCTGCCACTGAAATTGTTCCCTCATAGCATGCAAGGTTTCCCCAAAGGAAAATTCCTCAGGAGGAGAGGCTGAAGGGATGGACTCCTCAGCATCAGAGTCTTCGTAAGGAGAATAAGAAGCCTCAGGAGGGTCTGTATGTTCTGAGTCATCAGAGGAATCATCTGTGGATACTGGCTCAGGGGGCTCTGCTCTAGGCCTCTTTTCTGGAGGAGGGAGAGAGGCCCTGTCTGGGTGAGGCTGGGCTCCACGAATTAAAGAGATGAGATCCTCAGCCAAAGAAAGCATATGGGTGCTGGTGAGAGGGGGGCTTGGCAGGCACAGGTTTTGATGCTTTGGCTGCTTTAGCCCTGGCAAAGGCCTTAATAGACATAGCTGGAGGAGGCCTAGCAGCTCCACGTGCAGGGGTTGAAATATCCAGGGGAATGGTGTCTGATAAATCCTGTGAAACCGCAACAGAAGGTTGGATTTCAGAAGCCGTTTCTACCAGGTTAGAAGAGGCCTCGGTAGAAGGCATGTTATCGGCTGAAGAAAGAACCGCTTGCTCGGTTTCGGCCGAAACCGAGACACTCGAGGTTTGCTTAACCGCGGTTTCGGCCGAAACCGCGGACCGCGAGTGTCGGTCCTTTTCTTTGCGTTTTTTGGTTATTTGCGTAGTCGGAGGATCCGACGGCATAATGTAGGCAAAATCGGAGCCGAAAATCTGTTCAGCAAAGTCCGGCGGCGTCTAAGCGTCCGTCGGTTAAAAGAAGCACAGGCTAGACAAGCTGCTACGTCGTGGTCTGGGCCTAAACAATGTATGCAATAGGAGTGGAAATCTTTATGAGGTATTTGTTTCCCACAAGATAAACAGTTATTAACTTTCTCTGACATCGGCTGAGGCAAGAAAGAGTCCCCAACGGGGTACTTAGCTTTATAGAAGTCTTCGAAGTAGTATTCGGTAGTAATAATCTCTGGATCTGACCGACCGGCACTTGCGAACAGCTTCTGCTTCGGGCGCCACGCGGCAAGAAAGACTGAGGAAAATGGCATCGGCTGATGCCTTTATACCCGAATAACTGCCGCAATGACGTCGGGTGAAGTGCGACACCAGCCGAAGCCAGACCCAGACTTTGGAATCCGGCCGACCGAAGGGCTGCCTGACGACAGGACAACCCATTTGTAAAGACTGCAGATGCATCCTTGAAGGACATCACACTTAAAGCTATAAGAGCTTTATAAACAATGCTAACTACTATACTATCTATCAAAAAACTTTTAGAAAAGGTTTTTAATGAAAAATTTGCTTATCTGGCCCAAGCTAAGTAAGAACCTCTGATCTGCTGCAGCGGCAAACTACATCTGGGGTAATTCACAGGTGCATCATGGGATAGGGACTTGGCCTCGAGCTATTTGAAGACCTTGAGCTTTGCAATTGGCCGTATGACTCTTACAAAATAAATGTATTAGTTCACTTCTTCAAAACGTTAATTCAATTCAGCAAATACAGATTTTTGTGCCCCTGATACTGTGTAGCACATCTAGATTTTTAACAGAACAAACTTCTAGCCTCCATGAAGTGTTTATACAAAATGATTTCCTGAAAGGATTGCATGCTTCAGGACATATATGAATTCCCTACAGTTCAGCATTAACATTTGAAGCTACACATCTAATACATTACAGTGGGGACGCAAGTGCACTTACACAGCTGGAGTGCTGGAACAGGAACGCAAACATCTATGAATGCAGAAGCTAAGGAAAAAAAGTGCTAAATTGTAACTGGTGGAGAATACGTAGAGCAAAACAAGGGCTAACAGAGGACAGTCTTTGATTTAAAAGGCAGCACACTCGACATTGGTGCAGGAAGATGTGAAGACTGCAGGTTCTAGTCCCACCTCAGATGACTGGATTAAATTAAGGCCACAACCTGTTAATGAGCTGCTTCCTGTGGGACAGAGTTTGATTCTCACAGCTTTCATTTGCCTCCTGTGTGACCTTGAGCAAATCCCTTAACCAGACAGTAGTTTAAGCAATTGGGAAACTGAGCTAGGTGACTCAGTGTTATCTTTGACTGCAAGCATAGTAATTACCTATGAAACACACGTCAGATTAACAAAGAGTAATGTATTTAGATCTCCAGATTTAAGCAAGAATATGATTTTAAGACGGTTCAATGTCATAAGTAAAACAGTAACATGAATCTCCATACCCAAAGTGCATCAACCACAGTGATACACTACACTCAGAGGAATAAAATACATTCTACATTCCCTCTGAAGCATCCAGTAGACATATTGGGACTACATGAAGTGAGTGGGTCACCAGTTCCAGAACTCTCAGTCAAAAACAGAATTGTATGTTTACCATAACAATGAATGCTTTTCACTCTCTGACAATGAATCAAGAAATACCCAGATGTCAGATCACATGGTTTGATGAAACAGAACCGATCTGTTAAATGAGGAATCAAAAAATAACTGGTTGCTGCAATGGTGATGTACTGTGATACAACTCCTGACTATAGCTCAGGTGACCTAGGTTTGGTTATCAGCTAAGATGCTTGACATCATGGTAGGGGATGATGGCTGTGGCTGTCTTTGGGAGGCAGGAACTACCTATACTCCAAACACCCTGATGGAGGCCCAGGGAGGACTGTCTTCCTGACTGAAGGGAGACTATGTAGGGAAGGGTAAGGGGTGGGGTTTGCAGGATCACATGGGCTATGATGCTCGCATCAGGTCTAGCTCTGCCCAATTAAGGATCCATAGCTATAACAACTTCCTCTGAATACCTGCTGCTTTGATCTCACTTCATGGTACTGAGAGGGATGGTACACTTAAAGCTATAAGAGCAGTCTAAGAGGCTGAAGACCATAAAGTTTTTCTCTCCTGGAGAGGGAGAGCCCACCTTTGGGGTTATATCAGGATTCAGTCACTCCTCCTGGACCTTCAGAATGCACAAAGGAGAATGAACCTTAAGTCTTAGGGGACAAAGACTGCAAGGCTGCTTTCTCTCTCTCTCTGGAGGGTGAAGACTGCCTGAAGTGTCAAGCAAGATTCAACTCGAGGGGGGGTAGGCAAACAGAATGGGTGAACATCAGTCGTGGAAAAACAGGATGGAGGGTCAAGAAAAGAAATGTCTGCTTCTCTAGTCTATAACATTAGAGTGCGGACATCTAACTGTGAGAACAGTCTTATTTTCTCCAACTTACATACCACATAATGAAAAAGTTTTCTATATAAGGTCAGGCGAGTAAAGACCTTCATTTCATATACCATCCAGCAACAAAACAAAGTAGGAAAAAAGACTCCAGTCATGGAAATAGCATAACTGAGCCATCCTAAAAACACTAATAAAAGTTGTATTACAAGAGTGGACAATTTAGATACTGAAAATATTAAACAGTGCATAACTAAAATAAGTAAGCAATGCAGTCATTCTACAAAGGATCTGTAGAAAAGATATTGCAGAGTATCTGTTCCATTTACTAAGGAGCTCTAACTCTGCTTTACCTGCCTGTATGAGCTGCTCCACTTCTGGTTCCTTCTTAATTTCCTTTATCAGTGTTCCTAGGGTAGGCTCAGATTCCCGCATACTCAGCAAAAACCTCCAGACAGACAATGATGACAGTGTACGTTTCTTCAGAGCGGATGACAGTCTGTCGCTAATGTCTCCTGAATCCACACACCCATTCAGAACTTCTTCCATCACCTGAAAAGTAAAGTGTAAAACAATACTGAAAACCTGAATCCTCTAGTTTAAGAAGAATGAGCTATGTAAAGGAAGTCTCAAGGGACAATAACTGTCAGAATGAAGCAAACTTAAGCAGAGTTCCAAAAGGTATGCTCAGCAACTCATACTACCTAATGGAAACTCACAGTAGTAATGCAAAACAGTGCTTCCAAGAATTCTACTTTAATGTTTTTTTTTTTGTTTGTTTTTTTTAAATGTCTACTACTGCTACCTTTTTTTTAATGTCTACTATTTCTTTCACTGTAACATAATTAGAAAACTGTTTCTGGCCAGTGGAACTGCAATAATGTTGCAGAATCTTATGTGAGGAAAGCAATATATTACAATTATGGTACTAGAATAAATGTAAATCTAGAAATGTTGCCAAGTTAAGAGTAGATACATGTACGATGGTGTGATGAACACTAAGTAATGAACACAATGTAAATAAAAGAAAGCAAAAAACAAAGTTAGAAGAAATTCTCACACACGCATTCTTTGGCTTCTCTCTCTTCCCCTCTCCAACAACACATATAATTAGGAAAGATAAGCGGGAGATGAAGGTATATTAATTTGTTATAACTTAGTTTTATATAACCTATAAGAACAAAATACAGTTGTGTACACTTACCATAAATGTAGATGTTCAAGTGTATTCACTGTTGCAGTCATTACATTTGGGTAATCTGCTGGCAGGTTGCCCTCAGTCGGCCTGAATTCCAAAGTCTTGGGTCCTGCATCGGTTGCTGTCTCCTCTTCCATGACGTCAGGTCGTCAGGGGTATAAAACAAGCATAAATAACCAAAATCACAGAAGGTGCAAAAAAGTTACCAATAAGAAACAAAAAGCACCTCGGACCCAACGGAGAATAGCGAACAGTTTAATAAAGCAACCAATCACTAATTAAACGCTGACAATATTACAATACATGTTTTCATGTAGTGGACAGTGGGAGCAAAGGATCTGAGATAGGTGAGCTTCGGAAGCTCATAGGGCAGTTGACACAGTTTGTTGGGCTTCTTACGCCCATCAGCCAATCAGTAACAACGCTGTTATCGTCATTATCTTTGCCCGGCAACCAGGAAGTGGTAAGACGTTCTGCTTCGCATGAAGGAACGGCCGGCTTCATTGAGCACGACAATCGTGAAGCAATGGATATTAATGGTACTGATTTAGGGAGCCTGGATGGGTTCCCTCACATTACTTTAGACATAGGAAATGAGAGGCATCCCCTTGAACATCCGCGAGTCAACCAGATGAGTTTGTGCTTGCGAAACGGAGGTGACAGCAATGTAGTAAAACAAGGTACTGAGCGACAATTGAAAGATATTTTAAATGTAAAATTTGACTTTGGAAAGAGGTTAACTCACACTAAAACTAGTGGAACATATGTTCAGATGTTGGAAGAAATGGATTATTTTTTATACAAATACAAAATGCTTGAAATGGACAATGCATACTTGAAACATTGTTTACATTTAAAGATTGTCCCTAAAGGTCTTAGAGTCTGTAAATATCCAAATAATGTGGTTGAAGGCACTGACTTTTTTCACCAATTAACTGCTGCATTTGATAATTGTGGATTTGAAATAATGAGGGCCGTTATTAAAAATAATGAAGGTGAAATGGAGAAGTTATATAGTAATGTAGAACGTATCAATAATGGTATTGTTAATGACTTACTATTTACTGTAGAAGAAGAAAAAGGAAAATACTACAAATTACTTAGAAACTTAGAGGCTAAATGTGTAGACGTTCAAAATAGAAAAGTAGGTAAAATAGAAACGGATCTAAGTGAATACAAGACGAAGACACAATACCCCAAACCCAAAACTTGGGGAAAGAAAACCATAGTATATCATGAAAAAGACACATGTGACACTATAGAAAATGAGGTGCCTTTTTCCAATGAAAATTAATTAGATTCTGCAGAGTTTCCCCCACTACGGAGGTCAGAAAGATTAATGTATAAAAACCCAGTTAATTATAATTCAAAAAACTACAAAGGGAGGGACTGGAGGCCTCAGGGGAGGAGACAACCATCGTGGAACCATTAGGAACAGTAACAAATGACGGTTTTAAATGGACATTTAATGATTTTAACATTTTCAATTATTCTGAGATTACTGTGACAAAACCTTTTTTGATCTATTTTCTAAAGGCTTTGGTTTTATACCTAGGCAGAGAACTGACATTTTTAAACTTCTTGTGGATATAAAATTATTTATTAGAAAGAAAAATTTGGAATTGTTTTTTAATGGTAAGAAAACTGATTTTAGTGAAGACAGGTTAGCACGTAGAAGCACTTTTAATCCCCCATTACACCCTCAATTAAAAAATTTTGAGTTAGTATTAGAAAATGAATTAAGGAAGTCCTTGAGACGACAAAATGTACAGCCCAACCTGACCTTTTTAGAGCAAGAAACACTTAAGGCAGTGAGTATCAACAAAAATCTTAGAGTGATGAAACCTCACAAAGGTGGAGGGGTAGTACTTATGGATTATATTACCTATGAAGGTAAAATGTTAGATATTTTAAGTGATTCAACTAAGTACACCAGAACATCTATTAATGAAATTAATGTGGCATACAAGAAAATATACATTTTATTAAATGATTTATTAATGGAAGGGCTGATAGATTTGGAAACTTATAATTTATGACATGTGTAAAAACCGAAGGTACCTTCAATTTTTGGCATTCCAAAGGTACATAAGAATGTGAATGACCCACCTTTGAGAGCGATAAGTTTCAGCAGAAGGTTCAGTGACTGCACCATTAGCAAACTATATTGATAAAAAGGTGAAGAAACTAGTCACGAACAACACAAATATTTTGCAGGATTCTTGGGACTTTCTGAGGAAAATGGACAATACTTTATATACAGACAAAGTGGCATTTGGTACCTTGGATGTAATAGATTTATTTACTAGCATACCACACGACATAGGTTTGGTGTGGTTTGAAGAAATGCTAGTTGGTTTTAAAGAAATTACACACAATGATTTTAGAACTGTTTTGGTGTTAATGGAGGTAGTATTGAAAAACAATTTTATCTTTTTTGAAGGAGAATATTTTAGGCAATCTAGAGGTGTTGCTATGGGTGCACATTGTGCTCCTACACATGTTAATATAACAATGGCCTACTAGGAAAACAAATATATTTTAACTTCTGGTTTTAAAAGTATGTGGACATTTTATGGCATATTTTTAGATGACTTGTGTTTTTTATGGAAAGGTGGTGAGGATGATTTTAAGTTATTTGTTGAATACATAAATGGAACAACTGATTTTTTAAAATTTACACATTTTAATAGTCAACAAATAAAGTATTTAGATGTAAACATAGTTAAAACTAAAGAAGGTTTTATGTCTAAAATATATCAAAAAGAGACCTTTTCAAACTCTTATTTACACTACACCAGTTCACATCCACCCCACCAAAAGAGGGGTGTATTAAAGGGTCAACTAGTTTGTTTAAGTAGAATGACTTCAGACGACAACATATTTGTTAGTGAGTGTAAAGTGTTGAAAGGCCTGTTTTTAAACAGAGGCTACCCGAGTGAACTATTTGACCAGAAATGTAAAGTCGTCACTGAAGAAAGGAAAGGTAGATTTGCCCCCATCTTAGGTAAACCAGAAATACCTGTAGTACAAAAAGTGATTAAAGTTGAAACAAAAGACAAATACATTTCAGGTATCACTACCACATATGATGGACAGTCAGGACTGGTAAAAAGAATTATTGATAAAGAATGGAAAAATTTTGCAAAATTTTCAGATTTAAGTCACATTTTTGATAATGAATTAAAATACACCTACAGGAGAGGTAATAATATAAAGAGTTTGCTTGAAAGAGGTACAAACAGATGTGATTTGGAAAAAAGTAGTAAAAAGAAAAAAGGTTTATTTAGGTGTGGATGCTGTAGTTAATGCTCACACCTTATAATAGGTGAATCAGTTTATTTACAAGCTAGGAAAAAGAAAATGATGTTGAATACCTTTGCAAATTGTAACACCAAAGGTATTATTTATTTGGTTCTATGTAAAAGATGCGATGCATTCTATGTTGGTAAAAGTGAAAGGAAATTCAAGCAAAGAATTTATGAGCATCTTTATGATATAAGAACCAAATGTGAAAATAACGCATTATATAAGCACAGCAAGGTATGCACACAAGCTGAATTTCAGTTTTTTTATTTTAGAAACTGTAACAGTTGACCCTAGGGGTGGTATGTGGGAAACACTTGTAGAATATACAGAATTGTACTGGCAAATAATTTTGGAAGCCAGTAGATTCCCAGGTCTTAATGATATGATTTCCCTCACTCCTGTGTTAAAATTGAGAACTGCAAAATTATAAATTTGAGTCCACTTACTATTATTAATTTGTTTAAATTATTAGGTGATTGAGATTTGAGTGCTTTTTAAGACATTATTTATGTTTATGTACATGTTTGTATTCAAAAGTATAAATTATTTATGTTTACCATTTTAAATATGCTGGTGGGGTTGCAATGACATATAAATTCCAGGAAGTGGAACCACAAGTTCTTTTACAAGATGTTTTATTGTTAGTTTGAGAAATCTGTATTAGAATATATTCACCTATGTAATTATATATTATACTTTATATATATTTACACTGGTTATATATCTTAAATTCACAAGATTTTTAAAAAGGTTTTTTAGAATGTCTTTTTACCATTACATACAATGAGAAATAATGTATGTTTTAATTAATATGTATTTAATTGCAATTCTGAGGGTATTGGTTAATTACTAAATTGCTTGCTTTATATAAAGTGTATACAAGGGGATGATTTTATCTGAAGAAGTTTAGGACGAAAACGTGTATTGTAATATTGTCAGCGTTTAATTAGTGATTAATTGCTTTATTAAACTGTTCGCTATTCTCCGCTAGGTCCGAGGTGCTTTTTGTTTGTTACTGGTATAAAACAAGCAGCCAATGCCATTTTCTTTAGTTTTTCTTGCCCAAGATGTCAGGTGCCCCCAAAAAGGTAGCAAAAAAAAAAAAAAAAAAAAAAATATATATATATATATATATATATATATATATATATATATATATATAGGTAGTGGTGCTGCGGTAGTGTTGTCGCGTTCGATTCTCAGCTAGAGCGTCTTCTGTGTGGAGGCGTGTGTGAATGGGCGTGCCTTCGTTGAAGGTTGTGCGTCAGGGCTGGTAACTCAACACGTAAAAATCCACTACCAAACATTAGCGGACCGGAGTTCTGCTGTGGTGACCCCTAACTGGGATAAGCCGAAAGACACAACAACATATACATGCAACAAAACAAACTTTGCCTTCATCTACAAGCAAATACACCACATAGGTTGTAGAAGACAGTGAAGGAAAGAGAAACTTCAGAAGAAAAGGGGGATGGCGGACGGGTAACCTGGACTGCAACAGTGACTACACTCGAACATCTACATTTATGGTAAGTGTACACAACTGTACTATGTTCTTCGTGTTTCACTGTTGCAGTCATTACATTTGGGTAGAATCCCAAAGCTATGGATGGGAGGCTGGAGCTAAATAGCATTAGGGGCAGCTATAAGGCCCTGCAGAACTGCAGTGGCAAAGCCTGCCCTGGACTTGGAGTAGAGATGCAAATGATAATGCTTTGCAAACGTTTGAACAGAACTCCAAGTAGCAGTCTCTAGAATGTCTTTGGTTGGTACTCCTCTGAGAAAGGCTGCTGATGTAGCTGCAGCTCTGGTGGAATGAGACCTAATGCCCTTGGGCACAGGTTTGCCATGGTGTAAGTAGCAGAAACGAATGCAGTGGCTTATCCACTTTGAAATAGTCTGCTTTGAAATAGCCTTTACTTCTGATCCTGCAGCATATGTCACTAGTAACTGCTCAGTTTTTCTTACAGCTTTAAGTCCTGCTCAAGTAGAATCTTAGCTGTCTGTGTACGTCCAATGAATGCAGAATCCTCTCCCCCTTGTTCTGCGGATTCGGATTAAAAGTTAGCAGATGAATTGTTTGGTGAAACCACATTAGGCATAAATGAAGGATTGGTCCTCAGGGACACCCTGTCTGGGTAAAATATGATAAAAGGCTCCACAGCCATGATGGCCTGTAGCTCTGAGACTCTTCTTGCTGAAGTAATTGCTAGGAGCAGAGCTGTTTTCCATGATAAGAACTTTAGATCTGCAGTAGCAGCTGGTTCAAAAGGAGGCAAGGTGAGCTTTTCCAACACATAATTGAGGTCCCATGCATGTACTGGTGATCTTCTGGGGGGGCCTTAAATTTCTGGCTCCTCTAAGATACTGCTTTAGTAAAAGATGAGAAAAGATTGGTGGCTCTGTATTGTAATGAGCCGATATGGCAGAGGCATGGATTTTTATTGATGAGAAAGATGGGTCTTTGTCAAGCATCTCAGTCAAGTATTGTAATATCTGAGGAATATTTGGTTCTGCTGTATCAGTTCCTTGTGTTTGATTCCAAGCACAGAATCTCTTCCATTTATCAGCATAATATGTTCTAGTACTAGGCCTTCTAGCTTCCAAAATGATATCCATCACAGCTTTACTGAGAGATGCTGTTGGTGTAACTACACAATCAGCCATGCTGCCAGGTTCAGTGTTTGGAGCTGATTGTGCAGGGTCTGATTGTTTTGCTGGGACAGTAATTGAGGTCTTTGAGGTAAGGTCCAAGCTGGGTATTGAGACAAGTTCCTTAGGATTGGGTACCAGTATTGGCGTGGCCAGTCCGGTGCAATTAGTATCATCTTTGGTTTCTCTTGTCTGACTTTTAGTAGACCTTGGGAAGAAGAGGCAGAGGAGGAAAGGCATAAACTGATAGGTTTTTCCAAATGAAGGATAGAGCGTCCACTTTCCATGCGTGCCTGTGATAAGTCCTTGTGCAGAATCTTTTCAAATGATAATTTTGAGGAGAGGCAAATAGATCTATGTCCGGGCTCCCCCATTTCTTTGTTATCATGCTGAAGACTTGTGGATCTAGTTTCCACTCATGAGGGTCCGTAAGATTTCTGCTTAAGTCGTCTGCCAGAGTATTTTGTTTTCCTGGCAGGAATTGAGCTTGTAGATGTACTTGGTAAGTCAAAGCTGTGTCCCACAGTGCCATGGCTAGTCTGCAAATGGGGTATGAATGTGTGCCCCCCTGCTTGTTTATATACCACATAACTGTGGTGTTGTCCGTCTTTATCAGTAGTTGTCCTGGATGAAGTAAGTCCTTGAAGGCTGTCAGGGCATTTTGAACAGCTAACATCTCTTTTTGGTTAATATGCAGATGCATTTGTTTTGGGGTCCATATACCCTGAATGCATCTTCCCGCCAAGTGGGCCCCCCATGCATAAAATGATGCATCTGTTGTTAAGGTTTGGTTGGCAGGGGGTAGAGTAAATGGCCGTCCCATGTTTTGGTGACATGCCTTTGCCCACCATAGGAATTCCTGTTGTAGGCAGGGAATGAGAGGAATCATTGTTTCCAGATTGTGACAATGTTGACTCCATAAACCTTTTAGGTACCAGTGAAGTTTCCTCATATGCAGTCTTGCATATGGAATCAGTAGGATGCAGGATGCCATGAACCCCAAAGCCTGCAGAATTTGTCTTGCAGATAACTGGGATTTTGTTGCCATCAGTTTGAAGTAAGTAGTCAGTTGCCTTTGTTTATCTGGCGTGAGGAAAGCCATTTGGGCAGTTGTATTCAAGCTTGCACCCAGGAATGTTATCTTTTGAGAGGGTACCAGTTGTGATTTCATTTTGCTTATTGTGTACCCTAGGCATGTTAGAAGCCTTTTCACAAATGCCAGGTGCTGAAGAAGAATGTCCTTGTTCTCTGCTTGAATGAGACAGTCGTCCAAGTAAGGATATATTTGTATACTTCTTTGTCTGCAAAAAAGCAATTACTGGTGCCAGGCACTTTGTAAACACCCTGGGCACAGTAGATAAGCCAAAGGGCAGTGCAGACAACTGGTAATGCATTAAGCCAGCCTTGAAACGGAGGTATCTTCTGCATGATTCCCTTAATGGGACATGCAGGTATGCCTCATTTAGGTCTAATATCACCAGCCAAGCATTCTTGCCCAGCATGGGCAGAAGCTGCTGCAAAGTTAGCATTTTGAATTTTGGAATGTCCAGGAAGGTGTTCAAAATTGATAAATCCATTATTGGCCTCCAGGCCTTGTCCTTTCTGGGTACCAAGAACAGTCTTGAGTAAAAACCTTGTCCTTTTTCCTGTTCTGGTACTGGCTGAATAAGCCCCCATATCCATGAGGGACGTAACCTGTTTCTGTGCCTCTGTCCATTGATTTTGTGTTAGATCCGGCCAACCGTTTGCCATTGGCAGAGTACGGAAATGGAATCTGTATCCCTGTGATACTATGTTTAGCACCCACTTGTCCTGGGTTATTAACTGCCAATTCTGAGCAAAAAGTGCTAACTTTCCCCCTAAGGGTGCTGCCAAAAGGTAAGTGCTTGGTAATGGCAGAGGGAAGTCATTGGGACTGTTTTCTGTAGGGTTGCGCTTTATCTCCTCCAGATTTAGAGGTAGAAGCACCCCATTGCTTTGACCTGTAAGAATCTTCTGCCTGGTATCTAGAACCTTTAGGGCATCTGGATTTGCCCCTTTGAGCTCTATCGAACACAGGAAAGGACTTTTTGTAAGCCAGTGTCTACTGAATTTTGGTGGTTGCACTTGTAAGAAGTCTTTTACAGTTTGCATAGACTTAGCTTTGTCTTCCATTTTCTTTAAAACCTCTTCTGCCTTAATACCAAACAGAGTATCATATTGTAAAGGTGCATCCAGTAATTTAGCTTTAACATGATCAGGCAAATTTTGCTCTTTTAGCCAGACATGCCTCCTAATCACAGATCCAGTAACTGCGGCCCTGCAGGAGGACTCTAAGGAATCAAAACCACATTGCAAAGTATGATTTCCAACTTGTTCAGCTGCATGCAATAAGTCCTGCAATTCTTTATTTTCTGCACATTCTGAAATCAACATCATTTTCTGTTTCAGCAATCCCATAACATGTTGTTGATACTTGAGCATATGAAACTGGCAGTTTAGGGCCCTAATTGCCAAGGTTGCAGATGTATAAACCTTCTTTCCCCATCTATCCAGTGCCCTTGAATCTCTGTCAGAGGGTGTAGGATTTTTTGTTGTTGAGAGCTTAACTCCCTTTGGACCCTGTGAAATAGTTTCAGGGTCAGCAGCAGGGTTTCTAAATAAAAATTTGTGTGAGTCTGGGACCCTATAATATCTGTCTGGCTTGCTGGGAGCCAGAGGTAAGGAGTCAGGAGTCAAGCTTGACTCCGAAAACACATCATCCACAATGTCTAAAACAGGGGGTATGGCTAAAGGCCTGTGCTGAGGGAGAAGAAGGAAATCCCTGAGCCTCTTTTTTGATTCTGAAAAATCTTGACTCTCCCAGTGAAAATGCTCCCTTAAAATATACAAGGTTTCTCCAAATGAATAATCCTCAGGAGGTGATGCAGATGGGATAGATTCCTCTGCATCAGAATCCTCATAGGGAGGAATAGATAATTCCTGATCAGAAGAGGAATCAGAAGAAATATAAACCTGATCTGAAGATTCATAATCAGTGTCTTGCCTAGGCCTCTTATCATGAGGGGGATGGGAAACACTGATCAAGGTAATTAAGTCTTCAGCCGTTTTGATCATCTGTTTTTTAGGCATAGAGGCCTGTGCACGAGGCTCATGCGTCATTTTTTTTAGCTTTAGAAGTTGCTTTTGTATTTGGTTTTGCTGCTGTCGTCGGTTTTATATAAAAATGTTGAGGTCTGAATACACCCTCAGAAGCTGGTGCCTGCTCACCGGCTCCGGACCCATCCGAGGGAGAGACATCCATGGGCACAATACTTTGAGTATCTCGTGGTGTGCCGGACTCCGCATGGGTCTCGGTAGGGGCCTGCGACTCGAAAGTAGCGGGCATCAGGGGCTGCAAAAGTGCCTCACTGAATACCGGCAAACCAGCGACTGGCTTAGGAGAAGCTTCGTCATTGGTTTTGGACCTCGACAGTCTGTCTCTGTCCTTTTCTTTGCGTTTTTTGTGTACACCGGTAGTTGGACTGCTATCCGACGACATTTCAGGGTAGTTAAATCTGTTTCCAAAATATTTTGAGGCAAAAATATACCACCGTTTAATAGTGCATTGGTTAAATCTAGCACAAAACCGACAGCCAGGCACGTTGTGATCAGGGCCTAAGCAAGGAATACAGTACAAATGGAAATCCTTATGAGGTATTTGCTTCCCACAAGTAATACAATTATTAACTTTTTCTGACATCGGTATGGAGCAAGAAAAAAGTTTCCCCAACAGGGTACTTAGCTTTAGTGAAGACTTCGGTTCTGAAACTCAAACTCGAAAATTTCAGGAGTCGGCCGAACGGCACTTGCGAACTGCTTCTGCTTCGGGCACCGCACGGCATGAAAGCCTAAAGAAAATGGCGTCGGCTGCTTGTTTTATACCTCTAACGACCTGACGTCATGGAAGAGGAGACAGCAAGTGACGCAGGACCCAAGACTTTGGAATTCAGGCCGACTAAGGGCAACCTGCCAGCAGATTACCCAAATGTAATGACTGCAACAGTGAAACACGAAGAACATCAGCACTACAAGCAATAGCAACAAAGCCATAAAAGAAAGGCAGCAAAAGGCAAACAGTATTTATTCCCATTTCATGGTTGCCATATGAGTAAATTAAGAATGATGCTACCACTCCCTGTTTTGCGCTGCATCAAGAAACTGGGCTATCAAAATCAGAAGGTCCTTGAAGCTTTTGATGATAGAAATGTCAACAACTTCCTGTCAGATCTTGCACATTTGTAGTGCATGAACTCCTAAGGACTCTGAACCTGGTTACTTGTATTTTATTTAACACTTAACTCTGCATTGATATGTTTTTTTGCATGCATGATAACTCAATGAGAGAGCTGATCCAATGTGAACTTTCTGTAGCCATGACCTGGACATCAGGAACAGAACAGCTTTCAAAATCGAACAAGATTTGTGACAAAAAAACTCTGTGAAGATAAGCAAGTTAAATATTCAAGGCAATGGCAGAATGTATTAAAGAAGCATTTTAAAAGTGTCTTTATTAAGCATGCATGTTTTAAAAGTGATGTGTACACAATTTCATTATTTTTTTTCATGCAACATACATATATATTTTTAACAATTTTCATTCACACTAGCATTACATAAATTAATTTCTAGCCTTCCCATCAATTCCATTCTTCCTCCTTGAACAGTATTAGGCATATATTGTTCACAAAAATTCCATTTATTTTTTTATTCGATCATTCTCTTTATAAAAATCTCACTCGATTTCTTTTTCTTTAACGATAGTCAATACTTTAGTTATGGGTGGTTTAGATTCTGATTTCTGTTTTTTAGTGACTGCTTTTTTTTTTTTGGAAGCCAGTAGCATTAAACTTAGTAAAGCCTCACTATGTCTAGATAATTCAGATTTAATAGCCCAGCTGAAAAGTATCATTTACTTAGTTACAGTTATCTGCTCCCCAATATTTTTAAGTACTCTGCAGGAATTGTTGAAATCTGCCAACCTGTTACATTTCAAAAAAAAAAAAAAAAAAAAAAAAAATATATATATATATATATATATATATATATGTGTGTGTGTGTGTGTGTTTACTATCATTATTTTGAACGGCAAAACATTTGCCGCTTGAAATAACGAAAAGTTAAACCAAATCCAAACTTTTCGAACGTACACAATGTCGCCCCAAATGATCGACACATTTGAGTCGATATTGTCGCCGAAAATGTCACGTGATAGCCGTATAGGAGCTGATGTAAATCAAACTCCTATACAACATATGTGTTTGCAGGGGCTGCACCCACCCCCGCTACTAATATATTCCAACACAGAGATCGCACTACAGTAGGGATATGGATGAATTTCCAATCCCCACTGTACCGCGATCTCCATACATATAGCATGTATGCGAATGCAGTACTGCATTCACATAAGTGCGTTCGACTATCCAATACAATTTACATTTTGTGCACGACATTCTGATTTTCGGCAGCATAACTGCAGACAGAATGCTGTTCGCATAAATGATAGTTAACCTAATATATATACACACACACACACACATATAGATATACATATATATATATATACATATAGATATACATATATATATATATATATATAAACAGACACACACACACACACACACACACACACACACACACACACACACACACACACACACACTCCCAAGTACCTCTCCCTTTCCTGTCACACATCCTGCATTTGCTACCCTCCTGAGGAAAATTTCTCTGGAGTCTGCTTGGGGTATAATATACCCATGCACTTCCACTTAACCAGCATTGCTCCTGGTTTGCCCCTGAAAACAGACTGTGTCCAGTGGGGCTACCTGGTTAACAAATGGGTTTTATTATTGTTACTATTATTATTATTATTACCACTAATACAAGTATTACTATTAGTATTATTAATATTACCTTTTCATTCTTTCTTCCCAAACTTTTCTAAATTCTTCTAATTGATTCATAAACTTATCATATTATATTTTATATGTTCTACTCATTATCTATTTTTTAAGGGCAGGTTCTGTTCTAGACTCGAATAAAAAGACAAATGGAGCAGGTCTTTCATTTAGCATTCTCTTATTCCATTCTCTTTGCCTAAACTCTGTTAACAATCCCTGGTAGAAAGGACAGTCTCTAATATGAAGTCCAAACTTCTGCACCGCCTAATTTTCCTCTATTACCTTTCCCTTTCCTCCCCAGTTATTTGTTTCTGTTCCTTTGCTAATTTTCTCCAACAGATTCCAGCCCCTTCCTGCCTATCTTCTATATTCCTACTTGTAATCATCCCTATTGGTAAAATTTCCTTTCTCCATTTCTATATTAAGTTTTAGAATGCTTTCTCCTACCAAATAATATTTTGCATGATTGCTGTTATTCTCCTTAAAGGCCTCCACCCAAACTACTTACTCTATCACTAGTTCTTGAACTCCCCACCACCTTGTTTCATCATTACATACTTCCACCTTGAATATATAATCTTTTATTTGAGTAATATAAATGAGCTTTAACTGCACAGTATCTCTTCAATTCAGGTAATCCCAAGCCACCTTTTTCTATGGGGTGAGTCAGCTTATCCCTCTTAACTCCTGCCATATTCCCCTCCCATAAAAATTCCTTCAGCTCTTTAATTATCATCCACAGATGCTCATCATATTGATCACTGCTGCAATGGCCTTAGCTTTATGGGTTATATCCTGACAAGGATATAACAGCTGGACAGCTTCCAAAGATTTAGGGCACCTTCCATGCACACAAATTGTCTGGTAGCTCGAGCTGAGTTGACTAAAAGAGACGTTTTGATGACAAGCCCTACAAAGCTTTTCTGTCAACAGACAGAGGGAGGTTGAGCCCTGAAAGGTCAATGCTACGAAAAACAAAAAGTGAATATCCACATCCTGGCATAAAAAACACACCAAAAAACAAGGAGGAATGGAGGGAACAGCTACTGCAGCAATGATCATTCAAACAACTATTTTTACGGTAGGTTTACTTACACAACTGTACTATGTTCATCATATTAATCCTTGCTACAGTAGTCATACAGATGTGTAGATTTCCCTAGCTTACTACATTTAGCAGGTGGAAGGAAAACAGTCTAAGAGACCCTGGAGAATGGTTCTAGCAAAGCCTGGCCTGGACATACAGAAGGAATCGACCTTATAGTGCTATGTAAAAGTATGTGCAGAGGACCAAGTAGCAGCTTCTAGAATACCTCTAGAATCCAACCTTTTCCAAAAAGCCAAAGATGAGTGGGCCTTGACCTTGCTGGAATATTTCTGTTATTATGATGAGTATAACAAAAGGTAATAGCCTTAGAAAACAATTAGGAAATACTCTGTTTTGACACAGGTTGTCCCATCTTATGTTCACAAGAAATGAACAATGTATCCAAAGTTCTGAATGACTTACTGCTGCCAAGATAGTACTGGAGTTGTCTGTGGACATGCAAGTTACAGAGTATACTTTCTCCCTCACTTTTATGTTCAGGAGAGAATCTGGGGAGATGGAGAGTTTGGCTTAAAGTAAACTTGGATACCACTTTGGGTGTAAAGGAAGTGTTAGTTCTCAAAGAACCCTTGTTCCTGTGGAAAAAGAGATAGAGTTGACTAACCAAAACAACTTGCAACTTGGATACTCTTCTTACAGAAGTCAATCAGTAAAACTGTTTTCCGTGTTAAGAACCCCAAAAGTCAGCCAGGTTAGCTAGTTCAAATGGAGCAAGTATTACCTTCTCTAACACAAAATTAAAATCCAAGGAGGGTCTTGGGGGCCTATTGTGCAAAACCCCTTTCAAAAACATTCTGACATGAGACTCCATTGAAAGAGGAGCATCCATGGGCAGACATGCCGAAATGGCCGATAAATAAACCTTGTTAGAGGAATAAAAAAGGCCATAGTATAGCAAGTCACAAATACTTCAAAACCAGGAACAACTAGCCTTGAATGGGTGCTGGTTGTGCTGTTGGCACCAGCTAGAAAATCCTTTTCCATTTGTCAATATATGACTTTCTAGTTGCAGTCTTTTTTGCCTCTATAAGTACCTGCTGCACATCCTCAGTATACAGGTACCTAAAAGGAATTAAGACCCTATCATCTAGGCAGTCAACTGAAGTTGATTGATGTTGGAGTGTATCAAACACCCCTGTTCTTGTGTGAGTAGATCCAGTCTGTGAGGAAACTTGTGGTGACTGCCTCTAGCCATTTCCCAAAGAAGGGACAGCCATGGCTGCCTGAGCTGGAAGGGAATCAGAACAATGATCTTGAAAGATTCTTTCTGAATCTTCAGAAATACCCTGGATATTACTGGAAAGGGTGGAAAAGCATGCAGGAACATTCTTGTCCAAGAATATCTGTCTTCCAGGCCTTTTTGCATGGAGTCCTAGAAAGTACAGTTGTGTACACTTACCATAAATGTAGATGTTTGAGTGTATTCACTGTTGCAGTCATTACATTTGAGTAATCTGCTGGCAGGTTGCCCTCAGTCGGCCTGATTAACAAAGTCTTGGGTCCTGCGTCGGTTGCTGTCCCTTCTTCCATGACGTCAGGTCATCAGGGGTATAAAACATGCAGCCGACGCCATTACATCATTTTTTCTTGCCCCAGATGTCAGGTGCCTCCCAAATGGGGAGCAATATATATATATATATATATATATATATAATTTAAAACATAAAAAATATACCTCCACACAAAAAGCAAATACACCAAAAAGGCTTTTAAGCACAGTAAAAGAAAGGAGAGGTATAGTAAGAGAAAAAACAGGGGGCTGGAGGGTGGGTAACCAGGACTGCAACAGTGAATACATACGAACATCTACTAAGTGTACACAACTGTACTATATTCTTCGTGTTTCACTGTTGCAGTCATTACATTTGGGTAGAATCCCAAAGCTATGGTTGGGAGGATGGATTTATACAGCATTAGGAGTAGCTATAAGGCCCTGCAGGACAGCAGTGGCAAAGCCAGCTCTGGATTTAGAGAAGAGAGGTAAATGGTAATGTTTGGTGAACGTATGAACTGAGCTCCAAGTAGCAGCTTCTAGAATGTCTCTGGTAGGACCCCCTCTGAGAAAGGCTGCAGAAGTAGATGCAGCCCTGGTGGAATAAGATCTGATCCCCAGAAACGAATACAATGGCTTATCCATTTGGAAATAGTCTGCTTTGAAATAGCCTTTCCCTCTGCCCCCGCAGCAAATGCCACCGATAGTTGTTCAGATTTTCTTAGAGATTTTGTCCTGTTTAAGTAGAATTTTAGTTGTCTGTGCACATCCAATGAATGCAGAATCCACTCACCCTTGTTCTGTGGATTTGGGAAGAAAGTTGGCAGATGAATGGTCTGATTAAGAGCCACACTGGATACCACCTTAGGCATAAAGGATGGATTGGTCCTGACAGCAACCCTGTCCAGGTAAAAAATAATGAAAGGCTCCACTGCCATAAGAGCCTTTAGTTCTGAAATCCTTCTTGCTGAACTGACTGCTAAAAGTTTTCCAGGAGAGAAATTTTAGGTCTGCAGTAGCAGCTGGCTCAAAAGGAGGTAGAGTGTTTTTTTCCAAAACAAAATTGAGGTCCCCATGCAGGAGTTGGTGCTCTCCTGGGAGGTCTTAAATTTTTGGCCCCTCTGAGATACTGCTTTAGCAGAGGATGAGAAAAGAGGGGAGGGTCTGTGTTGTAATGAGCTGAATCGGCAGATGCATGGATTTTTATGGAAGAAAAAGATAGGCCCTTGTGAAGCATCTCAGTTAAGTATAACAGAATCTGAGGAATATTGGGCATTGCTGTGCTTATTCCTTGTGCTTGGTTCCAGGCACAGAATCTTTTCCATTTGTCGGCATAAGATTTTCTAGTACTAGGCCTTCTAGCCACCAAAATGACATCCATCACAGGTTTGCTGAGAGATGTAAAGGGTGAAATTAGTTGATTAGCCACTCTGCAAGATTCAAAGTTTGGAGCTGAGTGTGCAGAATTTGGTAGTTCTGCTGAGACAGTAGGTAAGGTGTCTGAGGCAGGTGCCACGGAGGAAGGTGCGACACATTGCGCAGGAGAGGGTGCCAGTGCTGGCAAGGCCAGTCTGGAGCAATCAGAATCATTTTTGGTTTGTCCTGTTTGACTTTTAGTAGGACTTTGGAGAGCAGAGGCAGAGGGGGAAAGGCATAGACTGATAGGTTTTTCCAGTTGAAGGATAGAGCATCCACTTTCCAAGCTTTTTTGTGATGAATTCTTGTGCAGAATTTGTCCAACTGATAGTTTTGGGGTGAGGCAAAAAGATCTATGTCCAGGCTCCCCCATTTGCATGTCAACATGCTGAAAATTTGTGGTTCCAGTTTCCATTTGTGTGGGTCCCATAAGATTTCTGTTTAGTTTGTCTGCCAGAGTATTTTGCTTTCCTGGCAGGAATTGAGCTTGTAGATGTATTTGATAAGTCAAGGCTGTGTTCCACAATGCCATGGCTAGTCTGCAAAGGGGGTAAGAATTTGTAACCCCCTGCTTGTTTATGTACCACATGACCATGGTGTTGTCTGTCTTTATCAGTAGTTGTCCTGGATGAAGGTAGTCCTTGAAGGCTGTCAGAGCATTCTGTACAGCTAGCATCTCTTTCTGATTGATATGTAGGTGCATTTGATATGGGCTCCATTTGACCTGAATGCATCTCCCTGCCAGATGCGCCCCCCCCCCCCAAGCATAGTCTGATGCGTCTGTCGTCAGGGTTTGGGCGGCAGGGGGTGGGGTAAATGACAGTCCCTCGTTTTGGTGGCAGGCCTCTGCCCACCATAGGAACTCTAGTTGCAGGCAAGGTATGATAGGAATCACTATTTCCAGGCAGTGACAATGTTGACTCCATAAGCTTTTAGGTACCATTGAAGTTTCCTCATATGCAGTCTTGCATATGGAATTAGAAGAATGTAGGAGGCCATGAACCCCAAGGCCTGCAGAATTTGTCTTGCAGATAGCTGGGTTTTGTGGCCACCTGTTTGAAGTAAGTCATCAACTGAATTTGCTTTACTGGCGTAATGTAAGTCATCTGGGCAGTTGTATTCAAGCTTGCACCCAGGAATGTAATTTTTTGAAAGGGTACCAGTTGTGATTTCTTTTCGTTTATGGTGTACCCTAGACAAGTTAGAACCCTTTTTACAAATGCCAGATGTTTTAGAAGTGTGTCCTTGTTTTCTGCCTGAAATAGACAATCGTCGAGGTATGGATAAATTTGAATATTTCTTTGCCTGCAAAATGCAATTACTGGTGCCAGGCACTTTGTGAAGACCCTGGGCGCAGTAGATAAGCCAAAGGGCAGTGCAGAGAACTGGTAATACAAGTAGCCTGCTTTGAAGCGAAGGTATCTTCTGCAAGGTTCCCTGATTGGGATATGCAGGTAAGCCTCTTTTAAGTCTAGAGTTACCAACCAGGCATCTTTGTCTATAGTAACTGTGGAAGAGTCAGCATCTTGAATTTTGGAATGTCCAGAAATGTATTTAGAATGGATAAGTCCAGAATTGGACCCCATGATTTGTCTTTTCTGGGTACCAGGAAAAGTCTTGAATAGAAACCTTGTCCCTTTTCTTTTTCTGGTACTGGTTGAATAGGCCCCATATTCATGAGGGACATAACTTGTCTCTGGACCTCTGCCCACTGATTTGGAGGCAGACTTGGCCATCCATTTGGGATTGGCAACATGTGGAAATGAAATCTGTATCCCTGGGATACTATATTTAAGACCCATTTGTCCTGGATAATCAGTTGCCAGTTTCATGCATGAAGTGCCAGTTTTCCCCCCAAAGGGGCGGCCAAAAGATAAGTGCTTGGTGATTGCAGTGGAAAGTCATTGAGACTGTTTACGTTAGGGAGGTGCCTTGTTGCTTCCAGATTTGGAGGTGGACGCACCCCATTGCTTTGTTCTAAAGGTTCCTTGCGACTGAAACCTGGAGCCTTTGGAATGTCTGGATTTGACCTGAGCGGCTCTTGTGGGTACTGGAAAGGACCAGTTCTTAGTAGGCCAGTGTCTACTAAATCTGGGTGGCTGCACTTGTAAGAAATCTTTCATAGTTTGCATAGATTTAGCTTTATCTTCCATCTTTTTCAAAACTTCTTCAGCCTTGTTACCAAAGAGACTATCCTGTTGTAAAGAAGCATCCAATAATTTTGCTTTAACGTGGTCAGGCAGACTTTGCTCCTTGAGCCAAGCATGCCTTCTTATCACAGATCTAGTTACAGCAGCCCTGCAAGAGGCCTCCAAGGAATCAAAACCACATTGCAAAGTATGTTTTCCAACTTGTTCAGCTGAATGTAATAAATCCTGCAACTCTTTATTTTCCACACAGTCAGAAATCAACATATTTTTTTTTTAAGTAAACCCATGACATGCTGTTGATATTTAAGCATATGAAATTGACAGTTTAAAACCCTGATTGCCAAGGTTGCAGACGTGTAAACCTTCTTACCCCATCTATCCAGTGCCCTGGAATCTCTGTCAGAAGGGGTAGGATTTTTAGCAGTAGAGGCCTTAACACCCTTGGGACCCTGAGAAATGGTTTCAGGGTCAGCAGTAGGGTTTTTGCAAAGGAATTTGTGGGAGTCAGGAACCCTGTAGTATCTGTCTGGCTTACTAGGAGCCGGAGGCAGGGAATCAGGAGTCATACTGGATTCTGAGAAAACATCATCAACAATATCTAGAACAGGAGGTATAGCCAAAGGCCTATGCTGAGGAAGAAGAAGAAAATCCCTAAGTCTCTTTTTAGATTCAGAGAAATCCTGACTCTCCCAGTGGAAGTGTTCCCTTAAGGTATGCAAAGTTTCTCCAAAAGAGAAATCCTCAGGGGGAGAAGCAGAAGGAATGGAGTCTTCTGCATCAGAGTCCCCAAAAGTGGGTATAGATAAATCCTGATCAGAAGAGGAATCAGAAGAAATGGAAACCTGATCTGAAGATTCATAGTCAGTGCCTTGCCTAGGCCTCTTAGCAGGAGGGGGATGGGTACCCCTGATTAAGGTAATTAAATCTTCAGCAATTTTGATCATTTGTTTTTTAGGCATTGGGGCCTGTACACATGGCCCAAGCGTCGTTTTTTTAGACATACAAGTAGTTGTTGGTCTTAGTTTTGACGATGGTGTCGGTTTAATATACAAATCTTTAGGCCTGAAAACACCCTCAGAAGCCGGTGCCTGCTCAGCGGCTCCGGACCCATCTAAGGTAGAGACTTCCGCGGGTTCAATACTTAAAGAATCTCGCAGCATACCGGACTCCGAATGGGTCTCAGTAGAGGCCTGAGAATCAAAAGTAGCGGGCATCAGGGGCTGCAAAAGCACGTCACTGACTAACCGCGAACCGGCGACTGGCTTAGGAGAAGCTTCGTTGTTGGTTTTGGACCTCGACGGTCTGTCTCTGTCTTTTTCTTTGTGTTTTTTAGGTATTCCGGTAGTCGGATTGCTAACCGACGACATTTCTGGATAGTTAAATCTTGAGCCAAAATATTTAGAAGCAAAAATATACCGACGTTTAATCGAGCGTTGATTAAATTTAGCACAAAACCGACAGCCAGGTACGTTGAGGTCAGGGCCTAGGGAAGGAATACAGTACAAATGAAAATCCTTATGAGGCATTTGATTCCCACAAGTAATGCAGTTATTAACTTTTACTGACATCGGGAAGGAGCAAGAAAAAGTTTCCCCAACGGGGTATTTAGCTTTTAGATGAAGACTTCGGTTCTGAAACTCGAAAACAAATTTTTCAGGAGTCGGCCGACCAGCACTTGCGAACTGCTTCTGCTTCGGACACCGTGCGGCAAGAAAGACTGATGTAATTGCGTCGGCTGCATGTTTTACACCCCTGACGACCTGACGTCACGGAAGAAGGGACAGCAACCAACGCAGGACCCAAGACTTTGTTAATCAGGCTGACTGAGGGCAACCTGCCAGAAGATTACCCAAATGTAATGACTGCAACAGTGAAACACGAAGAACATCAGATTCTTGCCTGTTGACTGCTCAGAGAGGAGGCAAACAGGTCTACTTGAGGAACTCCCCACAGATGGATCAAATTTTGTATGACCCCCTGATCTAGTTTCCAATTGTGAAGGTCTGCCCTGGTCCTGCTCAGCTTGTCCGCCACACAGTTTTGCACTGATGGAATGCAGAATACCTGTACAGTGAAACTGTGCCATGAAGCTGTATCCCAAGCTAACATGGCCAGTTTGAAAGGGGGTATGACCTGGTTCCCCACCCTCCCCCACTTGGTGATGTACTATATGACTGTGGTAATGTCTGCCACAACATGAACAGGTCACGGGGATAAAAGCTAATTCAAAGAGTTGAGTGCTGTGATCAGCACAAGCTTTTCTTTAATATTTATGTGCCTGCATTTGTCCTGGAGTCCCTGCACTTTTAACCCACCTGAAACTACTCCCTGAGCACAGTCCAAGGTGTCTGTGGTGGTTGACTGCTTTGGGATTGGAAAGGAAAAGGGGAGATCTGGATTTAAGTATATCTCTTGTCTTCACCAAGTGATTTCTCTTCTGACATCCTCAGCAGTGCGATTTGAGTCGGTGCTGAGACCAAAGAGACTTCAGATACCACTGTTTTTTTTTCATGTGGAGTCTTGTCAGGATTATCACAAGAATCATAGAAGAGATAAGACCCAAAATCCTGAGGTATTCCCTCAAAGTGACTGAAATGTGAGAGAAAAACATTAGAAATAGCTCTAGATATAGATCTATTTTTTTTTTGTGTGGAAGAAAATAAGTTATGTACTCACCATAACGTTCCATCTGAGTAGGTAGCTTCATTTGTCTGCAACCTGTGGGTCTTGGATCCGATATCGGATCCGAGCCGGCAACTTGTTTCATAGCTAATGGATCCGAGCTCCTAGCTCCTCCCCTCACCCATAATCCCCTGCCAACCCTCCATGACCTCAGATCAAGTTTGCCCCTCAATATGTACCCAAAAAGGGTATTCCAACTTACATAGATCCGCTGAAGGCCAGGGGGAAGGAGGGGGGGATGGTTGCAGACAAATGAAGCTACCTACTCAGATGGAACGTTATGGTGAGTACATAACTTCTTAATCTGAAGTAGGGACTTCATTTGTCAGCAACCTGTGGGACAGAGTCCCCAGCTACCTGAATCTTGGGTGGCCATCATGGAAGGATATTGCGGAGCACCGCAGAGCCAAAGGATGCTCTCCCTCTAGAAATCACGTCCAGTTTGTAGTGGTTAATAAAGGTATGAAATGAGGCCCAAGTGGCTGCCGAACAAATATCATCCAATGGAACTCTAGATTTGAAGGCCGCAGAAGTAGAGATGGAATGAGTGGAATGTGCGCAAACTCCTTCAGGTGCGGGTCTCCCAGAAGCTTGGTACACTAACAGGATACATTGTGAAATCCAGCGTGATAGAGATATTTTTGATATTGCTTTCCCCAAATTAAATTTGGCAAAGGAAATGAACAGCTGGTCGGATTGTCTGTGACCAGCTGTTCTATGAGTATAAAAACGTAGCTGCCTATGAACATCTAATGAGTGCAGCTTGTACTGTCCTTTATTCTGATATTTAGGAAAGAAAACCGGTAAATTTATGGATTGATTTATATTGGTTTCTGATGCTATTTTGGGAAGGAAAGTGGGATTGATCCTGAGGTACACTCTGTCCGGATGAAAGATCAAATAAGGAGGCTTCACAGAAAGAGCTTGAAGCTCTGAAACTCTTCTCACTGAAGTAATGGCTACAAGGAATGCTGTTTTCCAGGACAAGTATTTGAGATCTACTGAAGCAGCAGGTTCAAAAGGTGGAGCAGTCAGGGCTTGAAGAACAAGTGAAAGATCCCAAGGTGGTACGGCTTCTTTTATAGGGGGTCTAAGCAAAAAGGTGCCTTTGAGAAAGGTTTTACACAATTTGGCCGACATCAAGGGCCCTGTGTCATGTCCCACATGGTAATGGGAGATGGCAGCCAATTGCACTTTGACAGTTGAGCAACTAGCGCCTTCCTGAAAAAGTTCGGTTAGGAAGTCTAATATGGATGGAAGAGGAGCCATAAAGGCATCTAGATTATGATGCTCCGCCCAGACGGAGAAACGTTTCCATTTACTGCTGTACACTTTCCTGGTGGAGGGCTTATGCGCTGCCACAAGGATGGCTTTGACTGGTGAAGAGATACCGGGAGTCCTAACTAGGAGTGGAACTGGAGCAACCAAGCTGTCAGCTTCAGATTGCCCAGATTTGGGGTCGGTAAGTCTGACGGATGGGAGATTAGATCCGGACTGGGATCCAGAATCCAAGGGGGATTCACTAGGTGAGACCACAGGTAAGGGAGCCAAATTTGCCGAGGCCAGAATGGGGCAATGAGGATCATCCTGCTCCCCAACCGTGAGGCTTTCTGTAAGAGTTGCAGCATCAGGGGTAGAGGAGGATAGGCATAAATTAGACCGGGTGGCCAAGCATGCACCAGAGCATCTCTTGGGGTTTCCCCTGGAGGGGGAATCAGAGCGAAGAAATTGCCGCATTTGGTGTTTGAGGGAGAGGCAAAATGATCGCAGCAGGGTTGCCCCCATATTGCGAATATCTGCTTCACTACTAGTGGGTTGAGAGACCACTCGTACGGGGTAAGAAGGGTACGGCTGAGTTTGTCCACTAGGATGTTGGCCCGCCCCGGAATGTGCGTTGCAATCAGAAAGTGGTTGGTGGAAATCGCCCATTCCCACACTCTCATGGCTTCGCGGCATAGAGGGTAAGACCTGGTTCCCCCCTGTTTGTTGATGTACCAGACAACCGACATGTTGTCCGACTGAATTGCAATCGTTCCTAGGGGGAGGAGATTCTGAAGTGCTTGCAACGCGTACAGCACTGCTCTCATCTCCAGAACGTTGATATGCAGGGAGGTCTCTGTATCGTTCCACGTGCCTTGGATGGTCCTGCCTAAATAATGCCCCCCCCCCATCCGAGGCGGGAGGCGTCTGTGGTCGCCGTGGTGAGAGGGGGAGAGGTGCAGAAGGGTCGGCCCGTATGGAGATCCGGAGCATGGAGCCACCATAATAGAGCCCTCCTGCAAGCCTTGCTGATAGCAATGGGGTGATGGAGAGGAAAGGACCATTGTACTAGAAGGGTCCATTGCAGTACCCGCATGTTCAGACGGGCAGATGGAAGGAGCATTATCGCTGCCGCCATGGAGCCCAGCGTCCTCAGGACCAATTCCGCCGGTGGGGTCTCTGATTGGAGGATAGCCCGCACATGAAGTTGCACATTCCGTAGTCGTTCCGACGTCAGAAAGGCTCGTAGATCTCTGGTGTCTATTCTGGCTCCTATGAATTCTATGACTTGTGTCGGGGCCAGAAAGGATTTGTCGGCATTGATGGTGATGCCTAACTGTGGGGCTAGGCAGAGAAAGAAATCTCTGGCTGTGCAAAGTAGATGCCTTGTTGGGGCGGTCAGGAGCCAGTCGTCCAGGTACGGAAAGACCTGTATTCCCTGAAGTCTCAGGTGGGCCGCAATCACTGCTAATACCTTGGTGAACACCCTGGGGGCTGTGGTGAGGCCAAAGGGAAGGACCCTGAACTGGTAGTGACTGGCTCCCAGCCGGAAGCGGGGTAACCTCCTGGATCGTCTGTCCATTAGAATGTGGTAGTACGCATCCTTGAGGTCTATAGAGCACATTTAATCGTTCTCCCTTAGAAGGAGGAGAATAGATTGAAGAGTGACCATTCGGAATTTTTCCTTGGTTACCGACAGGTTCAAACGGGACAGGTCTAGAATCGGTCTCAAGTCCTCCGTCTTTTTTGGCACCAAAAAGAACCTGGAGTAGAACCCTAATCCGAGCTGGTCTTGGGGGACGGGCTGGATGGCTCTTTTTCTTAGCAGCTGCTGAATTTCTGTGGATGCAGCCTCCCTCTGATCGGGTGGTACATCGGGGAGGTTCTTGAATTTGGGGACATGAAGTAATGGGATTTTGTACCCTCTGGATATAATTCGAAGCACCCAGCGGTCTGTCGTGATGGACTCCCATGCCGCTAGGTGCTCCGAGAAGCACCCCCCGACTGCATCCAGAGTGGAGCAGTCGGGCAACCCTTCAGGGCTGCTGCGTGGGCCGGTCAGAGAAAGGTTCTCTGGACCCAAAGTTTCTCGGAGCCCCTCTGCCCCTGGGGCGGCGTCCTCCCTGTCCTCCTCTGCCACGGAAGGACTGGTTGTCCGGAGCGGGTTGGGAATGTTGCGATTTCTGGAACCACATCTTCTTCTGACCCTTTTGGTTCTTCGAAAAGGACCGCTGGGGAGCAGAGAAGCGGACTCCGACGGCAGACAACGTCTTCCCGTTCTTCTCGCTCTGGACAAGTGTCTTGCGAACCGTTTTGCCAAACAGGGCAGAACCATCAAAAGGGGCGTTAGCAAAGGACGCTTTAAAGGGCTCTGCAAAGTCACAATGACGGAGTCAGGCCTGACGTCTCATGACTAGGCCCGCTCCGCTAGCTCTAGCGGCTCCCTCGGTGGCGTGGGACAATAGCCGCATAGAGGTGTTTGAAATGGATCTCAGAGTGGCCATTCGGGTGGAGTACAACTGTTTGTCTTCCGCCGACATGGACTTGGGGGGGGGGGGGGGGCAGTGTATTCTTTGATAAGATCCCGCTGCATCCTAATGACATGTGCCATATAGTTCAGAGACCTTACCGAGAAGGTCGCTGAACTAAAAACTCGCTTCCCTAAGCGGTCCATCGAGCGGGACTCCTTGCTCGGTGGATGGACTGAGGGGCTCTCCTGAGCTAGTTCCCTCTTCGTGGCTGCCGCCATCAACATGGCATCTACGGGGGGACCCTTGCTCCAGTGTGACCGGTCTGCGGGGGGGCTTAGTATCCTGTCCGGGCATTTGGGTATTGGCTCCACGGTGTCCGGGTCCTTCCACGCCCTGGTGGTAACAAGGTCCACCAAGGGGTCGGCCGGAGGGGACACCCAAGAGGTAGACGGGCCTGCTTCGAATGCCTCCAGAAACACGGACTCGTCGGAGGAAGACTTGGGGGCAGACCACCTACCTCTGATCCACAGCATCTCCATGATGTCTCCAAAGGAGACATCCTCAGGGGGTGATCTTGGGGAGCCTTCCCCTTCATCCAAGTCCATGTCCTCAGTTAAGGACTCAGGGGAGTCCACGTGCCTCCTCTTGCACTTTTGCTTGCGGGGCACTTCCTCGGGGGCGCTGTCTGAGGAGGTCTCGCCATCAACATCCTGTTCCAATGGAACTACCTGGGACATTGAAGCAGGCTGTCCCTTAGGCCGGGTGATGAAAGCCTGGCCCAGCAGAGAGGGAGTGCAGGGTGGAGCCGAAACAAGGGCCAGGGGTCTGGATGCTCTTGACAGAGCCCTCTCCACTACATCGAAGGCCAAGGGGGAACTGCTCTCTCTGGGCTCCGAGAGTCGGCTCCCACTCGGATCCAATGAAGGGATCGGAACCGGCGCCGAGATCATCGGATCTGAAGGACCAGTGCGCTCCGACCTGGACAGAGCCGAAGGCACACTGAATCCCTCGGATCCGAAGCTCGGGCCACGGCTCCGAGATGTCGGATCCGACAGTCTCATGGGCAGGGTCGGATCCGAAGTGCCAAGTACTGTCGGCGCCGACCCACCCCTGGCTCCGACGCTGCTCGGCTCCGAACGCTCCGAACCCGGGTAGCGGGTCGGAGAAGGAGCAATTGGAGCAAACAATGGTGTCGAGCTCCCCCCCAAAGGGGGGGGGCAAGAGCACTCCCATCTGCAGCTGGGCCTGGATGAATCTTCGCATCATCCGGTCCAAGTCTGCATCAGACATGCTGAATGTTGATCTCGAAGAGGCCACCGAGGCAGGCCTGGAATGCCGCCTCGATGGAGATCGGGCCTCCTCCTCCTCGGGCCCTGGGGAGAAGCAAGGAGATCGGAGCCGAGGAGAAGGAGACCTAGAAGCAGTGGAGGGAGAAGCCCGCTTAGCTGGTGGGGCCGAAGCGGAGGCCTCGGCCCGCCGCTTGTGGTGCTTCTCCCTCCGTTTCTCCCTCCTAGCCTCCCTGTCCTCCGGCGCTTTAGCGGGAGTTTGAGTCCCGGCCAAAGGAAGGGGGGCAGGAGTGGCAACAACCACAGCCTGTGGTAGTGCCACGGGAGCAGCGGAGGCCGGAGCCGAGTCCGGGGGCAAAAGTCCCGCCAGGACCAGCTTCGACCTCCGCTCTTTCAGTGCCCTGGGGTTGAACGCTGCACAAATGGTACAGCCTGAGGTGAGGTGTTCAACCCCAAGGCACCGAACGCACCGAGTGTGGCCATCAGCCGGGGAGAGCTTATGGCCACACTCGGTACATTTAGAAAAAATGGCTTTTGGGGCCTCAGCCATACTTTAAAGAAAAAGGAGTGCTACACAAACACACAGGCCCCAAAAACACAACACACACACACACACTCACTAATGACCAGCGAAGGGAGGGAAAAAACTATGTAAAAAAATTTAATATTACAGGGAACCTAACTCTTACACACTTTTTTAAATTAAGGTATAAAAATTTGACAGAAAAACAGACTTAACTGACGATTTTTTGCTAGAGCTCAAGGAATCCAGCCATCCACAAGCGCAGCAAACTAGATCTGAGGTCATGGAGGGTTGGCAGGGGATTATGGGTGAGGGGAGGAGCTAGGAGCTCGGATCCATTAGCTATGAAACAAGTTGCCAGCTTGGATCCGATATCAGATCCAAGACCCACAGGATGCTGACAAATGAAGTCCCTACTTCAGATGCTGCTTTAACTGAGTTGTCATCCCAGGAACGTAACTGTGTGAAGGAGTTAAGAAAAATGTTTGATTGTTCTCTTGGAATCCCAATTTGTGCAAGAGATCTCTCACCCAAGAGTCAGATTCATGACAATTTGAAAAAGGCACTGCAAAAATAAGGAAGTTATCTAAATATGGAAAATGTGGATACTCTGTAGCCTGCAATGAGCTATAACTGAAGCTAGACACTTTGTGAACACTCTTGGTGCAGTGGATAGTCCAAAAGATAAGACAGAGAAATGATAATGTGATCCAGATACATACAACCTTAAGAAATATCTGAAGTCTGGATGAATAGTATCTTTTAAGTCTAGTGTTACCAGGAAACCTGAAAGAGGAAGAGAAGAGGTAAACAAGATGTGAAGTGACATAATTTTAAACTTTGGCATCATCACATCACGGGTTTAGGAAAGAAGGCTCCAGAACTTCTGTCCAAGCATTTTCTTTTTTTGGCACAAAGAAAATCCTTGAATAAAAACTCTTTCCCACTTGGGAAGGAGGAAAAGGTCCTATGATTCCTTTAGACAGCATTGGGACAGCATGTGATGAATGTTTGGTGAAACCAGTCTCTGAGGAAGCTTGTGGTAATTGCCCCTAGCCATTTCCTAAAGAAGAGAGAGCCACGGTTGTCTGGGCTGGAAGGGAATCAGAACAATGATCTTGAAGGATTCTTTCTGAATCTTCAGAAATACCCTGGATATTACTGGAAAGGGTGGAAAAGCATGCAGGAACATTCCTGTCCAAGAATATCTGTCTTCCAGGCCTTTTTGCAAGGAATCCTGGAACAGAATCTTGCCTGTTGATTATTCAGAGAGGAGGCAGACAGGTCTACTTGAGGAACTCCCCACAGATGGATCAACTCTTGTATGACCCCTGATCTAATTTCCATTTGTGAAGGTCTGCCTTGGTCTTGCTCAGCTTGTCTGCCACACAGTTTTGCTCTGATGGAATGCAGAATGCCCGCAGAGTGAGACTGTGCCATGAAGCTGTATCCCAAGCTAACATGGCTAGTTTAAAAGGGGGTATGACCTGGTTTCCCCCCACTTATTGATGTACTACATGACTGTGGTAATGTCTGCCACAACATGAACAGGTCCCGGGGAAAAAAGCTAATTCAAAGAGTTAAGTGCTGTGATCAGCACAAGCTTTTCTTTGATATTTATGTACCTGCTTTTGTCCTTGGAGTCCTTCCACTTTTATCCCTCCTGAAACTACTCCCCAAGCTGAGTCCAAGGCATCTGCGGTGGCTGACTGCTTTGGGACTAGGAAGGAAAAGGGGAGATCTGGATTTAAGGATATAGCTTGTCTCCACCAAGTGATTTCTCTTCTGACACCCCCAGCAGTGCGATTTGAAAAGACAACGGGAATCGGTGCTGGGACCAAAGAGACTTCAGATACCACTATTTTTTCATGTGGAGTCTTGTCACGATTATCACAAGAATCATAGAAGAGATGAGACCCAAGATCCTGAGGTATTCCCTCAAAGTGACTGGAATTTGAGAGAAAAAAATTATAAATAGATCTAGATACAGATCTATTTTTTTCCTGTGGAAGAAAAGCTGTTTGAACTGGGGTGTCATTCCAGGAACATAACTCTGTGTGAAGGAGTTAAGAAAGATTTTTGATTGTTCTCTTGGAATCCCAATTTGTGTAAGAGATCTCTCAACCAAGAGTCAGATTCATGACAATTTGAAAAAGACTCTGCAAAAATAAGGAAGTTATCTAAATATGGAAAATGTGGATACTCTGCAGCCTGCAATGAGCTATAACTGAAGCTAAACACTTTGTGAACACTTTTGGTGCAGTGGATAGTCCAAAGAGTAAGACAGAGAAATGATAATGTGATCCAAATACATACAACCTTAAGAAATATCTGAAGTCTGGATGAATAGGGATGTGATGATTAGCATCTTTTAAGTCTAGTGTTACCAGGAAACCTGAAAGAGGAAGAAAAGGTAACAAGATGTGAAGTGACATCATTTTGTTGTTGGGTCTTTCGGCTTTTTCCGGGTTAGGGGTTGCCGCAGCGGAACTCCGGTCCGTTAATGATTGGCAGTAGATTTTTCACGAACGCCAAGGTGCCAGCTCAACATTCAACTAAGGCACGCCCATTACACATGTCTTTCGGACGCCCACCCAACCGCGGGGAGGACATGCAGACTCCCCACAGAAGGCACTCCCCGCACTCCAGCCGAGAATGGAATGGGAGAACCTTTTGTTGTGAGGCAACAACGCTACTGCTGCACCACCGCGGATGAAGTGACATCATTTTAAACTTTGGTATTATCGCAAACAGGCTTATGAATGAAGGATCTAGTACTTCTGGCCAAGGATTTTCTTTCTTTGGCACAAAGAAAATCCTTAAATAAAATCTCTTTCCCACCTGGGAAAGAGGAAATAGTTCTATGATTCCTTTGGATAGCATAGGGACTGCATGTGATGAATGTTTGGTGAAAACAAACGAGTCTGATATGGATAAAGAGGAATGATTCCCCTGGACAGGAGGAACTTTTTCCCATTGCTATATGTAATCTTGATGAATGATCTTCAAGACCCATTTTTTCTGAAACGACCTATTGCCAAAGGGAAACATGGAGATCCAGACTTTATGGAAGCAAAAATAAGCCAGGGTTGGAGGGTGTCATATGGTCTCTTGTACAGTCATTCAGACTTGAAATGTGCCTACTTTAGGGAGGTATTAGGCTTTTTTGGAACCCCTTTGCCATTTCTTCTTCAACGTCTCTACCAGTATTTTGTTCAGACTGTTTAATCTACTTTTTTTTGCCTAGACTGGATGAGGAGTTACAGAATATTTGAAAAAGGAGGGCTGAAATCTATTTGAGATTCCCTGAAATCAGCTTACCTCTTTCATAACACTTTTTGATCAACTTTGCGGCAGATGAGCCAAGAACAAAATCTCTACCCAAAGGGGAATTTAAAATCTCATACACTATTTAGAAAATGGAAGGTTTTTCCCAAAAGGGAACTTATTTGCCCAGCAAAGGAGCAGCACAAAGCTGACAGTTGATCCTCAAAACCCTTAGAAGAGTGTACTCTTTGGCGACAGTACGGTTACTGCAGTAGTGATAATTCAAACATCTACTGACATGGTAAGTTTACTTGCACAACTGTACTTTCTTCCTCTGGCTGATGTAAATATGCCTGACCTGTACATAAAGCTAAAGGAATTAAAAACATCTTCTATGCTTGTATCTTATTAACCATATCCATGATCAAGAATTTCCAATTTCTGTTTTTGTATTACCTTTTGTTTAGTCTGTTCCCATATATCCTTAGCTATCAGTTTTAATCCATACTTCTAAATAATTTATCTTATCATGCCTCCAAAAATGCAAGTACTGCTCAACCAATTCAGGTGTGGGTACACAGTTTTCTGCTATAGTCTTTTTTCTCTTCATTTATTTTATATCCTGAAAATACTTGAAACTGTCTCAAAAGGTTCCACAATGCCAAAATGTCTTCTTCTAGATGTATTATGCACAAAAATGCCATCTAGAAATAATGCTAACTTTTACTTATTGCCATACTAGTTACGTCCTTTAGTTTGTGAGTCACTTATTTTCTTTGTTAATGGCTCCTAAGCAGATAAAGGGGAAAGAAGACATCCCTGCCTGGTTCCCATGGTCAAACACAGCTTGCCAAAGAAAAAACCCTCCCACCTTATGTCTCACCTCCAACCCTTCTTATATTCTCTTTATTAACTCTGTTATTCTATCAGGGAATGCAAATGCCATGACACTCAGACAAATATCCTTTCTGAAATCCTTTCTTTGCCAAATTCACATGCTCGTTTCTATCCAAATGTACCTTCTGCAACACTGTTATTTGCATCTACACTTCTTAATATAATTCAGTATTCTTACCTTTTTGACTCTACCTAAAATGCTCATTTCTATCTAAATATGTCATCTGTAACATTGCTAATTGCACCCTACCCTTCTTAATATAATTCAGAATTAGGGTCTATATCACTTCGACGAAACGGCATAAGTTCGACCACCATATGTTCGAAATTCTAGCCTCGAAGTGCAAAGCCATCGAAGGCTTAGAACAGCGATTTTTTTCCCAGGGGAAAAAAAATCGCTGTTCCAAGAAACACACACACAACACAAGCACACCAAAAAACAGCAATCCACATGCACACACTTAAAATCCTACATCTAACCCTACACTAAACTGTACATACACCGCTATCTATCCACTTACCTTAACCCAAACCCTAACCCTAAGGTCCGTCACTATCGCACACTCACCTGACCCACGCCCTAACCCTAACTCACCTATCCCGCCCTAACCCTAAAGTCTGTCACTATTGCACACCCACCTCACCCGCGCCTTAACCCTAACTCACCTAACCCATGCCCTAACGTCCGCACAATTGCACACTTACCTGAACCCGACACATTACTTTCCACCACATTGCTGAAAATAGTGAAGGCGCAGAAATGGCCAACTGAATTCTTTCCCTGGGAAAGAATGTGGTGTTCCGTGGCTTCGCGATAATCAGTTTTCTAACTTCACAGTTTGAACATATGGTGTTCGAGCTGCTGAAGTTTCGACGAACTGATAGGAACCCCAGAATTCTTTGCTTTTTAGCAACTACAATTGATAAGGCAGTCATTCCTGTCGAACACTATTACCTTTATATATCCTACATGACAGCTCTTTTGAATATGTTTCCATTTTGCAACTTACATGCACCATCTAACGCTTGGCAGGCTGGCACTGCATGTAGTCATTTTTGTTTGAATCCATGTCACATTTCCTTGGCTTTTTTTCTTCAATAAAAGCACACATACCAATAA
Source organism: Protopterus annectens (assembly GCF_019279795.1). Taxonomy (NCBI): domain Eukaryota; kingdom Metazoa; phylum Chordata; order Ceratodontiformes; family Protopteridae; genus Protopterus; species Protopterus annectens. Next base: position 1,721,413,333 of record NC_056728.1, on the reverse strand, counting down.
TCTAAATACATTTTTAACTCCAACCTCTTTTAACTGACAACAAACAACAAACTACATACACTTTCCAAAATGGAAGTGCAGTTGCACCAAATACACAGCTATACCCACAGGCTTTACCTACTCTACAGTTAGGTTCACTCATGCTGGAAGTGCATGCCAGAGCCTGTGTTCCCTCTCGCAAAGATATCATCTGTACTTGTCCCATCTCTGTTTTCCTCTCATATGTGAAAAGCAACTTGCATGCTCTCAGTTACCTACCCTTAAATGAATAAACTAAATTGTGCACTGTTACATTTAATACTGAAGTACTAAGGCTGATAGGGATGCAACTACTTGCAAAGGAATTCATTTCTCTCACTGTCAAACTTTCATTTATTTTTAATAAACTGCTCATCAGTTCCCCTTTAAAAACGAATTCTGATTTTACGTTTCTTAAACAAATGCCTCAGAGCACATTCTTCTGTCATTTCTTGATTAATTGCCTACACCTGCAGATTTAACGTTTCCAAATGATGGTACTTGTTAATGGAAAAACAGCTAATAGCTTTACAAATGCACGAAAGAGCTCTTTTCAAAAGTTATGTACTTATCACAATAATAGATCTTTGTTGACCATCATCATCCATTTCAAATTAAGGGTCATCTGCCTTGAGGCAGTTCTGAGCCAGAAAAAATTTTCAATGCTTCTCAAGTGCTCAAGCTTTCCCTTTGCCAAAATGCTGTGTACTCAATATACCTCAAGTCAAGTCTGCTCTCATCAGCAGACTGGAGAGCTCCTAAAAAGGGAGCTCACCAGGTAATAGGGGACTGGAAAGGCTTCAGGTTAGATCCATCGTAATCCTCTAGGATAAAAGAATACAAAATGTGACAGTTAAGAAGGAAGGTGGGACAGTTGTCAAGACAGATGGAAAGGGACAAAGGGGGTCTTTCATTATGATAAGTGCATAAGTTTCATATCCTATGTTATCGGTTATCCCCTCTGTCCATTTTCACTTACGGGACAGAGTCCACAGTTACCACAAAACATGTATGACTTCACAGCAGTATCCTCTTGAAAATGGCAGAACCAAAAGCTGCTCTGGATCTAGAGATGAGAGCCAGCTTGTAATGTTTGCCAAAGTTATGCACTGTAGACCAAGTAGCATGCACAGACATCATCAATAGATTAATTTTTGAAAAAGGCATCACAGGTAGTTGTAGAAGGTGCTTTTGGACTGACTGAAAGGGACAAGCCCTTAGAATTATAAACAAAGGAAATGTAATAAAACAACAGTCTAGGTAAAATAACTTTTTAGAAATCTTCAAGCCCAGTTTAACATTAGAATAGGAGACAAACAGATGATGGTCTTTCTGTAAAGGCTTTGGGTGACGCAGACAGGATATTAGCTGATGATAGGTATCCAAAGTGTGTAGATTGTATTCAACATAGTTGGAACGATTAGACAAGGAAACTGATTAATAGCTTGACTCTGTGATAACTTCAGGTACAAAGATCAGTTTAGGTTTCAAGATAACTTTGTCTTTATGAAGGAAGAAATGAGGATGCTTGCAAGATAAGGCCTGTAACTCAGAAATTCATCTGGCAGAAGTTACAGCCACTAGAAATGACAATTTCCACAAATTATATTCCAATCTGACAGAGGAAGCTGTCTCATAGGGTAACTGCATGATGGCCTGCAACATCAGAGCAAGGTCCTAAAGTGGTACTAGATCTTTAATCTGAAGTCTAATTGAAGCTGCCCTTAAACAATGCTTTTGAAATCTTCAATAGGAGATGAATTTGAAGTGCTCTACCTCAGACAACAAACACAAACAAACAAACAAATAAATCAATGTGAAAGTTTGAAACAGCAGCAAACTGCACCATAACAGTACAATAATTTGCATCATAGTGGAATAAGCTAGTCACAAAATTTAGGATCAATAAAAGAGGAGCAGAAAAGGGAAACAAACCTTTGCCCATAGCACACACAGAAGTTTTTCCATTTACTTTGGCAGATTTTCTGACAGGCCCTATGTTTGGCTTCAGGGAAGCATCTAAAATTAGAACCACTCTATTGGGCAAAGTGGGATCGTTGGTCATCACTGGAATTTGAAGAACCAAGTGACCAGCCTGAGGGACTGGATGTCCTTACAGAGCTTGACGGATGAGTGTAATAGATCTGGTATAGGGTCCAAAACCCATGGTGGTTACAGAAGATAAGGCCATAGGAAGAGGAAGCAAATTTGCTGGGGCCAGAAAGGTACAATGAGAATTATATCTTCCTTGCACATAGAAGCTTTCTTTAGAAACATGGGTATTAAAGGTACTGGATGGAGAACAGTTGGTCAAGGAAGAACAAAAGTATCCCTTGGTGTGTGTCCCTGCAGAGGGAAGAAGGCAAAGTAACTTCTGCACTTGGTACTAATTGGAGAGAAACAGACCACCGCAAGGCTGGCCCCAGCAACTGAAAATCATTGTCTCTACAGTACAACTGAGGGACAACTCATACGACAACGGAATGCATCCGCTCAGCTTGTCCATTAGTACACTGGTTTGCCTTGGTACGTGCATTGATATTAGAAATCTCTGTGAAGACATTGCCCACTCTCAAACCCTCAAGGCCTCCTGACATAGAGGGCAGGAGTGGGCTCTCCCTCATTTGTTGATAAGCCAGACTATATGTTGTCCACCTGGACTGAGATTATACCCTTAGGATGGAAGTCCATAAGTGCCTACAATGTTAGGAGGACTGCTTTCATATCCAGTACGCTAATGTGAAGACATGCTGCTGTAGATTTTCAAGTTCCTTAGATAGGCCTTCTCTCAAAATGCTTCCCCAACCCAGGAGGACAGGCATCCATGCTCACTATTGTTATGGGGGGGGGGTCAAATGACAATCCCAAAGGGGATCTTATCCACTAGGTTATATGACAGCAAGATACGGCAGACAGTTTAACAGGATGATGAAGGGGTGGGTTACCAGTGACCATTATATGGCTAGTGTCCACTGAAGAATCCTCATAAAGAACTTCACATGAAGAACTATGGCTACTAAAGCTGTCATGGAGCCCAACAGGCAAAGGACCAGAGGCACTTGAGGGTTGTGGAAACTGAACATCCTGTGCCAGCATGTGAAGGGAAGTTGGCCTAGTTGTTGGCAAATTTGCAATTTCAGACACTACTTCTAAATTACATCCTATGAAATCCAGGTTTCTGAGTCTGTGCAAAGCTTGACTTTTCATAATTTGTGAAAATTCCCAAGAAATGACACAGATGGAGTAAATCTCTAGCATGGATGATGGATTCTCTTGTGCTTACAGCGAGGAACTAGACAGGAAGGTATGGAAACACCTAGAATCACTGTGACGACCACCATGTATTGGTGAACACCCAGTAGGACTGTGGTGAGACCACAGGGCAATTTTCAGAGCTAATAATGACCATCACCCAACCAGAAACAAAGATATTTTCTGGAGTGCCTTATGATCTTTACGTGGTAGTAGGTATCCTGAACTTCTTGTGAGCACATCAAGTCCCTTTTCTTAAGGACAGGAAGGATGGACTGCATCATAACCATCTGGAATTTGTTTTGTTTCACATACAGTAGATATAAAAAGTGTACATATCCCTGTTAAAATGCCAGGTGTTTGTGATATAAAAAAATGAGACCACAATAAATAATTTCAAAACTTTTCCCATCTTTAATGTGACCTATAATCTTAACAATTTAATTGAAAAAAAAAAAACAAATCTGTTAGGGGAAACATGTAAAAAATACAAAACATACAATAAGCTGATTGTATAAGTGTGTACACCCTTAAACTAATACTTCGTTGAAGCACCTTTTGATGTAATTACAGCATTCAGTCTTCTTGGGTACACACCTGCCATCAATTAAAGAGACTCTGATTAACGCCAAATAAGGTTCAGCTGTCCTTGTAGGTTTTTCCTGACATTTACTCAGTTGCCAGCTACAGCAAAAGCCATGGTTCGCAGACAGCTTACAAAGCATCAAAGGGATATCACTGTTGAATGGTATTAGTCAGGAGACGGTTACAAAAAAATTTCCACAGCATTGTATATACCATGGAACACAGTGAAGACAGTCATCAAAAAGTGTAGAAAATATGGGACAACAGTGACGTTGCAAAGAACTGGACGTCCCTCCAAAATTGATGAAAAGACAAGATGAAAACTGGTCAGGGAAGCTGCCAAGAAACCTACAGCAACACTGAAGGAGCTGCAAGAATTTCTGGCAAGTACGGGTTGTGTACTACATGTGGCAACAATCTCCCATATTCTCCATATGTCTAGCCTATGGGGTAGAGTTGCAAGATGGAAGCTTTTTCTTACACAGAAAAATATCCAGGCCCAGCTAAAATTTGCAAAACAATACATTAAGTCTCCCAAAAGAATGTGAGAAAATGTGTTATGATCTGATGAGACCAGGATGAACTTTCTGGCCACAATTCCAAAAAGTACATTTGGCGCAAAGCCAACACTTTGCATCACCAAAGGAGAACCATACCCACGGTGAAGCATGGTGGTGGCAGTATCATGCTTTGCGGTTGCTTTTCTTCAGCTGGCACTGGGGCTTCAGTCAAGGTGGCGGGAATTATGAACAGTTCCAAATACCAGTCACTTCTGGCCAAAAACCTTCAGGCATCTGAAAGAAAGCTGAAGATGAAGAGGAATTTCACCTTTCAACATGACAATGACCCCCAAGCATACATCCACATCAACAAAAGAATGGCTTTACCAAAAGAAAATTAAAGTTTTGGAATGGCCCAGCCAGAGCCCAGACCTAAATCCAATAGAAAATCTGTGGGGTGGCCTGAAGAGGGCTGTGCACAAGAGATGCCCTCGCAATCTGACAGATTTGAAGTGCTTTTGCAAGGAATAGTGGGCAAATATTGCCAAGTCAAGATGTGCCATGCCGACAGACTCCTACCCAAGAAGACTGAATGTTGTAATTAAATCAAAAGGTGCTTCAACAAACTATTAGTTTAAGGGTGTGCACACTTATGCAACCAGTTTATTGTACGTTTTTTTATTTTTTTATATTTTTTTCCCTTAACAGATTTGTTTTTCAATTGAATTGTAAAGGTTATATGTCACATTAAAGGTGGGAAAAGTTTTGAAATTATTTATTGTGGTCTCATTTTTTTATATCACATAAACCTGAGATTTTTAACAGGGGTGTGTACACTTTTTATATCCACTGTATGTATTCAAACTGCTAAGGTTCTTGCTCATCTTTGGAACTAAAATGACATTTGAGTAGACCCCAGATAATTTGTGATCTGCAGAATGACTCTCTTCTTCTAAGAGCGTAGCAAATTTATGCTTTGACATGCTGGAATGTCTGGAAAAGCTTTGCAATAAGGTTTGGTTTTGGACAGGAAAGAAATAAAGTAGTGCCTGGATAGGATAGCCTTTATTCAAAAATTCTGTGGTACGCTCACCCAGTTTTGGAGATGAAGGGATAAGCATCCCCTGAATACCTTCATAGTTAACAAGCAAGTGAGATTTCAGGGACGCTGACAGGGTTCATCAGAGAAAGGACCTCTGAACCCTTGATTCTACTGACACCACATGGCCCTGAGGCTATGTCCACTGGAATTCCCGTCTAGCACAGGGGATTTGTCAGATGAGATGATGTAGGAGACTCTTCCACTTCATCAAGGTCACTGCCCTCAGCGAATTACTCTTGGAGACAGTCCAAGTTACATTTCCACTTTCTATTCTTCTCAGATAATAAAGGTTCGCAGGAGTGAACAGTCTCCCTAGTCCCTCAAGGAAGGAAAGATAAATGCTATCAGAACTATGCTGCCATTGGACAGGCTTCTTACAACACCTAACCACAAGAATATTACAGAGTCTCAAAGGAACCAAGATCTCAAAAATGACCAAATGCCTCGAGGGCAGATGAAGGAGCCTATGGCACTGAGGAAGATGGTGAAATAGACCAAAGCCAAGTCTACTGCAGAGAGAGATCCAAAGAACACATATCCAGTATCAGTGATAACGCCAAATCAAAGGCTGATACTCGCTCCAAGGTATTGAGGATTCCAGCACTGGAGGAAAGAAATGGAGCCAAACTCGTCAGAACTGACCATGGCCATGAGTGATTGGCAACAACCCAACAGCTCCCAGACCCATTCAGCTCCAAGGGCCTCAGAGTCGAGCGGATCAGTGGAGCAGTAGATGTTGGACACACTAGAGCTGCTGACGCCAACTGAGGAACAATCGGAGAAAACCTAGACTCCGAAAAAAACAGATCACAGGGTGTAACTAGAGAAAGAGCATAAGTAAGGGGAGAAGGTGGTCCAGATCTATCAGCTTTCAGAGTGGAGAGACAGGGGATGACTCCCACATCTAGCTCAGCCTTCACAAATGATCATAATATTATATGCAACTCGATGTTTGCAAGGCTCCTATAGGATGTGATGGACATAAAAGATGCAGCAAAGGGACACATTGAACTCATGAACCTCAAAATCTCCCTTTACAAGGACTGAAGGTCAAGAGATGAAAGTCTACTTGGGTGAACAATCTGAGATAATAATGGTCCTGGAGTCACTTGACAAAGGGACCTAGGCATGTGGCTGAGACCGATCTGATATAGTCGGATAAAGGATAAATAAATTCCATGAAAATAAACCATATTATGAGTTGGAGTAGATAAAGATTTGAACTATGTGATTTTTTTTCTCTCTTTTCTTTCTCACTTTATCGATTCCTGCCAAAGGCTATCCCTGCCTCTTTCTTTCAGTTTTTGCCTTTCTCCTTGTCTTTTGGTTTTTCTTTGTCCTTGTCAGAAGACTCAACACCATGTTTCTCTGCACTTTTATGTAACCGAGCAGGTGGGGTTTTGCTACCAGACCTGGACAAGACTCCTACTGACAGTGGGAGAAGGCCTCTCAAAAAGCAAGCTGTGTAAGTAAACTTACCATAACAGCAGATGCGTGAATGATCACTGCTGTAGTACCCTTAGCTATATGGGTTACATCCTGTTAAGGCTGTAACAACCATCAACCTTCCAAAGCTTAAGTGCACCTTCTATACACCCAAACACTCAGCTCCATTGAGCTAACTAAAAAGAATGGTTTGGGTGCCAAGATCTTCAGAGCTTTCCTAACAACAGAGAGAGGAAGGCTAATGCCCTGAAAAAGGCAATGCTAGAAAACAAACACACACACACATCCTCACCCCGGCAACAACAACATACAGAAATAAGGGAAATGGAGGGAGGGAGTGGCTACTGAAGCAGTGATTATTCAAATATCTACTGTTATATTAAGTTTACTTACACAATCAAACATCTACTGTTATATTAAGTTTACTTACACAACTGTACTATAGTCTTCATTTGATCACTGCTGCAATAGCATTAACTATATGAGTAGACTACCATAGCTTATACTGACTGAGAGGAAAAGGATGAGGACCAGAAGCTCCTGGAGAAATGTCATAAAAAGTCTGTCCAAGATCTAGAGAAGCTATCTAGCTTATAGTGATTTGTACAAGTATGTAAAGAGAACAAGTAGATACTTCTAGAATTCAATACTTGCCAAATAAGGTCAAGGCCCTTGTAGAATAAGCCTTGACCCTGCATGGAATTACCTTGTTCTGGTGTGTATAACAAAAGGTAATAGCAGGAGACAACCATTTGGAAATGATCTACTTTGTCTCAGGTTGTTCTTTTTTCTAAACTTCCCCAAAAAATGAACTGATCAGAGTGCCTAAAAGCTTTTCTTCTGTCGAGATTGTAACTGAGTTGTCTGTAGACTTCCAAGGTATGGAACATTCCTCCTCCTATATTTTTAGCTTCAGCAAAGAAGCCAGGGAGATTGATAGCTTGGCTTAAAGTAGCCACTCCCTCCTTCAGGTACTACTTTCGGCATAAAAGAAAGATTAGTTCTCAAGAAAAGAAATATGGCAGAACGACCATAAAAGCTTGCAACTCAGACACTTTTCTTGTGGAGGTTAGAGCAATTATTAACATTAGGACTCTCAAGTCAGCCTGGAGCTAATTCAAATGGAGCAATAAATGTTTTTTTTCTAACACAAAATAAGGAGTCATTTGTTTTCTAAAAGGTTTTAAATTTAACACCTCTTCCAAAAACATGTTCACATTAGGCTGTACTAAAACAGGGGGAACCATGAGCAGACAAGTTGAAGTGGCTGGGAAATTAACCTTGATGGAGGAGTAAGACAAGCTAGAGAATAGTAACTTACTGAAATAATGCAGAACCAGAGAAACATTGGCCCTGAATGGATGCTAGTTCCTATCGTGGCGCCAACTAGAAAATATTTGCTAACATGATTTCCTAGTAGCAAGTTTTTTTGTCACACTGAATATCTGTTGCACATCCTCAAAAAACAGGTACCTAATGTGACGCCCCACCACTGGACAAGTAATTAAGGAGCCTCTACCCTCACCACTGGTGACACTGGGGGATGTACACTGGGAGGTTGAAAAGTACACACACAGTATTTCCACATGCAGCTCTCTGTATCAAGTGCAATTTCCCTTATGAGCACACATAGACCATAGGTTCATAGGTTCATAGATTAGTACTAGGCTAACTGCCCTTGTGAGCCATTTTAAGCTTAGCCAATTATCACTTGTGAGACTCAAACCCTGCACCATTTGTTTGTAAGGCAAACACCTTAACCATTAGGCCACCCTTCCACCCAGGTGAGTTCCACGATGGCTGCACAATGCATTGAGTAACAGCTTGTTTCTAGCTCTCCCAGTTTGAAAACAGAAGCTTAGTAGAGAAGGACAGTAGACTTGTGTTTATGGGTGAATTTCAGTAACTGGCTAGCAAGTACACTGCCTGGATGCCAGGAATAAAGAAATACAGAAGACCTGGAAAAAATCAGCTACAAAAAGTGAGGAAGAAACACTGACTATGGAGAGTTCTGCAGCTATTCAGCAAAAAATAATGCAACCTTCAGACATGACTTCCAATAACCTACAGGATGATACAAGATAACTGCATACAGACCTGGTTAAAATAAACAAAACACTGACAGAGTACATCAACACAAACAACAAAAGTCTGGAACAAACAAAAGAAGCTTTAAACAGATATTCAGTTGAGATGATAAAGCTGCAAAAATCAGAGGTCAAAATGAAGAAAACGCTGGCTGAATATGAGACTGCTCAGGAAGAGATGTTTCAAAAACTAATTGAATTAGAGGACAGAGCACGTAGAGAAAAATAGAAGTTATGTTCTTACCATAACGTTCCATGTTAGTTGTCTTCTTCTCGCCTTCTTCTTGCTGGATGGGTTCGGAGCCGACCTCGGCTCCGACTCGGCCACTCTAAAAGCTCGAGAGTTGGTTCCACCGGCTCGAGGCTCCTCTTATATCCCACAATGCTAGGCGTGAGTTACCTCAGATCTCGTTTGTAAGCTAACCCCAGCTTATAATAGTATCAGAATAACTATAAACAAAGTCCACCTCTAAAACCAGGAAAAAGAAGGGTGACCTATATCCTCATCCAGGAAATATGCACAACAGCATATGCCTAATAAAAGAGGTGGTAGAAAGAGAGGTCACAATCACAACTCCTCTAGGTCTGTCCAGGCCAGGGGGAAGGAGGGTGGGACGCAAGAAGAAGGCGAGAAGAAGACAACTAACATGGAACGTTATGGTAAGAACATAACTTCTATATGTTAAGTTGTCTATCTCGCCTTCATTCTTGCTGGATGGGACCGCGTCCCTAGCACCTTGTCCCGGGTGGCCTAACGGAACAGACTCCTGAGAACAGTGGAACCAAAGTTAGCTCTATGCCTAGAAGCTAAATCCAACTTATAATGAGAAATGAAAGTGTGAGGAGTAGCCCAAGTAGCCGCTGCACAAATGGTGTCAATAGGCAGTCCGTCTTGGAAGGCTAAAGAAGTAGCCAAAGCTCTGGTGGAATGGGCCTTAGGTTTATTAGGCAGCTTTTGGTGTCTAATTTCATAAACAAGGGAAATCAGAGATGTAAGCCATCTAGATAATGATACCTTCGAAACTGAAAGTCCCTTTCTGCCTTCTGCATAGGAGACAAACAGTTGGTCAGATTTTCTGAATTGTTTTGTTCTATCCAAATAGTACCTCAACTGACGATGAACATCTAGCCAGTGTAATTTTTGTTCAGACCTATTGGAATATTCTGGAAAAAAGACAGGGAGGTCAATGCTTTGATTTAGATTTGACGTCGAGACTACCTTAGGCAAAAAGGACGGGTTGGTTCGTAAGGATACCCTGTCCTTATGGAACAATAGATAAGGAGGTCGACAGCTGAGTGCATGAAGTTCTGAAACTCTTCTAGCTGAAGTAATAGCTACCAGAAAGAGAGTCTTCCATGATAGCAATTTTAACGAACAGGAGGCTGCAGGTTCGAAAGGGGAAAGAATCAAAGAAGTAAGAACTAAATTTAGGTCCCAAGGAGAAGGAGGATTTCTTATAGGAGGTCTGAGAAGAAAAACTCCTTTCAAAAAGGCTTTGCAAAGCTTGTGGGACATTAAGGCAGACTCAGAAATACCCACATGAAAATTAGAAATAGCTGCCAATTGAACTTTAAGAGTAGAAGGAGATGAACCTGCATGGAAGAGTTCAGCTAGAAAATCAAGGACTATTTGGATGGAAGCAGTGAAAGGATCTATGTCCCTTCCTTGAGCCCAATATGTGAAGCATTTCCACTTACTCAAATAAATCTTCCGAGTGGAAGATTTATGGGACGCTATCAAAATATCTCGAACAGAGTGAGATAATTGAGGAAGCCTGGCTAAGGTTGGAACTGGAGGAACCAAGCAGTGAGGTTCAGAGAGGGGAGGGAGCGATGAAACTGACCCGATTGATGGATCAAAAGATCTGGAACTAGGTCCAGATGCCAAGGTCGCTCCAATAGAAATTGATGTAGAAAGGGGAACCACACCTGTCGAGGCCAGTAAGGAGCAATGAGGATCAACGAGGCCTTCTGAGTGATAGCTTTCTGTATCACTTGAGAGATTAGTGGGAAGGGAGGAAATGCATACAGAAGTCCCCGGGGCCAAACTTGGACTAGAGCGTCTCTGCTGGGTTGGCCTGGTAAAGGGAATAGAGTGAAATAATCTCTGCACTTGCTGTTTTGGGGAGTAGCAAAAAGATCGCAGCAAGGCTGACCCCACTTGAGAAAAATTTCTCTCACAACAGAGTCTTTCAGAGACCACTCGTGAGGCATGAGGACAGCTCTGCTCAACTTGTCCGCGATTTGATTGGACTTCCCGGGGAAGTGCGTTGCTATCAGAAACCGCTGAGAAGAAATTGCCCATTGCCACAATCTGAGAGCTTCTCGACACAGGGGGTAGGACCTGGTTCCGCCTTGTTTGTTGATGTACCACACTACAGACATATTGTCTGTCTGGATTGCAATCGTTCCCAAGGGAAGAGAGTCTTGAAGGGCTTGCAACGCTAAAAGCACTGCTCTCATCTCCAGAACATTTATGTGCAAGTGGCATTCGTGTGGTTGCCATGTGCCCTGGACCATCCTGCCCTGATAATGCCCCCCCCCCCCACCCGATCAGGGAGGCGCCCGTTGTCAGAGTAGCAACCGGAGGGGGAGGAACAAAGGGTCTTCCCAATAAGAGCTGAGGGGAAGACATCCACCACATGAGATGATTTCTGCACGCCTGTGTGATCATAATGGTGTGGGACATTGGAAGTTGCTGGTATGACCATTGTGTAAAGAGCATCCATTGAAGGATTCTCATGTGGTATCTGGCTAACGGAAGCAGAGGTATGGCCGCCGCCATAATTCCCAACACTTTCAAGACTAACCTGGCTTTGATTCTGTTGTTGTTGAAAAGGAGTGAGACCAGTTTGTGTATGTCTGTTATTCTCTGATCTGTTAGTCTCGCAGACATGTCTACTGTGTCTAGATTTGCGCCTATGAAGATAATAGTACGACAAGGCGACAAAACAGACTTTTCGCAATTTATTGAAATGCCTAACTTTTGACAAATGCGAAAAGTGTAATCCCTGGCCATCAGAAGGAGATGCTTGGTGGGAGCTGTGAGGAGCCAGTCATCCAAATAAGGAAACATCTGGAATCCTTGTCGTCTCAGGTGAGAAGCTACCACTGCCATGCATTTGGTAAACACCCGGGGGGCAGTGGTGAGACCAAAGGGCAGGGCCCTGAATTGAAAATGACTGGTTCCCAGCCTGAAGCGGAGGAATCTTCTGGAGCGTCTGTTCATTTTTATGTGATAGTACGCATCATGAAGGTCTATAGAGCACATCCAGTTTCCTTTTCCCAATAGGGGAAGGATGGACTGCAGCGTGACCATCCGAAATCTTATTTTCTTGACTGATATGTTCAAGATACTGAGATCCAAAATTGGTCTCCAGTCCCCTGTTTTCTTTGGAACTAAAAAGAACCTTGAGTAGATTCCGGATCCTTGCTGGTCTGCTGGAACTGGCTGAATTGCTCTTTTCGCAAGCAGCTTTGAAATTTCCAAAACCGCTAGATCCCTTTGAGCGGGTGGAACATCTGGAAGGGATTTTTTTGATTGGTTTGGAATGCGAAGAAAGGGAATGGAATAGCCTTCGGAAATGATGGACTGTACCCATTTGTCTTGAGTCAGGGATAGCCAGGCTTCTGGGTACAGTGACAATCTTCCCCCGACTGCCTCCGAAGGTGGGCAGTCGGGCAACACCTCAGGGATGCTGAAAGGGCTTATCAGAGAAGGCTTCTCGATTGCCCTGGTTCTGCGAACCCCCCCTGCCTCGAGGGCGACGTCTACCATTGTTATTCCCGCCTCTGCCTCTGGCGGGGAACCGACTTTGTGCGTCAGGCGAAGTCCCTTGAGATTGTTTACGGAACCACATTTTCCCACTTTTCTGGCCTTTGGGGTAAGGCCTAGAAGGAGTAGAAAAACGGACTCCGACGGCAGAAAGAGTCTTGCCATCAGTCTCGCACCTTGTCAAGGTTTCTTTCACTTGAGGACCAAAGAGAGATGATCCATCGAATGGGGAATTAGTGAAAGACGCTTTTAAAGGGTCCAAAATTGCATAGCCGCATCCAGGCATGCCTACGTAAGGCCACACCTGTCCCTGCGGCCCTGCTCGCTCCATCAGCCGCATAAGAAAGGAGGCGCATGGAGGAGTTAGCTATGGAGTTCAGGGTAGCCAGCTGAGTGTTCATCTTATCTTGAAAACCCACAGCTGTAGGATCCTTCAACATGTCACTCGCTTCTTTGATCAAGTCCCTTTGAAGACGAGTAAAATGGCATAGGTAGTTCAGCGAACGCATAGCAAATGTCGCTGACGAGAACATCCGCTTCCCGTACCTGTCCATGGACCTAGATTCCTTGTTAGGTGGATGGGCAGGTACTGAAGGATCAGCTAGTTCCTTCTTAGTGGCAGCATCAACCACCATAGCATCCACAGATACTCCTTTTGTCAAGAACTGTTTGTCTGCTGGTGCCGTTATTAATTTTGAGGGTCTCCTGGGAGTGGGGTCCACTGAATCAGGAGCCGTCCATGCCTTTTTAGCTACCACCTGCATGAGGGGGTCAAAGGGGGGAGACACCCAGGAGGTGGAAGGACGAGAGCCAAACGCCTCAAGGTACACAGATTCATCCTCCGAAGGGTTGAGGGCTGGCCAATTTCCCCTTTGTTTGAGGATTTCTAGAATGTCTGCAAAAGAGACATCTTCAGAAGGGGAACAGGGGGAACCCTCGGAATCCTCTAAATCTGTGTCAGAGGTGACGGACTCAGGTGAGTCAATGTGTTTCCTCTTACACTTTCTCTTCCGAGGGGCTCTTCTGCCAAATCAGGAGAGGCCTCGAAGAGGATGAGATCCCACAGGGGTTCCTGAGGAGCTGGCTCTCTGCGGTCCGGGATGAGGGAGTGAGTCGACTTGACCTGAGGCACCGTGAGGGAGGCGGACGGAGCCGACTGTGGAGTAGAGTCAGGTTCTAACACACTCCGCATGACCTCGAACGCACCCCTGTCAGGCAGAGCCAGAGGTCCCCGCTCCGAGAAGCTGAGAACCTCCCCTCGGCGCCGACAGTGATGGCTCCGAGGCCGATGTCGGAGCCGAACTCACCAGCGCCGAAGCTCCGAGAGGAAGAGCGGGGTCGGACAAGGGTCCGATGCCACTCACCCCCTCGGAGCCGACGAGGGTAGTCCGGCGCCGAGATTCTTCGAAAGAAGAAATCGGAGCCGACGGAGCCGAAGACATCTGTATCGGCTCCGACGCTACCACAGTCTCGGTTCCGAAACACCCCGGCTCCGAGCTCAACGGAGTCGGAGGAGGAACATATTGATGGACAGGGGCAGGCATCGACTGATGAGTCGGGCTCTGAAGCATTTGGGCCAGTGCCTCGGACTTAAGAAGTCGACTCACTACCCTCTGAAGGTCATGGTCCGACAGCCTCGATGACCTAGAGGAGTGTGATTTATGGCTCCGTTCAGACAGCAGAGGAGATGCTGGAGCCGAATGAACGGAGCCAAGGGATGGTGACCTAGATCTCTTCCTAGATGTCGGCTCCGAAGGTCCGGTCGGAGCCGACAAGGGAATTTCTAATACCTCGGCTCCAGCCGGAGCCGAGGGAACCACAGAAACTGTGGATTGAGACTCATCGGCTCCAGCCGGAGCCGATGAAGACGGAGGTTTAGTAGCTTTAGGTCTCGGCTCAGTAGCTGGAGCCGAGGACCTAGCAACCTTGGAGGGCTTCCCCGAAGAGGCAGTAAGGGAGTCCTCAGGTTTGAGTAAACCTCTTAAAATCAATTTGTTTTTTCTTTCCTGCAGGACCCTGGGACTGAAGCCATGGCAAACAGCACAGGAGTCCTGCAGGTGCAAAGGTCCCAGGCAGTAGACACAAGAAGTGTGACCGTCTGTCAGAGACATTTTCTGACAGCACGCATCACACTTCTTGAAGCCTGAGACCTTTGTGTCCTTAGACATTCTATAAAGTGTAATCACACACACACACAGTCAAACACCCTGATTACACTCTACCTTATTTTAAACTCAAAAAATAAAACTACTAACAAGGTTTTAAATTAAGAGACACAGCACACACACTCACTAGGGAATGGGAAGAAGGCCTGAAGGCCCGAGGGAAGAACTTATAAGTTCTTGAGAAAAAAACGGGATTTTAAGAGAAAAAGGGGAAAATTCCACTAAACTAAGGGAAACAAGTATTAGAATTAAAACTAAAGGGGTTTAAGTACACTAACTTTACTTGAAAGTCACTTACCAAGAAGCCGGTAGAAAACCAACACCTCGATCGCTGTAGCGGCAAACGAGATCTGAGGTAACTCACGCCTAGCATTGTGGGATATAAGGGGAGCCTCGAGCCGGTGGAACCAACTCTCGAGCTTTTAGAGTGGCCGAGTCGGAGCCGAGGTCGGCTCCGAACCCATCCAGCAAGAATGAAGGTGAGATAGACAACTTAACATCTTGAGATTTTCAGCTACACCAGAGAAGCTGGATGGAAAAGAATGCATTAAATTTATGAAAGCACAAATAAGCAATTGGACTGGTATTCCACAGCAGGACTTGTTAGCTGAATGGGCAAATCGTGTGTATGTTCCAAATCTAGATATAAGAAAGTAACCTAGACCTTTAATAGTAAGGATGCAATCCTACCAGCAGAAAGAGTTGATTTTGTCACAACTGTGGCAGAAGGACAAAATACTAAAGGTAGGAGACAGCATAGTGTTTGTAGAGAATGATTATTCATTGTACACCAGGAAAAGAGAAATAAATTCATTCCTCTAGTCAGAGAATGTCCAGATGCAGCTGTGAGATTCACACTGCTGTATCCAACCGTCTTCAAGGTATTCTTCCCTGGAGGGACAAAATAATTTTTTGTTGAAGTGCATGCTAAGGAGGAAATATGAAAGCTTGTCTAACAAAAAAATGAGCTAAGAAACTGAAGGAGATTCAGCTTTTTGCTCCTCTGGTAATAAAGACCACAAAGAGACTGCATCTGTGAAACCTTTTCCAGTATTTCAATGGAAAATGTTGGCGAGAAGGCAGGGAGCATGAGAGGTGACTAGAAGAATCGAGAGTACATTGGAAATGAAGCAGAGACAGGATTTGGGTGATGGAGAAGAACAGTAATAAAATCAGTAACTTAATGTGGAATTACAATGCAGTAATTATATTTGTGAAATATGACAGCACAAGAAAAAACTGGAAATACTGGACTTCTCCAAAATGTGTTTGCTGAGTGGGGGACTCTAAAGTACATGCCCAACGTCATGTCATTAATGTTCGGAAAAATGCTTTGGAGAGGGGAAGAGAGGAGAGAATGCTAACTGTAAGTAAAGAAAATACTTTCTTTTCTTAATAGTACTGTATCTGTGTTGCATGGTTTTCTTTGCATGCTATTTTGGTGTGTAATGGGGATTGCAAACAGGTGTTGTTTTCTCCCCTCTTCTCTTCTTCTTCTTGTGCAGTTTTGAGAAACATAGGCAATGTAATGATTAAAAAAAAAACAAACAAACAAAAAAAAAAAAACGGAAAAAAGGGAGCCTGGTTAAGGGGGCATGGCAAGAATTCAAATTAATGTGTTTTTTTTTTTCATTCTTGCATGGGGAAATGTCTGATTAAAGACCTTTGTTTTAAGACAGAGAGCAAGTAAATGAAAAGGAATACTGAATATTACATTAATTTTTTTAGCACTTGCAAATATGTATACTAAGTAGCATTTCTGCAGCTGGTCTTCATTCCTACCTGGAGACAGTTTGATAAAGAGAAACTGGAGACAGTCCGGTGGAAGGAGACTGTCTGAGGGAAAAGAAGAAAAAAGAACTGAGAAACTGACTAGGACATAATGTTCCCTGAAAGCAATCGGGGGTTTTCCCAGGTGTGACAGTTTTAAAGATAATACAAAACCAGTTAGACTTGAAGTAAAGCTCTCTCAGTTTTTTTAAATGTAATGGGGATACTAATATAAACAGATGCTTTTTTTCTTGTTCACCCTTCTCTTTTTCTTTGTTCAGTTTTGAGAAATGTAGGCACTGCAATGAAAAAAAAATGAGGAAAGGAGGAGATGGGGGAGAGCGGAAAGGTCTGGTTAAGAGAGTATGACAAAAGAAAAATCAGTGTGCTTTTTCCCATGCTTGCATAGGGAAATGACTGGGTAAAAACCCTAGGTGTTATCCACTAACAAGTTTATTAAAAAAAGAACAATGAATATTGTAGGCTTTTTTCTGATAAACAAGGTATCTTTTAGCAGTTTTGTGTCTGGTTTGCATGTCACTAGAAGACAATTTGATAAAGATAAATGGCTTGGAGAAAGTGTTTACTGAAAGCATTCACGTGTTTTCTCAACTGAGAGAGTTAAAAAGATATAGAAAATAAAATAGCACTTACTAATAGCACAGGCTATTCCATGTGTCTTAGCATGACTAACCTTTCTTTTTGTTTAACTTTAGCCCATCTGTGTAGCTATCAGCATAGAACTTCTGTTTTTATTTGGAACAAAAACTTCAATATTTGAATATGTACACAGTGCTGTGTGTTATTAAGTTCACGTGTTTTATGAGGGTTGTTTTATATGGGGCTGTTTGTTCTGTTTGAAGCCTTTCAAAAAAAAAAAGTTATTTAAGATATGACATAGGTGCAAATGGATATGAAATGAAACAACTGCACAAAAAACTAACCTGCCGAACAGTATATACATGTAACATAAAACCTGGAACTAGACATTTAGCAAAAGAACAGTTATATATAAAAGGTGGTAATAATAACTAAATAACTAAACAAGAACATTATGCTTTCTGTAATGTCTTTCAATCACAATGGTCATACAGATAACTATAAAAAAGAAAGAGTAGTGAACTATATTAAAAAATGTAAAGTGCAAATATCTATGCTACAGGAGACGTACCTGGAAAGAACTGAACATGTGAATTTGATAAAGAAAGGTTTTCAGGATGGTTAGTCAGCAGAATATCTGGGACAAAGGAAAAGAGTAGTTATATTAATTGCAAGAGGAGCTCCAACAGTGATAGAAGAGGGAAAAAAATGATAGAAGAGGGAAAAAAATGATAATAATGGAAGATACATAGTACCAAGGGGCTACTGGCAAGGGAGGAATATTACACTGGCATGCATTTACACCCCCCCCGAAAACTGCTATAACGGAGCTTGAGAAATAATCAGCTTTCAGCAAGGATTATTACTTATAGGTGGAGACTGGAATTTGGTTTACAACAGTCAGGATGTGTCTGGGGAGCCTAGGAGGGAAAATATAACAAAAGAGGGTAGATTTTTGAAGAGCTTTATGAAAATGTTTGGCATGAAAGATGTGAAATCAGTACTAGGACTTCGGAGTGAATTTACATACTACTCACCGAGATACAAAAACTGGGCTGGGCTAGGCAAGATAAGATTTTATACCTCACAGAAACGTGCATTTAATTGAAGGTCTTGAAATGCACCCAATAACTATTTTGGATCATACATCAATAACAACTAAAATGAAAACACAAGATAAAGAAATAAAAATGAGACACTGGTGCTTTCCCACCTATCGGTTGAAAAGAGAGGAATTTAATGAAAGGGTTGTAGAATTAATTCAGGCGCTACTAGAGAAGATAGCATTATCTTCTGAAAACATAGCTAAGGAGTGGGATAAAATTAAAGTGGAGTTTAAAACTAAGTTGAAAATAAAAATAATGAAAATAAGAGATATGGTTAAACAGTAACAAGAATTGTTTAGAGGGACTGACAAATGTTAAAGTACTGCAAAATAGGGGGAATCTCTCAGAAAAAAAGAAGGAGCAACTGCAGAATGCTAAACAAAAAATAAGGGATTACCTTGATAATATGCACACGTTTAGAAAGACTGCTGTTAAGCAACTGTTTTTTGATAACTCTAGAGCACAAAAACTTTTAGCACAACAATTCAGGCAACAGAAAGTGGAAAGGACAGTCACCAAGCTTAGGGAGCCTAAAACAAGGAAGATAACAAGAGACCCTGTAGAAATATTAAAAATAGTTTGGAAATTTTATAAAAATTTGTATAAAACAGAGAATATGGAAATCAAGAAAAGGTGCAAATGGAAATGTTTATGGAAGAATTAAATATGCCAAAGTTAGAAGTAGATGAGGCTCAATTACTAACAGTTGGGATAGGAAGAGATGAGATAAAAAATGGCTATGTATAACCAATCTACAGGAAAGTCCCCAGAAATAGATGGTATTCCTGAGGAGGTTTTGAAGTTAAGAGGGAAAAAAACTAATAAAGATCTGGAAGGTTTTGTTCAACAGTATTTTAAGAGGAGGAGAAGTACTAGCATCCTGGAAGAAGGCAGTGATAACGGTAATACCTAAAGAGGGTAAAGATCCATCGGATCCAGCTTTGTACAGGCCCATTTCAATACTAAACCATGACTATAAAGTGTTTATGTCTATAATAATGGCAAACGTGATACCAAAATTGATAGATATGGATCAGTGTGGTTTTTGTGGAGGGGAAGCAAACATTTGACAACATTAACAGAACACTGATGATCCAGAGGGAAGCAGAATTTAAGAAAGTACCACTTTTATTGGTGGGTCTTGATGCAGAGAAAGCATTTTACAGAGTAGACTGGGATTCATGAGCAGGGCAATGGAAGCATTTGCTTTCCCTGATTCAATTGCAAGGTTGATTAGAAGAATATATGAGATCGGAAGAGCGAATTATAGTGGATGGGGTCCTTTCAGATAATTTCTGCTTGAGCAGAGGAACCAGGCAGGATTGTCCTCTTTCCCTTTGTTGTTTGCATTATATTTAGAACCACCGGCAAAGAAAATAATGGGACTCAGTAATTCAAGGATATAATTGGTATGGCAGTCAGGAAAAGCTGGCTCTATCTGCAGATGATATTATTTTATACATCTTTGCCTGGAAGTGTTTACATGGCATTTTTATACCCCAACTAGACTGGGACAAATGTTGGAGGTGTGATGGGCATGAAACAGGTAGCTGGGAACATGCTTTTTGGGAGTGTAATGAGCTGGCAGACTTTAGGGATTCCCTGCAGACCACTCAGTCAGAGATGCTGGGTGAGCAGATTGGACTGAGTGGGGAGATGATTTTTTTTTTAGTTATGCTACAGAATCGGAATTGCCTAGACATAGTAAAGCCTTGATGAGTCTAATTATGGTGGCTGCCAAAAAAGCAATTAATAGAGAATGGAAATGAAAGTCTACACCAACTTTACTAGAAGTAGTAAATATAGTAACATGATTGGGATCTTCAGAAATGGGAAGGAGAAAACTACATAGGAAAAAATGGGAATTGTGATAACAATATATGTAGGTGGTTTAAGAGGCAGGATTTGAATAAGCCATATAATGCTTAACTGACAATGACTGGATGCTTTATAAGTGATGTATAATGTTTGCAACTACAATTGTTTCAATGGTATCTGTGATGTAAACTGCAACTAAAGTGGTATCATTTTGTATGTTTTTCATTTATATAAATGTAAGATTGCCTTTGTCATATGTGAAAAATTAATAAAGATGTTTTGGGGGGAAAAAAGAGCACACAGAGACCACAGTCAGTCCAGGGCTGGTTCCTCTACCTTTCTCCAGATCCCCAACAAGACTCCCCAATGGCACGGCTATACAGCTGAGATCTCAGCTGAGTGACCAAGCCAAGACCCCCTAGCACCCTCTCTGTCTAACCAGTGCTTTGTGTCTCTGCCCAAGTACCTGATACACACACACACACACACACACACACACACACACACACACACATGCATACACACACACACACACACACACACACACACACACACACACACACACACACACACACACACACGCACACACACATGCACGCAAGCACACACGTGCGCACACACTGAGGTTTGATTTACATACAGATACACATGGGAAAGGCTAGCACAAGTTTACTAGCTATGCCCCCTTCTGCGTAGACTATAAGGTAGTTTTTACTGCCACCAGTCACTCCTGCCAGCTACCTTAAGGCTCTTACAGGGTATTCAATCTCACTGTGTAATATTAATATTAACACAAATGGTAGTTTGACCAAGAGCAAGGCTGTTAGGAGTGGCCTACACAGTGTCAACAAATAAACATGCAAGTACTCTCAAACTGATATATCTCTACACAGATCAGCCACGGTGAAAGTTTTAAATATATTTAATAATAAATAATAAAAGAACAGTGACATCAGAGTTCAAAACCACAGGAAATATTTAGAACAATAATTCAGGACAGCGTCAAATAAATAAAGAAAAATATCTAAACTAAGCTTCATTATATTCCTGACTGAATCTAAGAGAATTACTATAATCTAATAACTTACTAATAGCGCAAGGCAGATGTGGTGAATGTATCTTCTAGTTGTTGTAAAGTCCAAGACAGAATGCAGAATGCTCTGTCTCAGAGATACTTCTCAAATTAATATCTCAAATATTACTGCTGGGATAACTTGCAGAATGACATCATGTCTTGTCATCTGACTGCTGGTTCCCAGGCCAAACAACCATTGATGAAACTGGCAGTATTTAGCATCTACCTGTAAAAATATACATACAAGAGCTTTTCCTCAGATCTCTGGCAGATGCTGGAAGCCATAAAACAATTGCATTTCTTCATGCTTTCACAATTAGTAATTATTTCACCCTGAAGACAATACAGAAAGTTTCCTAGTAGAGACACTGTCTCTCTTACTGTACTGAAAACTGAAAGATACCATCTTTTATGGCCTAGCCATAAAGTCATTTAATTTCAGATATTTTTCTGAAGTTAACCTCCTGTATTCCAATCTTCACTGTTAAAATATATACATTTAAACAGTAACAATACTGCATGTACTATACATTTCTGTTCTCTTCCATTAGAACACACTGTGGCTACATTTCAAACAGCACTCTGCAAATATCCTTTTCAACCCATGAATCTGTACAAGCAGTTTGATATACACGACATATAGTTCTAATACAGTTGTAACACAAGCATCTTATATAAATCATGTTGATATTTAGAAATTACATGTAATTATTTACAAAATGCCAGCTAGGTGGGCTAGCAGTATCTCCCTTTGTCACACCTAAAATGTATTACAAGTCCATTCATGTAGTTAGTTACACTTGTTTGGAGTTGGATGTAAAAAAAAAAAAAAACATTCCTTGTCTTGTGTGAACAGGTCCAGTCTGTGAGGAAGTCTTTGGCAATTGCTCCCCGGACACTGCTGCCTGTGCCAGATGGGAGTCAACACAATGATCTTTGGAAAGTCTTTCTGAATCTTCAGAATTACCTTAGGTATTAGTATAAAAGAGGGAAAAGCATACAGAAACATTCCTGTCCAAGGAAAATAAAATGCATCTGATTTCTAGGTGTTCTTGCATGGAGTACTGGAGCAGAACTTTGCCAACCAGTTATTGTGAATGGATGTGAAAAGGTCTATATGATGTATTCTGCACAGCTGGATCAGTTCTTGTAAGACCTCCTGATTCAATTTCCATTCATGAAGGTCTGTTCTGACCTTGCTAATTTTATCTTCCACACAGTTTTGTAATAATGATATGCAAGATGCCTGTAGAGTGAGATTCCATTGAAATGCTATATCCCAGGTTACCATGGTAAATCTGCACAGAGGGCAGGTTAAGGTCCTCCCTGTTTGTTTATACACCACATCATTGTGATGTTGTCTGTAAACATTTGTAATGGTCCTGGGAACCATAGATGACAGAGTTGAGAGCACTTATAGGTGCTAATATCTCTTACATTTATTAATTTTGGTACATTTTTTTCTATTCCTAAGACCCTGCATTTTATCACAATAGACACTGCTCTTCCAGCAAAGTCTGAGGCAGCTGTTGTGACACTGTGTTGGAGCTGGAAGGGAAAATGGGAAACCTGGATTTTGAAATATTTGTCTACACCAAAAAAAAATCTCCCTTCTTCCAAACCTTAAATCCAGAATCTGGAATATCGGGATGTTGATGTTGGAATCATAGAGGCTTGAGGTATCACTGGAATTTTCTCATGTGAAGTCTTGCTAAAGGAATCTTGAGCATCACAAAAGCCATGAGACCCAAAATCTTGATACATTTCCTTCTTGAGACTGTAGTCTGAGTGGAACAGCTCAAAAAAAGATATAGATGCAGAGCTACCTTTTCTTGTTGAAGAAAATCTCTTTGAACTGAGGTCTTTAGGAGACACCCCAGGAAAGCAAGCCTGTGAAGAGTCAAACAAGACTTTATGTTCTCCTGGAAACTTAGTCTATGTAGGAGATCCACTATCCAGGTGACAGATTCCTAGTACTACAAAAAAAAGGATTCCGTAAAGATAAGAAAGTCATCTAAATAAGGAAAAATGTGAATAATTTGCAGTCTGCAGTAAGCTATCTCATGATTAGACACTTTGTGAACACCCTTGGTTCAGAGGATAAATCAAAGAGTAATGCAGAGAACTGACAGTTTGATGTTGACACAGGGCACCATAAGAAACAGCTGAAATCTGGATCTATAGAAATGTGAAGCTATGCGTCTCTTAAACTGAATTTAAACAAAAAAAACTCGAATGTGGAATAAGAGGTAGCAAGTTGTGAAGGGATAACATTCTGAAAGACTCAGAATTGGTCTCCAAGAATCTTCTTTCTTTTGCATCAGAAAAATTCTTGAATAAAACATTTCTCCTAGTCAAGGAGGAGGGACCACTTCTACTAACCTCAGACAGCAAATGCTGAATGACAAGGAGAAAAGAAAAGTTTAATCTGGCAAAGGAGGAGGAATCCCTCAAAAGTGAAAGAAAGACTTCCACTGTCATTCGTAACCTTGATAGATTACTTTCACAACCCATCTGTCTGAAACTATATTTTGCCAAAGAGAGAAAAAAGGAAGTTCAGACTTTCTGGAAGAATTATGAGTTTTCCAATGTGGCAAAGAGGAGGGGAGTCTTGTAGATAGTGATTGATACCTGTAAGACTACTCTTTACTCTGAGGAGATCCTCTTTTTGGAACCTCCCTACAGTTGCTTTAAAAATAGAAGTTATGGACTTACCATAACACTCCATGTGAGTTGTTAATCTCGCCTTTATTCTCACTGATGGGTTCGGTGCCGATCCTCAGCTCCAACACGGCCGATAGCAAGCTCAAGGTTTGCCAGTAGCTCGAGACCAAGCCCCTTAACCCACAATGCACTGCTGGAATAACCTCACATCTTGTTTGCTGCGAATAACACTATATACAAATATATACATATATACAAACATACACATACCCTCTTATATATATCTACGAAGAACTCTTCCCAAAGGGAAAGAAGAAATATTGAATAACCAGGATGTTACTAGCCTCTAAGTCAACAGTCAGCCAGGAGGGGGAAGGAGGGAGGGACGTGAGGATAAAGGCGAGATAAACAACTCACATGGAACGTTACGGTAAATACATAACGTCTATATGTGAAGTTGTTAAATCTCGCCGTTTATTCTCACTGATGGGTAGCGTCCCTAGCACCCTCAACCACGGGTGGCTCATGGGAGTATGTTCTTCAGTACCGCAGAACCAAAGGAAGACCTGTCCCTTGAAGCCTTATCTACTTTGTAATGCGTGATAAAGGTATGAGGCTTAGACCAAGTGGCTGCAGCGCAAATATTGTCAAGGGGCAATTTAGCTTGAAAAGCAGAAGAGGTAGAGACAGCTCTGGTAGAATGAGCTTTTGGTTTGTGCATTAAAGGCATGCTCGCATTTTCATAAACAAAGGATATACAATCAGATAACCATTTAGATAAGGTTGTTTTAGCCACTGGATTGCCTTTTCTTGCTTCTGAGAAGGATACAAAAAGTTGGTCTGATTTCCTAATATCCTTAGTTCTGTCAAGATAAAATCTGAGCTGTCTGTGAACATCACGTTTGTGCAGCATATATTCCAATTTGCTAGAGTGGTTGGGGAAAAAGACTGGCAGTTCAATGACCTGATTGATACTTGACTCAGAACAGGCTTTAGGTAAAAATGAGGGGTTTGTTCTGAGAGATACTCTATCAGCATGGAAAATCATGTAGGGTGGTCTGATAGATAATGCTTGAAGTTCTGACACTCTGCGGGCAGACATAATGGCTACAAGAAATATTATTTTCCAAGATAAAAATTTTAGATCACAAGAAGATGCTGGTTCAAAAGGAGGAAGAATAATTCGAGACAGCATAAGGTTTAAATTCCAGGGAGAAAATAGAGTTTTGATCAGAGGTCTCATATGAAGAACGCCTTTAAGGAAGGTTTTAGATAATTTATGGCTCATAATATTTGAGCCACCAAGACCAAGGTGAAAATTAGAGATAGCAGCTAACTGAACTTGAACTGTAGCAGCTGCTGCCCCTTCCTTAAAATTTTTTGCCAAAAATTCCAAAATCGAAGAAAGCGAAGGTCGGAAAGGGTCAATGTTCTGCGCGTTGGCCCAAATTGAGAACCTTTTCCATTTACTGCCATATAATTTCCTGGTAGATGGCTTGTGAGAAGACAAGAGAATCTGTCTTGTGTCTTCTGAAATTGAATAAAGCCTGGCAATTAGGGGAAGTGGATTAGCCAAGCAGTCAGTCTCAGGGACTGCAGTGAAGGATGAAGGTCCCCTGACAGGTGAGTCAGAAGGTCCGGAACTGTGTCCAGTATCCATGGATCTTCCAACAGATGATAGTGGAGAAAAGGAAACCAAATTTGTTGAGGCCAGTAGGGGGCTATGAGTATAACAGTCCTTCCCAGCGATTTTGCTTTCTGTAAAAATCTGGGTATTAATGGGAAGGGTGGAAATGCATAAAGGAGACCCAGGGGCCAAGGGTATAAAAGTGCATCTCTCGGGGGATGACTGGGAGGTGGTATTAGGGTAAAGTAGCTTCTGCATTTTGAATTGATGTGGCTGGCAAAAAGGTCGCAGCAAGGCTGGCCCCATTTGCGGAAAATCAACTCCACAACTTGTTGTTTGAGAGACCATTCGTGAGGGAGTAATATTGCCCTGCTTAGCTTGTCCGCTATCACGTTGGATTTCCCCGGGATGTGCGTTGCTAACACAACGCTGGGACAACACAGCCCATTGCCAGACCCTGAGGGCTTCTCGACAAAGGGGGTAAGACTTGGTTCTGCCCTGCTTGTTCAAGTACCAGACTACTGACATGTTGTCGGTCTGAACTGCAATAGTCCCTAGAGGGAGAGAGTCCTGAAAGTACTGCAACGCCAGAAGTACCGCTCTCAACTCTAGAACATTGATGTGCAGATGTGATTCTTGATCTGTCCATGTGCCTTGGGCAGTCTTTCCCTGAAAATGCCCTCCCCACCCTATCAGGGAAGTGTCCGTGGTCACAGTGGCTACGGCGGGGGGGGACAAAGGGTCTTATGATTGTGACATGAAGAGACGTCAACCACCACCGAAGGTCTCTCCTGCAAGAATCTGTGATAAGAATCATGTGGTGCATCGGTAGCTTCTGGTAAGACCACTGAGCGAAGAGGAGCCATTGAAGAATTCGCATATGCATCCTTGCGAGTGGTATAGCCAGGATTGCTGCCTCCATCAAACCTAGTCCTTCAATACCTCCGCTGCTGTAGCTTTGTTGACACCAGTGAGCTGATGTTTTGGCGGAGAAGAGAGACTCTTTCGAAAGGGAGATGTAGAGTGGTAGTTGAGGTGTCTAACTCTGCTCCTATAAAAATGGTATGCTGCGATGGCGATAAGGCAGACTTTTTGTAGTTGATTATAATGCCTAATTGATGGCAGAGTGTACTGTGTTGCCTGAGCCAATTGATGCCTGGTGGTAGCGGTGAGGAGCCAATCATCTAGGTATGGAAAAACCTAGAATCCTAGACGTCTCAGGTGAGCCGTGACCACTGCCATGCATTTGGTGAACACTCTGGGGGCTGTAGTGAGACCAAAGGGCAGGGCTCGAAACTGGTAATAATTGGCTCCCAGTCGGAAGCGCAGATGATCTCTGGAGCATCTGTTCATCTTTATGTGACAGCACGCGTCCTTGAGATCTATAGAGCACATCCAATCGCCTTTCCCTAAGAAGGGAAGAATGGACTGAAGTGTGACCATTTGGAACTTCTCTTTCTTTATGAACTAGTTGAGTCTGCTGAGGTCCAAGATAGGTCTCCAGTCCCCTGTTTTCTCTGGTACCAAAAAGAATCTTGAGTAAGTTCCGAATCCGACTTGGCCTGCTGGGACTGGTTGGATGACTCTTTTTCTAGTAATCTGCGGACCTCTACAATTGCTTGTTCCCTGAGATTGGGTGGAACATCTGGGATTCTCTTTATAGGAATGGGAGGGGAAAAGAACGGCATGAAATATCCTCTGGAAATGATGCTTTGTACCCAAGTATCCGATGTTATGTTTAGCCAGGCTTCTGGGTACAAAGACAAGCAACCCCCGAATGCATCCAGAGCCTAACAGTTGGGCCTCCTTTCAGGGGCAATGGTAGGACTGACCAGAGAACTGACCCCTGTCACCCTGTTGTTGCGGACCCCCTCTGCCATGGGGACGGCGTCTTCCGTTATAACCCCTTCTTCTGCCTCTAGAGGGGGTTTCTCCATGTGTGTCCTGAAAGGCTGCCTGAGCTTTTCGGAACCACATTTTCCCTCCCCTAGGGCCCTTGGAATAGAGCTGAGTAGGGATTGAAAAACAGACTCCAACGGCAGATAAGGTCTTGCCTTCCTGCTCACACCTGGTTAAAGTTTCCTTTACTTTGGGCCCAAACAGTGATGAGCCATCGAATGGGGTATTAATAAAGAAAGACTTAAAGGGTTCCGCAAAGGAACAGAGCATCCAGGCTTGCCTTCAAAGAGCAATGCCTGAACTAGCGGCTCTACTCGAACCATCAGCTGCATAGGATATGAGACACATGGACGAGTTTACCACTGAGTTTAGGGTAGCGAGCTGGGCGTTGACTTTGTTGGCCACTCCTGCAGCTACAGTACCCTGGAGAGTATCTCCTAGCTCTTTCAGGAGGTCTCTCTGTAGTCTTGTAAAATGGGTTAAGTAGCTCAGTGATCGCAGAGAAAAAGTCGCTGAACTAAACATGCACTTCCCATATCTATCCATAATCCTAGAAACTCTGTTAGGGGGATGGATAGAAGAGGATGTCTCAGATACTTCCTTTTTGGTGGCTGCAGCTACCACCATGGCATCAACAGGCACTCCCTTTGTCAAAAATGGCTTGTCCACTGGGGCAGATATGAATTTATTGGGTCTATGAGGGACAGGTTCCATGGCCTCCGGAGACTCCCACACCTTACGAGAGATCAGTTCCATGAGCTCGTCATAAGGCAGAGACACCCAAGAAGTGGAAGGTTGAGACCCAAAAGCCTTCAAGAGCACAGACTCATCCTCAGTAGGGGTTTTGGACTGCCAATCTCCCCTTTGACTAAGGATCTCTAGTATCTCTGCAAAGGAGATATCCTCAGAGGGGGATCGAGGGGACCCTTCTGACTCATCTAAGTCCGTGTCAGATGTCAAAGACTCCTGTGGGGAGTCTAAGTGCCTCCTCTTGCACAGTCTCTTCCTGGGCACTTCCTCAGTGGGGGGATCTGGGGAGGTCTCAGAAGAACAGGGGACGCCCTGTGGGGGTACTTGAGGCTCGGGGTCTCTACACTTAGAGGGACCAGAAGATGAAGAAGCAGACACAGGAGCTTGAGGGGAGAGGGAAAGCTGCACCAATGCTGACGTTGTTTTTGGAGACAAAACTCTCTTCATAGCATCAAAGGCACCATGGCTCCGACGAGAAGGAGTGGACGGACCCGAGAGTACCGTCCGATCCTCCCGCACCGAAACCCTAGGCTCCGAGCCCGAGGTAGGAGCCGAGCTCATCCGAGCCGAAGCCCCGAGAGGAAGAGACTGCACCAACAAGTCGGTTCAACTATCCTCCCCGGACCCTATGGGAGAGCGTCGGCTCCTAGAGCCCTCGGTCTGTGCCGAGGACATCCGAGTAGATGGAGCCAATAACACCGGTGTGGGTATCGGCTCCAAGGGTTCGACCACCACTGGTTCAATTTCCTTCGGCTCCGAGCGTCCAGTACGGCTCGGAGGAGGAGTAGACAAATCCGGTTCCATGATCTTCGGTACCGACGAGCTGGTCGGGGCTGACAACAATTTGGCAAGTCCTGGTGCCTGTAAAAGCTTCTGCACTAGACAATCCATGTCCAAATCTGAAGGGCTGACTGAGGACTTAGCTGAGTGCATCGAAGGTGCTGACTGGAGCAGAGGTGAAGAAGGAACTTCAGAGACCAGCTCCAATACTGAGAGCTGGCTCCGAATCAAAGGTATAGTCGGTTCCGATGACTGTGGAACCGATGACCGTCCTTCTGAAATCTTAGCCTTTTTTGAGACCTTATCTGAAGGCTTGGATTTTGAGGATTTGGAGGATGTACTAGTACCCTCATGGCTACCCAAAACTTCAGAAAAAGATTGCTGTAGCAATCCCCTGTCTATAAGTTTCCTCCTTCTCTCCAAGAGGACTCTTGAAGAAAAGGAGTGGCAAATGCTGCAGGTGTCTTGGAAGTGTTTAGCCCCCAGACAGTAGACACATAGAATGTGTCAGTCAGTGACGGACATTTTTTGCCCACAATCTGGGCATTTTTTGAATCCCAATTTAGGATGGGATTTCTCCTTATCATCCGACATCTTTAAAAGAAACAACAGTAAACTGCAAAAAGATCAATTAGTAAAGTCCTTAGTTACTGAAAGATCCACAAGCAACTAAGCCCAATCAGGGGACTATCTATAACAGTATTATACAGATACAAATATAGGGCTAAGAAGCCCACAGAAAAAGCCTGACTATTATAAAGATTAATAGTAGAAAAAAAGGGCTAAAGGCCCACACAACAAAGAAGCCAACAAGGCCCTAACTTTTAAACTATTTATAAGTATTTAACTATAGAGTAAATATAAAAAGACCTAATACTAACACACACTATATTTTTTAAACAAAAAAGAAAACTTTTTATAGACTTGCTGTTAATTTTTCCCAGAAAATGGTCCGAGCTAGCTGGATCACCGAGATCTATCTTGCCGCGGCAAACTAGATCTGAGGTAATTCCAGCAGTGCATTGTGGGTTAAGGGGCTTGGTCTCGAGCTACTGGCAAACCTTGAGATTGCTATTGGCCGTGTCGGAGCCGAGGATCAGCTCCAAACCCATCAGTGAGAATAAACGGAGAGATTTAACAACTTCACATTGTTTGTTTACCAGCAGCTTGCTGTAATTGCTTATTTTGCTTTTTGATAAAGGTTGTAGGAGTAGCATTAAACTTCTTGGCAAAACCTGGAGAAGGAAGGCTGAAAAATCTAATTAATTCCTTAAATCAGCTTACCTTTCTCATCACACTTTTAAGGACCTCTGCTACAGATGGTCCAAAAACAAAAAAAATAACCATCTGTCTAAGGGAGAATTCAAATTTCAACTCTGATATCCTCTGGTAGACTTTGAATATGCAAACAAGCAAGTCTCATGACAGTCCCAGTGGTATTAACAGAATCATAAGCACATTTCAAACAGAAGTAGTTAAGTTATACAAAAAAAATATTTTCCTCTGTAAAGGAAACAGCTGCAAGTAAAACCATGTAGACCACCATGCTGCACTGCATATAACAATGAGCTTTAATATAGGCACCAAAAACAAAAAAAAGCAAATAGTTAAAGAGCATATAAAAACTGGATAAGCACTTTCAGTAATTGTCCCATCTTCAGATCCATTCAGTAAAAATCAACCTTCTGTTTAAAAAGAAGTCAACATCCAATCAGAATCAATAAAAGGGCCTATGTCCCTTCTAGAGCGGCTTGATTAGTACCACACCATTCGAGCTGGGAGGCTTGTCAGCCTGCAAGTCAGCTATCCAATAAGGTTCGGCCATCTGAGTCCTATTAACCAAATGATCACCTCTTCTACCTTCTTCCTGTATCTGTAGCACCATAAACAGAAAGGCATGATCCTTATATTTCTTGACATGCTGAGCCAAAGCATTATGTTTGGCATCCAATCTTATATCGCTCAGGTGCTGAAGGATACGATCCTTGAATTATCTATTGGTCTTGCCCACGTAAAATGAAGAACACTTTGTGCACCTCTCAAGATATATATTACATTCTTCGTGAGGCAGTCAGCATGTAAATTAGGGTGATAAACCCTATTTGTGACTGGATGTTTGAACTGGTTGACTTTACTGATATGCTTGCAGGCTTTACAGTGCCTACAGGGGAACATACCAAACCTGGAAGATATAGTAGTGCGTTCTTTATGAAAAACATCTTTACATAATAAACTTTTGAGATTCAAATTATTTTTATAAACAAAGAAAGGGGAATCTCCCACTATACCCTTAATGCTCCCATTTGTTAAGAGAATTTTCCAATTATTTTTAATTATACTAGACACTTTATTGATGTCACCGCTATATCTTAACATAACTTTTAGATGGTCACGCTCATTATTATGAGTTTATGTTTAGAAAAAGGCATGGCTGTTCCCTGTTCAGAGCAGGCTTTGTTACCATACCATGGTTTGCCTTAACTTTTTCTAGATTTGCAGCATCAGAAAAAAATATCTTTAATTCCACATTCTCTGTATCCACAAGCTCTTAGACATGAAGCTAAACATTCGGTCTCTCTCAAAAAGCCACTCTCCTCAATATATAACCTCGGCGCTCTAAGGATCTGACCTCTCACAATATTAAAAAAAATATGCTCTGGATGCATGCTATCACATACTAAAAGGTTGTTCTTCCAACAAGGCTTCCTGTAAACCGAAGTATTGATCATACAAACGCCTGTCATATACAATTTTACATCAACAGAATCAATCTCCCTGTCAGACATGTGCACAATAAACTTTAGAAAAGATCTATTATTCTTCAAATGACATATAAAAGAAGCTAAATCATCCAGCATGCCTTTCCGTAATAGGAATACATCATCCACAAATCTACTGTAAAATGGTAGACAGTCTTTCCACATATTGTTCTCATTGTATACCACTGCTTCTTCCCAGTATTCCAAAAACAAACTGGCATGTGTACTAGCGCATGGGGTGCCCCGTTGTGACACCTCAGCATTGCCAAAAATATTCCTCACCAAACATGAAGATGTTGTTCTCAAGAACCATCTGTACAAATGAACAAATCAGTTTAATTGTACCATATTCATAGACTGTTTTTCATCATATATTCTCTTATTTCTCTTAATCCAAACTCATTGGGGATGACAGTAAACAAGCTGTTCACATCCATAGCCACAAAGATAAAGCGAGTATTGTCATGTTGTGAATAGATAAATTCACTTAAACACTGCAAAAAGTGTGCTGAATTTCTTAATACTGCTGGTGACAGCACTGGTTTGAGTTTCTTTTCCACAAAATCGATAGTGGCTCTGTAGACCACCCACCACCTGAAACTATCAGTCTGAGGGGTTGGTCAATAGCACACTTATGAATCTTAGGTAATCCCTTAATGAACAGTACAACTGGATGCTCAACTAAGAGAAACTCATGCATTCTCTCATCAATTAAGTGTCCTGTAAGCATATGAAAGAGATCATCCTTTAAATTCTTAATATTATTTCTAACTTCTCTTAAACCGATCTTTTGATATGTAGATTCCACAGAAAGCATGTATTCCATCTTGTTAACATAGTACTCATGATCCATGATAACAACGGCACCCTCCTTTATCAGCTGGTCTTAAAACAATATCTTGATTATTTATTAATTCTTTACGTGCAGCTCTTTCATCATTGGTAAGACTATGAAAGCCATATTGATGTCTAGAGTTACTATAACTGGCAATATCATTTTCACATGTCCTCATGAAGGTTTCTACAATGGGATGTGGAAGAGGTACATAGATACTCGGCTTCCTCAGTCCATTTGATTCATTAAATGTATTATTGCCAAAGATATTCTTAAGTATCACATTTCGCCCAAATAATTTCAAATCCATCACAATGTCATGAAGTTTAGAGGGTGTAGATGAAACAAAACTTAGACCTTTATTGAGAATCTTAAACTGCATGGGATTCACCTGACATTTTTAGATGTTTATACCAAACAATTCTCTATATTGTTCTCTGCTACAATGATACCTTCCTCTGTTTTCCTCCTCGACTCGCGAAGCAATCTCGTTTGTTCATATCTTTTAGTTTCATAGGTACCAGCAGCATGGAAAAAACAAGCTGTCATACATTGGTTCCTTAGGTCTAGCTCCCAACATGTAATGATTAATAGTATTCTTGTAAGATGACCCATCTGCACGTAGATTTGATGATATCAGAGTACTGTGCACACTGTGATCAGAGGACAATTCAGCTGGGTCACGCCTACTGCTGGTCTTTAAATTGGCTATCCTATTGTCTGTGGTCTGATCATCCTGTTTACCACAATGCAGATGCTTACCACTGTTAACAGCATTGTATTCACTTGCTCTGCTATCCTTTTCCTTTTCTATTATAGCTTCATTAGTACTAGCAGAGATACCCAATACAGTTGTATCTGAGCTCATATCTGTCCTGGTAATTCTGTTCCTAATTTTAGGCCACACAACAATATTTCCGGACTTAAAGTCCTGATAATCCCTTTGTAGCTTCCTCATTTTGATCTGTTGCAGGTTGCTGTCATATAATGTCACTGAATAAAACAGATTGTCCAATTTGGATAAATAGAAATCACTAGAATAGTTCCTTTCAATCTCACTTTGTTTTAACTCACCATCAGCAATACGCTGCTTCTCCTGCGGCTCAAAGAACTCTAGGAAGAGTTGAATATATGTAAAGCTGGTTCTTCAATGTTAACTTTCTGCCAACTAGCTAAAAGTTCTGGAAATACTGTGCCATAAGTAGGCATATGCATTACGTGTAAGCCCTTGCGGAACAACTTTAAAATGCGTGCAGGCTTCCAAATACATCCATTGCCACTGGCTGCGTTTAAGTTTATACAAATTATTTTCCAGGTCTTTACAGAAACTATCAAACAATCCATTATTAAAGGTGGTATTAATCTCACTCACCGAGTTGTTTCTACTTGGTCTGAGTAGAAATTATCATACAAAAACTTATAAGACTGAGGAACTTTACATAATCTGTTTTCTTAGGGGTACCAAACTGTCTGAAATGCAAGTTACAGGTTGTGACAAAAGCATCCTTTAG
This sequence comes from Protopterus annectens, assembly GCF_019279795.1. Taxonomy (NCBI): domain Eukaryota; kingdom Metazoa; phylum Chordata; order Ceratodontiformes; family Protopteridae; genus Protopterus; species Protopterus annectens. The sequence goes on along the minus strand of NC_056728.1, from coordinate 1,721,379,209 downwards.
TGTTAAAAGGACAAGGGAAAGTGAAGTAGGTTTCTTGCTCTTACTAACTGTAGTTATCATGAAAGAAATAAAAATCCAAGAAAAGGCCTAACTATCTGTGATGCATCTTTGGGAAATGAAAAAATACATTCAAGCAAACAGCTGTTTCAAAGTTATGGCAAGATCCAAAATGGAAGCATGCCAACATTACTTATATTGTGTGAGTGGGGGAGGCACAGAGAAAAGGAAAGAAATGGTCAGAAACACAGTGTCACAGATGAATAAACCCAAACGTTTTGAAATGGTATTACATGACCCTCCCCCATGTAGGATCTACTGAGTTTCTCATCATTTACTCCATACCACATGCTCAGACGGTTTACTGTTTTTTTCAGTCTCACTCTAAAAATAATATGACATTTACAGTTTTCATATTTTATGCAGACGTGTTGCAGATTGTTAAAAAAAGAAGTTATGTACTCCCCATAACGTTCCATCTGAGTAGTTCTACTTCATCTGTCTTCAACCTGTGGGATACCGGATCCGTTTCGGATCCGAGCAGGCAATCTCACTAGCATCTGCTCCGAGCTCCAACCTCCTCCCCTTACCTATAATACACCTCCACTACTTTCCAACCCCCAGATCGAGTTTGCTGATCCTTATTCTGATAACCCGACCTGATAAAATACTTTATGACCTATAACTGCAGCCCGCAGGCTGTTCATACGACAAGGTCCTGGGGAAGGAGGGAGGGACGGTTGAAGACAAATGAAGTAGAACTACTCAGATGAAACGTTATGGTGAGTACATAACTTCTTTATCTTAAGTAGTTTACTTAATTTGGTCTTCAACCTGTGGGACAGAGTCTCCAGCTACTAAACTCCTGGGTGGCCCTCATGGAAGGATATTCCAGAGCACCGCGGAACCAAAGGATGCTTTCCTTCTAAAGTCAAATCCAATTTGTAGTGATAAATAAAGGTATGAGATGAGGACCAAGTAGCTGCAGAACAAATATCAAACAATGAGACTCTACACCAAAAAGCCGCAGAAGTAGCCATGGACCTAGTGGAATGAGCTTTCACCTGACTCAGAGGAGACATGCCCTCTGTCCTTATAGACCTGAAGGATGCATGAGGAAATCCACCTAGCAATAGTGACCTTGGAGATAGGCTTTCCCAAAGGGTTTATAGAAGGACACAAACAGTTGATCGGATCTACGGAAATTTTTGGTCCTGTGTAAATAAAATCGTAAATGTCTATGAACATCCAACAAGTGGAGTTTGTATTCCATTTTGTTAGCAAAATTAGGAAAGAAAACCGGTAAATTGATGGTTTGATTGATATTACCTGGTGATGCCACCTTGGGAAGAAAGGATGGATTGGTCTAAAGGGAAAAGTACAGTTTTGTACCTACCATAAATGTAGATGTTCGAAGATCCACATTGCTGCAGTCCTTACACTTGGGTAGTCCGCTGTCCTCGGTCGGCCCGAATATCAAAGTATTAGGCTGACGTCGGTCAAGGCGCTTAAGACTGACATCAGGACGTCAGGGTACAAATGCGCATGACCGACGTCATATCCTCAGTCTTTTCTTGCCCCAGATGTCAGAAGACCCTAAAAAGAAAGGTCAAAACCAAAAGACAGCAAAAAACAACCAACCACCCTTGTACTAACCCTATGTACAATATATACAATATTCACAAAATGTACAACCCAAACCACACAACCCCCTCTAACCACACAGGGCAAGGAGGGAGCGTAAATTGGACTGCACCAATGTGGATCTTCGAACATCTACATTTATGGTAGGTACAAAACTGTACTATGTTCTTCATCTCACATTGCTGCAGTCCTTACACTTGGGTAGAATCCCAAAGCAGAGGTAAGGGAGGATGGCAAAACTATAAAGCAGTAGGAGCTGCCAAAATGCCCTGTAAAATTGCAGTGGCAAAACCAGCCCTAGATTTAGAGTAAAGTGGAAGGTGGTAATGCTTAGAGAAAGTATGCACTGAACTCCAAGTAGCTGCCTCTAAAATATCTTTAGTTGCCACCCCTTAAAAGGCTGTAGAAGTGGCAGTAGCCCTAGTGGAATGGGGCCTAATCCCAGCTGGAATCTCCTTACCATGATGGGAATAACAGAAAGCAATACAAAACCCAATCCACTTAGAAATAGTTTGTTTTGACACAGGCTTGCCCTGAGAACCCAAAGCAAATGAAACAAATAACTGCTGAGACTGCCTGAACCCTTTAGTTCTGCTCAAATAATATCGCAACTGCCTGTGTATATCCAAAGTGTGCAAAATCTTTTCCCCTTTATTTTGGGGGTTTGCATAAAAAGTAGGCAAATGAATAGTTTGGTTTAAAGCCACACTAGAAACCACTTTAGGCATAAAGGAAGGATTAGTACGCAAAGACACCCTATCCTTATGGAAAACTAAGAAAGGCTCAACTGCCATAAGGGCCTGTAACTCAGACACCCTTCTCGCAGAGGTAATGGCCAACAAAAAGCAGTCTTCCATGATAAATATTTCAACTCAGCAGTAGCTGCAGGCTCAAAAGGTTGTAGAGTGAGTTTCTCCAACACAAAATTGAGATCCCAAGCAGGAGTAGGAGCTCTCGTGGGGTCTTATATTCTTTGCCCCTCTAAGGAATTGCTTAAACAAAGGATGAGAAAACAATGGTGGGTCACAGTCATAGTGAGCAGAAATTGCTGCAGCATGAACCTTAATAGAAGAGAAGGACAAACCTTTGTCCAGTAACTCAGTAAGATACTGAAGAGCCACACTTAAATTAGGCTTAGAAACATCAAATTCCTTTGCTGTACTCCAAAATAAAAATCTCTTCCATTTATCTGCGTACACTTTCCTTGTACTAGGCCTTCTGGCCTCCAAAATAACATTCAAAACCTGCTGTGGAAGTTGAGACCCTCCAGGAAAGGCATACACATGAAGTTTGCCCCAATTGAATGAGAGAGCATCCACTTTCCAAGCTGTGGGATGAAACCTTTTTGTGCAAAACTTTGGCAACTGGTAATTTAGTGGAGAAGCAAACAGATCTATGTCTGGAGTTCCCCATAACACTGTCAATTTCTGAAATACATGAGGATCCAATTTCCACTCGTGGGGATCCATAATTTGTCTGCTCAACACATCTGCTAAGGAGTTCTGTGCTCCCGGCAGAAACCTTGCCTGAAGATTTAGTTGTAAACTGAGAGCCGTCTCCCACAAAATCATTGCTTGTCTGCATAGAGGATAAGAATGTGTTCCCCTTGCTTGTTGATGTACCACATGACAGTTGTGTTGTCTGTTAGAACCAACACCTGCCCAGGAAGGAGTAAATCCTTGAAAGCTATCAATGCAAATTGGACTGCTAACATCTCCTTCAAGTTGATATGTAGATGTTGAAGTCTGGCAGGCCACGTGTCTTGTACCCACTTTCCATTTAGATGAGCTCCCAAGCTTTGTCTGAGGCATCTGTCGTTAGAATCTGACTCGCCTCTGGCCGAGTCACAGAGAGTCCCTTGTTTAGGTGACATTCCTGAGCCCACCACAAAAATTCCTTTTGAATGCAAGGTATTATCTGAATGACAGTGTCCATATCTTGGCAGTGCTGTGTCCATACATTTTGAGATACCATTGCAGCTTCCTCATATGCAGTTTGGCATTGGGAAGCACCAGAATACAAGATGCCATGAACCCCAAGGCTTGAAGGACTGTCCTTGCAGTCAGCCTGGACTGATGAGACAATTGATGGAAGTAAAGAGAAAGATTATTTTGTTTGTCCGGGGTCAAAAGGCCATCTGGGATGCTGTATTCAGTCTCACACCCAGAAAGCACACGTCCTGAGAGGGTACTAGACAGGGCTTTTTTTCGCTCACAGAATACCCCAGGCATCTTAGCACTGCTATCACATATTGTAAATGATGAAGAAGTTCGTCCTTTCCTTGGGCCAGAATCAGGCAATCGTCCAAATAAGGATAGATCTGTATTCCTCTTAGCCTGAAGAAAGCTATCACTGGAGCCAGAACCTTCGTGAACACTCTGGGCGCAGTAGATAAGCCAAAGGGCAATGCAAAGAACTGATAATGAGAAGTCCCAGCTCAAACGCAGATACTTCCTGCAACTTAGCCTGATAGGAACATGAAGGTAAGCCTCCTTGAGATCCAAAGTCACCATCCAGTGATCTTTTCCCAGCAGAGGTAAAAGCTGTTGTAACGTCAACATTTTGAACTTGGGAATGTCCAGATAAGTGTTGAGGATAGATAAATCCAAAATTGGTCTCCACGTGTTCCCCTTCTTTGGTACTAGGAACAGGCGAGAATAAAATCCTAGGCCCACTTCTGGCAGAGGGACCGGTTGTATGGCCCCTATTTGGAGCAGCAGAGAAATTTGTTTGTGAGCCTCTAGTCTTTGCTGAGGAGGAACGTCCGGCATGCCTTTGAAAGGAGGCAAGGTATGGAAATAAAACCTGTAACCTTGGTGTATGATATCTAATACCCATCTGTCTTGGGTAATCAAACTCCAATTTTCCTTGAAGAGTGCCAACCTTCCTCCCAAAGGTGCTGCCAGGCAAGAAGGATCTGGCAGCTGAAAAGGTAGGTCATTGGGCCTGTTTACGAAAGGACTGGCCCCTGCCCTCACCCGAAGATTGTGCAGGAGAACTCCCTGTTCTAGGTCTGAAGGAGCTCTGAGCTCTGCCCCTACCACGCCTAGATCTACCCCTAGACTGTGAATCATAAGAAGGGTACGTCCACCCCTTAGCAGGCCAATTCCTACTAAACTTCGGAGGCTGAACTTGCAAAAAATCTTTAACAGTCTGCATAGACTTAGCCTTGTCTTCCATTTTCTTCAAGACTGACTCCACAGGTGAACCAAACAACACATCAGACTGTAAAGGAGCATCCAAAATCCTTGTCTTAACATGTTCAAATAAATTCTGATCCCTCAGCCAGGCGTGCCTGAAGAACTGACCCAGTGGCAGCCACCCTAGATGAGGCCTGTACAGCATCAAAACCACATTGTAAAGAATGCTTACCCACCTGTTCAGAAACATGTACTAAATCTTGTAATTCTTTACACTCAATGCCTTCCGCCAGAGCATCTACCTTAGACTTCAATTGAGAAAGAAGATAGTTTTGATATTTCAACATGTGAAACTGGCAATTCAAAGCCCTCATAGCTAAGGTGGAAGAAGTATAGACTTTCTTTCCCCATCTATCCAAAGCTCTGGCCTCTTTATCTGGAGGAACCGGATTTTTTACAACAGAGGCCTTGACACCCTTAGGTCCCTGACTAACAGTTTCTGGGTCCGCCCTAGGACTCTTATAAAGATATTTATGAGCCTCAGGCACCCTGTAATACCTATCCGGTTTAACAGGAGCAGGAGGCAAAGAATCAGGATTAAGTGAAGCCTCTGCAAACACATCTTCCACAACATCCAGAACAGGTGGTATAGCCAAAGGCCTATGCTGGGGTAAAAGCAAAAATTCCCTAAGCCTTTTCCTGGAATCAGAGAAGTCCTGACCTTCCCACTTAAAATGTTCCCTCATGGAATGAAGAGTCTCTGAAAAGAAAAATCCTCTGGAGGAGAAGCAGAAGGAGTTGAATCATCTGCATCAGAATCAGAATAAGGAGAGTACTCCTGCAAGTCTTCAGCCGAAGACTCTGAAACATCTGAAGCCTGCTCAAAACTCCCCAACTCTGGTTCCACCCTAGGCCTCTTATCTGGAGGGGGCAAAGAACCTCTAATCAAAGTAATTAAATCTTCTGCCATTTTAAGCATGTGCTTCTTGGGCACAGATCCTGTAGAACTAGGAGTGACACCAACAGAAGCTAAACCTGGCCTGCCTCTGGGAGAAGCCTTAGAAACAGAAGGAGAGGGCCTAACCACCCTAGGAAGGGAGGGGAGTACAGTAACCTGAGAAGCCCCTTCAGCCTGACCTGCCTCCTGAGAGGCCACATAGTACAGTTTTGTACCTACCATAAATGTAGATGTCCGAACTGGATAGCATCTGCAGTCATAACAAGTGGGTTGTCCTGTCGTCAGGCAGCCCTGCAGTCGGCCGGATTCCAAAGTCCGGGTCCGGCTTCGGCTGATGTCGCACTCCACCCGACGTCATCTCTGTTGGTCTTCGGGTATATAAGCATCAGCCGACGCCATTTTCCTCAGTGTTTCTTGCCCCAGATGCCAGTAGCCCTCTTGCAGGCTAAAATTTGGATAGATGCCAATGTTTCCAAATAGATAGAGGTAAACACAACAATAAGCATATATGTACATATATACAAACAAATACACCATAAAAGACTCCCCAACAGCTAGCTATTAGGAGGGTAAACACCCTAGGAGTACCACAGAGGGAAGGAGGGAGGGTAATCCTGACTGCAGATGCTATCCAGTTCGGACATCTACATTTATGGTAGGTACAAAACTGTACTATGTCCTTCATGGATGCATCTGCAGTCATAACAAGTGGGTAGAATACCATAGCCAACTAGGGAGGAGGATAAAAGTAGATTATGGTGTGTTTAGGATCCCTTGCAGTACAGCAGTGGCAAACCCTGCTCGGGATCTGGAATATAGAGGCAAATTATAATGCTTGGCAAATGTATGCACGGAGGTCCAAGTAGCCGCCTCAATAATGTCTTTGGTTGCCACTCCTCGTAAGAAGGCTGTGGTAGTGGCTGTTGCCCTTGTAGAATGAGGTCTTATGTTCTGTGGAATTGGTTTTCCATGGAAGGAGTAACAGTATCGTATGCAATTTCCTATCCATTTGGAGATTGTCTGTTTGGAAATAGCTTTTCCTTCCCTTCCTGTTGCATAGGCTACGAAAAGTTGGTCAGTCTTTCTGCTATTTTTGTTCTGTCCAAGTAGTAGCGTAGCTGTCTATGTACATCCAAGGTATGCAGTATTCTTTCCCTCTGTTTTGTGGGTAGGGAAAGAAGGTAGGTAGGTAGATTGCCTGGTTTAAAGACACTCTGGATACCACCTTGGGCATAAATGTAGGATTAGTCCTCATGGACACTCTATCTTGGTGGAAGATTAGGAAGGGTTGCACTGCCATTAAGGCCTGTAGTTCTGAAACCCTCCTTGCTGAAGTAATTGCTAGTAGGAAAGCAGTTTTCCATGACAGGTGTTGTAGGTCTGCTGTTGCTGCTGGTTCAAAGGGTGATAGTGTCAACTTTTCTAGCACAAAGTTTAAATCCCAAGCTGGTAATGGTGGTTTCCTTGGAGGTTTTACATTCTTGATTCCTCTGAGGAACTGCCTGAGCAAAGGGTGCTAAAAACAGGTGGATCAAAGCTGTATTCTGCTGAAATAGCTGATGCATGTATCTTGATGGAGGAGTAGGACAGGCCTGAATGAAGAAGTTCGCCAGATACTCCAGAATGTTAGGCATATCTATGTTTGACACATCTTTTCCTCTTTCCGTACTCCAAATGACAAACCTTTTCCATTTTCCAGCATAGTTCCTTCTTGTTGAAGGTCTGCGTGCTTCAAGAATAATGTCTTTAACTCTTTGGGAAAGTTCTGGATTAGCTGCTGCTATGTGATGTTCCATGCAGTCAGTTGCAGCGTTTTAGGTTTGGATGTATGATGCTGTAGTTGTTCTGAGTTAACATCAAAGGCATCAGGGTATTGGCCACATATTGTTCGAGACATGCTCTTCAGTAGTGGGTACCAGTGTTGTCTTGGCCAGTTTGGAGCTATCAGGATTATCCTTGGACGTTCTTCCTTGATTTTTAGTAGTACCTTGTGTATCAAAGGAAGAGGTGGGAATGCATATGCTGTTAGGCCTTTCCAGTTGAAGGAGAGTGAGTCCACTTTCCATGCTAGTGGGTGGAATGTCCTTGTGCAGAATTTTTGAGCTGGTGATTGAGAGGTGATGCGAATAGGTCTATCTGTGGCATTCCCCATTTCTTTGAGATGGTCTTGAAGATGTCCGGGTGCAGCTTCCATTCGTGGGCATCCGGTGGTTCTGCTTAATATGTCTGCTAGAGTATTGTCTTTCCCGGTACAAATATTGCCTGTAACTGAATGTTGTAGCTGAGTGCCAGGGTCCACAGCTCCAAGGTCATTCTGCATAGGGGTATGAATGAGTGCCTCCCTGTTTGTTGATGTACCACATGACTGTGGTGTTGTCTGTCCTTATCATCAACTGGCCCTCTTTGAGAAATGGTTTGAACTTTTGGATTGCCAGTTTTACTGCCAGCATTTCTTTTAGATTGATGTGCAGGTGAAGTTGATCCTGTGTCCACAATCCTTGCACGCATTTGTCCAGCATGTGGGCCCCCATCCTAGGTCTGAAGCGTCTGTTGTGATGGTCTGGCTTGGTTGACATCTGCGAAAGGGTAGGCCTGGGTTTGACTGGCATGCCTGAGCCCACCATAGGAACTCCTGTTTTAAGCATGGAATTAGTGGGATTTCTGTTTCTAGACTGTGTCTGTGTTGGGACCATAAATTCTTTAGCTACCACTGTAGTTTCCTCATATGTAGTCTGGCAAATGGGACCAAGATTATGCATGATGCCATGAAGCCCAAGGCCTGCAGAACTTTTCTTGCTGTTAACTTGTTCAGTTTTGTTAGTGCCAAGAAGTAAAGAGGAAGTTCTTTTTGTTTTTCTGTAGTCAGGAATGCCATTTGTTGTACTGTGTCCAATTCCGCTCCCAAGAATGTCCTTGTTTGGGATGGTATCAGCCTTGACTTTTGTAAATTGACTGTGTATCCCAGACCTTGTAGCAAGTAAATGACCCTTTGTAAATCTGTTGTCAGCTTGCTTTTGTTGTCCCCTTGTAGCAGGCAGTCGTCCAGGTATGGGTAAATTTGAATTCCCTGTAGTCTGCAATGGGCGATTACTGATGCCAGGCATTTTGTGAATACTCTGGGTGCAGTAGATAAGCCAAAGGGCAATGCTGAGAATTGATTGTGCTCTGATCCTGCAAGAAATCTGAGGTATCTTCTGCAGATTGGTCGAATGGGGACGTGCAGGTATGCCTCCTTGAGATCTAGAGTTACCAGCCAAGACTCCTTGCCCAGCATGGGAAGAAGTTGCTGTAGGGTCAGCATTTTGAATTTTGGGACAATGATGTATGTATTTAAGGTGGACAGGTCGAGAATTGGTCTCCAACTTTTTTCCTTTCTTGGAACTAGGAATAGTCTGGAATAGAACCCCTTTCCTTGTTCTGCTGTTGGCACTCTTTCCACAGCTCTCATGTTTGCTAACTCCATTATCTGGCGTAGAGCCTCTGTTTTTTGATTTGGAGGTAGATTTGGCATTCCTCTTTGACTGGTAAAGTGTGGAAGTGAAACCGTAACCTTGATCTATGGTTTGTAAAATCCACTTGTCTTTTATGTAGTGCCAGTTCTTTGAAAATAAGGTTAACTTTCCGCCTAGAGGAGCTGCTATTTGTTCCCTGGTAGGTGGATTTAGGATTAAGTCACTGTGGTTGTGCTGATGTAGTGGCAGTGGCTGTGTCTGTGCCTCTGTTGTTACCTTGCCACTGTCGTCCTCTGTAGGCACCTCCTCTGGATTGGTTTCTGCCTCTGGAACGTCTATTCCTGCCCCTTTGAAATTTTGTGGAGTCAGGAAAGGACCAATTTTGGCAGGCCAGTTCCTGCTAAACCTTGGGAGTTGAACCTGCAAGAAATCTTTAACAGTTTGAACAGATTTTGCCTTCTCTTCCATTTTCTTCATAACCTGCTGGGCAGGTGTACCAAACAAACTTGTCTTGTCCATAGGAGCATCTAGCAACTTAGCTTTAACATGATCCGGTAAAGCTTGTTCCTTTAGCCATGCATGCCTTCTTATCACTGTGCCTGTCATGGCTGATCTAAATGAAGCCTCCAGTGCATCATAGCCACATTTTAAGGAATGGTTGCTAACCTGTTGTATGTTATTTACCATCTCTAATACATATTTCTTATCAAGAGATTCATCAGTGGTTAGTTTTTAGTTAACTGATCAAGCCTAAACTCTTGGTATTGTATCATGTGAAACTGACAGTTTAAAGCTCTAGCTGAGAGAGTAGCTGAAGTGTAGACCTTTTACCCCATCTGTCTAATGACCTTGCTTCCCTTTCAGAAGGAATAGGGTTTTAGCTGTGGTCGCTGCTACTGCCTTGGGACCCTGGGATATAGTTTCTGGGTCTGCAAGAGGGGCCTTGTAAAGGTGGTGATGAGTATCTGGCACCCTGTAAAATCTGTCTGGTTTGGCAGGGGCTGGGGTAAAGAATCTGGAGCGGAGCAAACATCATTGAAAGCATCATCCACCACAGAGAGAACAGGAGGTATAGCTAAGGGCCTGTGCTGTGGGAGGTGCAGAAAGGTCCTAAGTCTTTTCTGGAGTCTGAAAAATCCTGTTGCTGCCATTGGAACTGTTCTCGCATGGCATGCAAGGTTTCCCCAAAGGAGAATTCTTCTGGTGGGAAGCAGCTGGAATGGATTCTTCAGCATCAGAATCTTCAAAATTGGAGAAGGGAGCCTCTGGCTGGTCAGTTATGTCTGATTCATCAGCAGAATCATCAGAAGACACTGGCTCAGGGTGCTCTGCCCTAGGTCTCTTCTCTGGGGGCTGAGAGGCCCTGTCTGGGTGAGACTGAGATCCTCTAATTAAAGAAATTAAATCTTCTGCCAAAGAAAGCATTTGAGAACTAGAAGGGGGCCTGGATGTGGGGGGTTTAACAGGCACTGTTTTAGTAGTCTTGGCTGCTTTAGCCCTGGCGAAGGCCTTAATGGACATGGCTGCTGGAGGCCTAGCAGCACCACGTGCTGGGGTAGAGACATCCAAGGGGATGGTGTCTGATAAGTCAACCACCGTAGTGGGTAAAATTTCTGAGGTCGATTCAAGAGTTGTAGCAGGGGCCTCAGTTGTAAGAATAGGTTCAGCTGTACTTTGATCAGTTTGCTTTACCGTGGTTTCGGCCGAAACCGCGGACCGCGAGTGTCGGTCTTTATCTTTGCGTTTTTTGGTATATTGGGAAGTCGGAGGATCCGACGGCATAATGTACGCAAAATCAGAACCGAAAAACTGTTCTGCAAACTCCGACCGACGCCTAAGCGTTCGTCGGTTGAAAGAGGCACAGGCCGAACAGGCTGCTACGTCGTGGGCTGGGCCTAAACAAGGCAGACAGTAAGAGTGGAAATCTTTATGAGGTATTTGTTTCCCACAGGTTAAACAATTGTTAACTTTTTCTGACATCGGCTGAGGCAAGAAAGAGTCCCCAACGGGGTACTTAGCTTTAGAAGTCTTCGAAGTAGTATTCGGTAGAAGTAATCTCTGGATCCGACCGACCGGCACTTGCGAACAGCTTCTGCTTCGGGTGCCACGCGGCAAGAAAGACTGAGGAAAATGGCGTCGGCTGATGCTTATATACCCGAAGACCAACAGAGATGACGTCGGGTGGAGTGCGACATCAGCCGAAGCCGGACCCGGACTTTGGAATCCGGCCGACTGCAGGGCTGCCTGACGACAGGACAACCCACTTGTTATGACTGCAGATGCATCCATGAAGGACATCCTGCAATAACAAAGTCTCCCCCTGGGACTCCAGAGAAGCCTCCGGCGGAACCACCGGTTCCACTGACGCCTCTAAAGAACCGGCGTCCGGAACGGACGACTCTTCTTGCCTGGGTTTAGCTGCTTTGTCTTTGCGCTTCTTCGAAGAAGCGGGCGTCGGAGCATCCAACGGCATCTTATAATTGCACCGCTTCCCAAAGACCAACCTGGCACAATCTAACCTTCGCTTAATAGTGCGCTTATTGAACCTAGCACAAAAGCGACACCCAACAACGTCGTGCTCAGGCCCCAAACAAGGAATACACAAAGTATGATAATCTCTATGCGGTATCTGTTTCCCACAAGAAATACAGTTATTCACTTTTTCTGACATCCGGTAAACCACTGAGGCAAGAAAAAACTAAAATATTCCCAACGGGTACTTAGCCAACTTTGACTCGGTCTGAAACTCCGAATTCGAAAAATTTCAGAACGCCGAACGGCACTTGCAACGCTGCTTCTGCATCGGACCATGCGGCAAAAAAGACTGAGGATATGACGTCGGTCATGCGCATTTGTACCCTGACGTCCTGATGTCAGTCTTAAGTGCCTTGACAGACGTCAGCCTAATACTTTGATATTCGGGCCGACCGAGGACAGCAGACTACCCAAGTGTAAGGACTGCAGCAATGTGAGATGAAGAACATCTATATCTTTGTGGAAAATCATATAAGGAACTTTGACGGACAAGGCTTGCAGTTCTGAAACCCTTTTAGCAGAGGTGATAGGCATCAGAAATGCTGTTTTCCAAGATAAGAATTTTAGATTTGTGGTTGTAGCGGCTTCAAATGGCGGAGCGACCAGAGCTTGAAAAACCATAGTAAGGTCCCATGGGGGAACAGGACCCTTGACAGGGGAGGTGTAACAGAAAAGTCCCTTTAATAAAGGCTTTACACAGTCTGGAGGAGGCTAGTGAGGCAGAATTCTCAACCACATGAAAATGAGAAATGGCAGCCAATTGAACCCTGACAGTAGAAGAACTAGCTCCCTGTTGAAAAATATCAGCTAAGAAATCAAGAATGGCAGAAATAAGAGCGATGAAGGGGTCTAAACACCTTTGAGAGGCCCAAAAGGAAAAATGTTTCCATTTACTGTGATAAACCTTCCTGGTTGAAGACTTATGAGCAGCCACCAGAATAGACCTAGCTGAAGAGGATAATCCAGGAGTTCTAGCGATCATGGGAACTGGAGCAGCCAAGCTGTGAGCTTCAAACTGTCCAGGTTCGGATGAGGAACCCCCGATGGGAATGAAATCAGATCCTGAATGGGATCCAAGATCCAGGGCAGAGCCAGAAGGTGAGACCAAAGGAAGAGAAACCATATCCCAAGGCCAAAACGGGGCAAGGAGGATCACTTTGCTCCCCAGTCGACGAGCTTTCTGTAGAAACCTCAGAATAAGAGGTACTGGAGGGTAAGCATACAAAAGGCTGGGAGGCAAAGCATGGACTAGAGCATTTCTGGGGGACTCCCCTGGCAAGGGGTTCAGAGCGAAAAACTCACTGCACTTCGCATTGGAAGGAGATGCAAAGAGATCACAGGAAGGTTGACTCCATTCCAGGAAGATCTGCTCTGCTACTGAAAGATTCAGAGACCACTCGTAAGGCATCAGAATAGTCCGACTTAACCTGTCCGCTAGAATGTTGGACCATCCCAGAATGTGAGTTGCTATGAGGAAAATGACCGGTGGAGATCTCCCATTCCCACACTTTCATGGCCTCGCAACAAAGGGGGTAAGATCTGGTCCCTCCCTGTTTGTTGATATACCAGGCCACTGACATGTTGTCTGACTGAATTGCAATGATTCCCAGTGGAATAAAGGCATGATGGGCCTGCAACGCTAAAAGAACCACCCTCATCTCTAGAACGTTTATGTGCAAGCTGGTCTCTACAGGGGACCACAGGCCTTGGACTGTCCTGCCCGAACAATGCCCCCCCACCAGATTTGGGAGGCATCCGTAGTCACTGTGGCTTGAACAGGGGCTGGAACAAAGGGTCGTCCCTCCAAGATGTCCGGCGAACACATCCACCAGAGAAGGGACGACCGACAGACTCGACTGAGTTGTACTGGATACGACAATGGAAGTTCCAACAGGGACCATTGTACAGCTAGTTTCCACTGTAGAATTCTCATATGTAACCGGGCACACGGAAGACATGTTATGGTCGCCACCATTAAACGTAAGGCCCTCAACACTGATTCTTGAAGTTGAGAATGTTAGATCACAGAGACATGCATCCTCAGGTTGTGTACTCTCTCCAAGGTCAGGAAGATTTTGCACTGTAATGTATCTATCCTTGACCCAATGTAGTCTATCACCTGGACAGGATTTAGAAGTGATTTGGATGCATTGATTGTGATCCCCAAATGCAGGGCAAGCTTTAAGAAATAATCCCTGGTTTGAGAAAGTAGATGCCTGATGGGAGCAGTGAAGAGCCAATCGTCCAGGTATGGCTAGAACTGAATCCCCTGAAGCCTCAGGTGAGCCGCTACCACCAACATCACTTTGGTGAACACCCTGGGGGCTGTGGTGAGACCAAAGGGTAGGGCTCGAAACTGGTAATGATTGACTCCTAGCCTTTATGTGACAGTAAGCACCCTGGAGGTCTAATGAGCACATCCAGTTGCTCTCTTGTAGGTACTGTAAATGATGTTGATGGACTGTAAAGTGACCATCCGGAATTTTTCTTTGGCAACTAACAGGTTCAGGGTAGATAGGTCCAGAATGGGCCTTAAGTCCCCCATTTTCTTTGGCACCAAAAAGAACCTGGAGTAGAAGCCCGATCCAGACTGATCTGGGGGGGGGGGGGGTTCCGATGGCTCGTTTTCGTAGCAGCTTGGAAATTTCTTGTGCTGCTGCCTCCCTTTGCATGGGTGGTACATCCAGGAGGTGTTTGGGAGGAACCACAAAGGGGATAGAGTATTCTCTGGATATGATTTGAAGTATCCAGCGATCTGATGTTACTGACTCCCATGGCGCCAGGTGCAAGGACAATCATCCCCCGACTGCCTCCAGAGTAGAGCAGTCGGGCAACCCCTCAGGGTTGCTGTCCGGGCCTGTCCGAGAAAGATTCTCGAGACCCAAAATTCCTAGGATCCCCTCTGCCTCTGGGCCGGCATCCATTCTGTCCTCCTCTGCCGCTGGGCGAAGAAGAAGAGCCCTGAGTGTCCCGGGAATACTGTGACTTCCGGAACCACATCTTCTTTTGCCCTCTCTGATTCCGGGAAACGGATCTTTGAGGGTTCAAGAAGCGGATTCCAACGGCAGACAGTGTCTTCTCGTCCTTCTCACTCTGGACTAAAGTCTTTTTGACGTTCTTACCAAAGAGAGTAGAGCCATCATAAGGGGCATTGGCCAAGGATGCCTTGAAAGGTACTGACATAGTCTGAGTCAGGTGTTGCGCCTCATGGACACGCCAGACCCAGCCTCCCTAGCCGCTCCTTCACTAGCATGTGAAAGGAGTTGCATGGACATGTTGGAGACTGCTTTCAAAGTGGCCAACTTTGCGGAGAATGAGTCCCTGTCCTCCTGCGACATGGACTTATGGGAGACTCTGCCTGCTCCTTGACCAGGTCGCGCTGGAGTCTCGTGACATGGGCCAGGTAGTTCAGCGCCCTAATAGAAAAGGTAGCTGAAGCGTATACCCGCTTCTGAGGAACTGTCTTGGGCTAGTTCCTTCTTTGTGGCTGCTGCTACCACCATGGCATCTACGGGGGAGCCCTAGTTCCACACTGGCCTATCTGGTTCCACGGTGTCTGGCTCCTTCCAGGCCTATGAGGTGACCAGGTCCACCAAGGGATCTGTGAGAGGAGACACCCAGGAAGTAGATGGGCCCATGCCGAAAGCCTCCAGGAACACAGACTCGTCAGAAGAAGGTTTGGGGGTGGACCAACCTCCCAGTTGGCGAAGGATTTCCATGATGTCTCCATTGGAGACATCCTCGGGAGGTGACCTGGGGGAACCTTCCCCATCATCCATATCTGCATCCTCAGTGAGGGACTAGGGGGAGTCCAAGTACCTCCTCTTACACGTATACTTGCGAGGCACATCTTCGGTGGGGCTCTCCAGGGGGAACTCGCTAGCCACTTGTTCCTCAGGGGGAACTGTCTGGAGCTCCTCGAGCATGGGCTGTCCCTCTGGTAAAATTATGGGATTCTTAGAAAGAGCCGAGAGAGTCAGGGCAGAGTCCAAGGGGATAGTCAAGGGTCTCGATCCAGTGGACAGAACCTTTTCTGCCACATCGAATACTGAGGGAGAATGAACCTCCTGGGGAACTAATAAGGACGCCGGTCTCCCTGGGTCCGTCATGAGAATCGGAGCCAGGCCTGAAGTGGACTGAGCTCCGAGAGAGAGAATTTGGCCCAACAAAGCTGGAGCCAATGAAAAAAGTTCCGCTCCCTCGGATCCGACACCCAAGCTCCGGCTCCGAGAGCGGCCCGGATCCGAGCTGGTCAGATCTGAGAAACCGAGGCCCTAGATGGAGAGAGTGTACCTCCAGCTCCGATGAAAATCTTGGAGATCGGAGCCGAGGGGAATCACGGAGCCTATGCTGACTTTTAGCGGGTGAAGGGAGGTCCGGGGACCTCTTACGTTTCTCAGGTCTGGAGTTTGGCTCTCTCTCTCCTTCTCTCTGCCCCTTTTCCGCTCCATTTCTGCAGGCTTTGAAACGGGAGGTTGAGTCCCAGCCTGGGAGGGAGGAGAAGCCAGGGCAAGAGAGGAAGGAGAGGCAGCCACTGTGACCGAAGCCGAGGATGAGGCAACTGCCTCAGAAGTGGGAAGAAGGCCTTTCAGGGCCAACTTATCCTTCCTGTCCTTGATTTCGCATGGGTTAAAACCCGCGCATATAGAGCAGTCGGTACTTAGATGGACAACGCCCAAGCACATTACACAAAGAGTGTGGCCATCTGCTGGAGACAATTTATGGCCACACTCAGTGCATCTTTTAAACACAGGGTTATCAACCATGCTACTATGAGCCACTCAGAAAAGAGAAGGAAAACAAGGAGAGAAAAAAAATTATTAGTTTTCCCACTTAAACCACTCACCACACTCAAGCACACAGAACACACTGGGGGGGGGGGGGGAGCAAGTACACTAACAAACTAAGCTAAACAACAACAAAGTTTAATTTCACGATCCACCAGCAAGGTGAGGAGAAGGGAGAACCTATACTAACACACTAAGAATTAGTGAAAAAAGGCTTCTTAAAAGCTTTCAAAACCCACTTACTACTCAGAGCTCAGGAGATCACGATGCTTCAGCAAGTCGCTGCAAATGAGATTTTGGGGTTGGAAAGTAGTGGATGTGTATTATGGGTAAGGGGAGGAGCTTGGAGCTCGGAGCAGATGCTAGTGAGATTGCCGGCTTGGATCCGATACGGATCCGGTATCCCACAGGTTGAAGCCAAATGAATTAAACTACTTCAGATCAAAAGTTATGTACCCACCATAATGATGGAACTGTGGTGTCCCATTTTCATTCCTCCTCAGCTGATGGTCTTGAATCTGAACCCAGATCCAACTCAGCTACTTACACTAGAATCACAGCTCTAGCTCTCGAGCTCCTCCTTTTACCCACAATGGCCCAACATCCTGACATACCTCAGATCAACTGGCCCAACACTAATGTGCATATACATTATGAAAAGGCAAAATATAGACATACAGAGAGGCTGGAGTCTAAACAGAGAACAGGCAAGTTCCCAAATGGACATCCCTTAGGTCTCATTAGGAAGAAAAGGAAGGGGGCTGGAAGGCAGGGAGGAATGAAAATGGACAACACAGATGCATTGTTATTTTTAGTACATAACTTTTGTATCAGATATTATCATTTTTATTCATTACTCAACTGATGGGACAGAGTCCCAGCTAAATTAACCTTGGATGGTCCTCAGAGAAGGATATTAAGGAGTACAGCAGAATCAAATGCTGCTCTGTTTCTGGAAAGACTGCCTAACTTGTAATGAGAAATAAAGGTATAAGCAATGGGCCAAGTAGCAGCTGCACAAATATTATTTAAAGATGCTCTTGACCAGAAAGCAGATGATGTGGCTACAGACCTCATGCAGTGTGCTTTGGGGGCTTAGGTAAGGATGAATCTCTTTATAAACAAAGGATATAGAATCAGTCAACCATTTAGCCATGGTCACTTTAGCAACTGCTTTACCCAATTTTGTCTTGAAGGATACAAATACAGTTTTCCTGAAGTCTGTTCTGTGCAGATAAAATCTAAGCTGCCAATATGTCCAAGAATGCAGTGAGTATTCTCCTTAGTTTGAAAATTCTGGAAAGAAAACAAGCAAATTAATGATCTGATTTAGGTTGGAATCAGAAGCCACCTTAGGTAAGAAAGATAGGTTTGTGGATAATGAAACCCTACCCTTACAGAAGGTCAGGTATTGAAATCTTGCGAAGTGGGCTTGGAGTTCAGATACTCATCTAGAAGAAGTGATATCGACCAGAAAAAAATGTCTTCCAGGATAAGAACTTAAGATCAATCTTAGCTGAAGGCTCAAAAGGAGGTAAGGTAAGACCTTGTAACAGAACAGTCAAATCCCAAGGGAGTGTAGGATCAATCAATGGGGGCCTGAGTAAAAAGTTAACATTAAGGAATGCCTTGCACAATTTCAAGGGAGCCAAAGAGGAATGATTCTCACCTAAATGAAAATTTGAAATGGCCACTGATTGAACTTTAACTATAGAATAACTCACCTCGTTATTAAAAACTGTAGTCAAAAAGTCAAGAACTGCTGAGACTGGGGCAGAGAAAGGGACCATGTGTCTTTGAAGGGACCAAATTGAAAATCTTTTCTTTTTACTTTTACAAATTTTCCTGGTGGAAATCTTGAGAGGATAAATGAACGCGTCAAACTGGGGAGGAAAGCCTGGACTGTCTAGATCACTGGAACTGGAGAAACCATACGGTCAGCTTGAGGCCAATGATGTCTAGGTGTTTTATTCCGGTCAGATGAAATAGAAGGTCTGGACGTGGATCCAGTATCCAAGGTGGATACAGAGAATGAGGCCAGATGAATGGGAACCAAACCTGATGAGGCCAAAAGGGCACAATGAAGATGACTACTCTTCAACTGGGATGCTTTCTGGAGAAACTTTGGGAGGAGGTGTAATGGGGGGGTAAGCGCAAGGGAAACCAGAGTGCCAGTAGTGGACTAGAGCATCTCTCTGTGATTCTCCCTGTGGAGGGACCAGGGCAAAGAATCTGCTGCACTTGTTGTACACAGGAGAAGCACAAAGATTGCAGAGTGGCTGGCCCTATTGCTGAAAAATCTTTTCCACCACTCTATGATTGAGAGACCACTCATGAGACATCAAAACAGCCCTGCTTAGTCTGTCTACATACACTTTGGTTTTCCGTGGTATGTGCACTGCCATAAGAAAGTGACTGAAAGAGATCACCCATCGCCACACTCTCACTGCTTCTCAACACAATGGGTAAAGATCTGGCTCCACTCTGTTTGTTGACAAACCAAATTACTGATATGTCTGTCTATATCTCAATCATCCCAGAAGGGAGAACATCTTGAAAAGCCTGCAGCACTAGTAGGACTGCTCTCACTTCCCAGGACACTGATATGCAGATTGGCTTCTTCTGGAGATCATGCACCTCGGACAGTCCATCCCAAGAAATGCCCCCCACTCCCACCCAATTTGGGAGGCATCCGTGGTGACTGTGGCTACTGGCTGTGGTAGAACAAAGGGGCAAACATGACAAACTCTTTTTGAATGAATCCACCAAAAAAGATGCTCCTTGCAAACTTTAGAAGACTGGAGTGCTTAAGGGGTGCTGAAGAACAGACCACTGCAATGAAAGAGTCCACTGCACAACATGCATATGAAATCTAACTAACAGAACTAGAGTTAAACTGCTGCCATCGATCCTAAGGCTTGGAAAAATTGCCTTGCTGTAGGGTAAGAATAGGAGATCACTTTCATGACCTGTAACCTGAGAGTTATAACTCTTATTAGAGGAAGTGAAGCTATATGATTGATAGTGTCTAGTCGAGCACCTATGAACTTCAGAAAGTACAGTTGTGTACACTTACTATAAATGTAGATGTTCGAGTGTATTCACTGTTGCAGTCATTACACTTGGGTAATCTGCTGGCAGGTTAACCTCAGTCGGCCTGAATATCAAAGTCTTGGGTCCTGCGTCGGTTGCTGTCTCCTTTTTCATGACATTAGGGGTATAAAACATACAGCCGATGCCATTTTCTTTAGTTTTTCTTGCCCCAGATGTCAGGTGCCCCCCAGGCAAAAAAAAAAAATATATGTGTGTGTGTGTGTGTGTGTGTGTGTGTGTGTGTGTGTGTGTGTGTGTGTATATATATATATATATAAATGCAATTGCAACAACATAAACTTTACCTTCATCTAAAAGCAAATACACCACAAAGGCTGTAGAATATAGTGAAGGAAAGAGAAGTTCTAGAAAAAAAGGGGGATGGCGGGTGGGTAACCTGGACTGCAACAGTGAATACACTCGAACATCTACACTTATGGTAAGTGTACACAACTGTACTATGTTTTTCGTGTTTCACTGTTGCAGTCATTACATTTGGGTAGAATCCCAAAGCTATGCTGGAACTAAATAGCATTAGGAGCGGCTATAAGGCCCTGCAGAACTGCAGTGGCAAAGCCTGCCATGGACTTAGAGAACAGAGGCAAATGATAATGCTTTGTAAAAGTATGAACAGAGCTCCAAGTAGCAGCTTCTAGAATGTCTTTAGTTGGCACCCCTCTGAGAAAAGATGCTGAGGTAGATGCGACCTGATTCCCTTGGGCACCGGTTTACCATGATGCAAATAGCAGAAACGAATGCAGTGGCTTATCCACTTTGAAATAGTCTGTTTTGAAACAGCCTTCCCCTCTGATCCTGCAGCAAATGCCACCAGTAGCTGCTCAGACTTTCTTAGAGATTTGGTCCTGTTTAAGTAGAATCTTAGTTGTCTGTGTACTTCCAAGGAATGCAGAATCTGCTCTCCCTTGTTCTGCGGATTTGGGTAAAAAGTTGGCAGGTGAATAGTTGGTTAAGAGCCACACTGGATACCACCTTAGGCATATAGGAAGGATTGGTCCTGAGGGACACTCTGTCCGGGTAAAAGATAATAAAAGGCTCCACAGCCATGAGGGCCTGTAGTTCTGAAACCCTTCTTGCTGAAGTGATTGCCAGAAGGAAAGCTGTTTTCCAAGATAAAAACTTTATATCCGCAGTAGCTGCTGGTTCAAATGCAGGCAGGGTGAGCTTTTCCAACACAAAATTGAGTTCCCATGCAGGAGTTGGTAACCTTCTGGGAAGCCTTAAAATGTTGGCCCCTCTAAGATTCTGTTTTAGCACAGGATGAGAAAAGATAGGAGGCTCTGTGTTGTAATGAGCCGAGATAGCAGAGGCATGGATTTTTATTGATGAAAAAGATAGGCCCTTGTCAAGCATCTCAGTCAAGTATTGTAAAATCTGAGGAATATTTGGCTTTGCTGTGCCCGTCCCTTGTGCTTGGTTCCAAGCACAGAATCTCTTCCATTTAGCAGCATAACATTTTCTAGTACTAGGCCTTCTGGCTTTCAAAATGACATCCATCACAGATTTACTGAGTGGTGGTGTTTGAATAATTACATGATCAGCCATGCTGCCAGGTTCAGAGCTTGGAGCTGATTGTGCAGAATTTGATTGCTCTGCTGAGACACTAGATGAGGTATTTGAGGCAGGTACCAAGGAGGGAGTTGAGACATACTCCTTAGAATTGGGTACCAGTGCTGGTGAGGCCAGTCTGGGGCAATTAGGATCATTTTTGTTTTTTCCTGTCTGACCTTTAGTAAGACCTTAGGAAGAAGAGGCAGAGGAGGAAAGGCGTAGACTGATAGGTTTTTCCAACTGAAGGATAGGGCATCCACTTTCCATGCTTGTCTGTGATAAGTCCTTGTGCAGAATTTGTCCAGTTGATAATTCTGGGGAGAGGCAAATAGATCTATGTCCGGACTCCCCCATTTCTCTGTTATCACGCTGAAGACTTGTGGATCCAGTTTCCACTCGTGAGGGTCCATAAAATTTCTGCTTAGGTCGTCTGCCAGAGTATTTTGTTTTCCTGGCAGGAATTGAGCTTGTAGATGTACTTGGTAAGTCAAGGCTGTGCCCCACAATGCCATGGCTAGTCTGCAAAGGGGGTAGGAATGTGTACCCCCTTGCTTGATTATGTACCACATAACCGTGGTGTTGTCCATCTTTATCAGTAGTTGTCCTGGATGAAGTAAGTCCTTGAAGGCTGTCAGGGCATTCTGAACAGCTAACATCTCTTTCTGGTTGATATGCAGATGCAATTGTTTTGGGCTCCATATGCCCTGAATGCATCTCCCCGCCAGGTGGACCCCCCAGGCATAGTCTGATGCATCTGTAGTTAGGGTTTGAGTAGCAGGGGGTAGAGTGAAAGACCGTCTCAGGTTGTGGTGACATGTCTCTGCCCACCAAAGAAACTCCTGTTGTAGGCAGGGAATGAGAGGAATCATTGTTTCCAGACTGTGACAATGTTGACTCCATACACTTTTTAGATACCACTGTAGTTTCCTCATATGCAGTCTTGCATATGGAATTAGTAGAATGCAGGATGCCATGAACCCCAAAGCCTGCAGAATTTGTCTTGCAGATAACTGGGTTTTTGTTGCCATCTGTTTGAAGTAAATAGTCAGTTGCCTTTGTTTGTCTGGCGTAAGGTAAGCCATCTGGGCAGTTGTATTCAAGCTTGCACCTAGGAATGTAATCTTCTGAGAGGGTACCAGTTGTGATTTATTTTCGTTTATTGTGTACCCTAGGCATGTTAGAAGCCTTTTTACAAATGCCAGATGTTGAAGAAGAATGTCCTTGTTTTCTGCTTGAAAGAGACAGTCATCCAAGTAAGGATAGATTTGTATGCTTCTTTGTCTGCAAAATGCAATTACTGGTGCCAGGCACTTTGTAAAGACCCTGGGCGCAGTAGATAAGCCAAAGGGCAGTGCAGAGAATTGGTAATGCATAAAACCAGACTTGAAGTGGAGGTATCTTCTGCACGATTCCTTTATTGGGATATGCAGGTATGCCTCTTTTAAGTCTAGAGTCACTAGCCAAGCGTTCTTGCCCGGCATGGGCAGAAGCTGTTGCAAAGTCAGCATTTTGAATTTTGGGATGACCAAAAATGTGTTCAAAATCGATAAATCCAGTATTGGGCACCAGGCATTGTCTTTTCTGGGTATCAGGAACAGTCTTGAGTAAAACCCTTGCCCTTTTTCCTGTTCTGATACTGGCTGAATAGCTCCCATATCCATGAGGGACCTAACTTGTTTCTGTGCCTCTGCCAATTGATTTTGTGGCAGATCTGGCCAACCGTTTGGAATTGCCAAGGTATGGAAATGAAATCTGTATCCCTGGGATACTATGTTTAATACCCACTTGTCCTGGGTTATTAACTGCCAATTTTGAGCATGAAGTGCTAATTTTCCCCCTAAGGGGGCTGCCAAAAGATAATTGCTTGGTGATGGCAGAGGGAAGTCATTGAGACTGCTTACAGTAGGGTTGTGCTTTGTTTCCTCCAGATTTGGAGGTAGAGGCACCCATTGCTTTGACCTGTAAGAACCCTGTGATTGGTATCTAGAGACTTTTGAGAGCCTGGATTTGCCCCGTGAGGCTCTGTCGGACACAGGAAAGGACCAATTTTTTGTAGGCCAGTGTCTACTGAATCTTGGGGGCTGCACTTGTAAGAAGACTTTTACAGTTTGCATAGACTTAGCTTTGTCTTCCATTTTCTTTAAAACCTCTTCTGCCTTATTACCAAACAGCGTATCATGCTGTAAAGGTGCAGCCAACAATTTAGCTTTAACATGATCAGGCAGATTTTGCTCCTTGAGCCAGGCATGCCTTCTAATCACAGATCCAGTAACTGCAGCCCTGCAAGAGGCCTCCAAGGAATCAAAACCACATTGCAAAGTATGCTTTCCAAACTGTTCTGCTGCATGCAATAATTCTTGTAATTCTTTATTTTCCACACATTCAGAAATCAACATAATTTTCTGTTTCAATAATCCCATAACATGCTGTTGATATTTAAGCATATGAAACTGGCAGTTTAAGACCCTAATTGCCAAGGTTGCAGACGTATAAACCTTCCTTCCCCATCTATCCAGCACCCTGGAATCTCTATCAGAGGGAGTAGGATTCTTAGCTGTTGAGGCCTTTACACCTTTGGGACCCTGTGAGATAGTTTCAGGATCAGCAGCAGGATTTTTGAATAAAAATTTGTGGGAGTCAGGAACCCTGTAATATCTGTCTGGCTTACTAGGAGCCAGTGGTAGGGAATCTGGAGCCATGCTTGATTCCGAAAACACATCATCAACAATGTCTAATACAGGAGGTATGGCCAAAGGCCTATGCTGAGGAAGAAGAAGTAGGAAATCCCTAAGCCTCTTTTTTGATTCTGAGAAATCTTGATTCTCCCAATGAAAATGTTCCCTCAAAGTATGCAAGGTTTCTCCAAAAGAATAATCTTCAGGAGGAGATGCAGATGGGATGGATTCCTCTGCATCTGAATCCTCATAGGGTGGTATAGAAAATTCTTGATCAGAAGAGGAATCAGAAGAAATAGAAACCTGACCTGAAGATTCATAATCAGTGTCTTGCCTAGGCCTCTTATCGGGGGGGGGGGGTTGGAAACCCCTGATCAAGGTAATTAAGTCTTCAGCCATTTTGATCATGTGTTTTTTGGGCATAGAGGCCTGAGCATGTGGCTCATGCGTCGTTTTTTTTTAGCCTTAGAAGTTGCTTTTGTCTTTGTTTTTGAAGCTGTTGTTGATTTTATATAGAAATGCTGAGGCCTGAAAACACCCTCAGCAGCTCCGGACCCAACCGAGGGAGAGACATCCGCGGGTGCAATACTCCGAGAATCTCGCGGCATGCTGGACTCCACATGGGTCTTGGTAGAGGCCTGCGGCTCGAAAGTAGCAGGTATCAGGGGCTGCGAAAGCACCTCACTGAGTACCGGCGAACCGGCGACTGGCTTAGGAGAAGCTTCGTCGTCGGTTTTGGACATCAACAGTCTGTCTGTCTTTTTCTTTGCGTTTTTTGTGAACTCCGGTAGTCGGATTGCTATCTGACGACATTTCAGGGTAATTAAATCTGTTTCCAAAATATTTTGAAGCAAAGATATACTGACGTTTAATAGTGCATTGGTTAAATCTAGCACAAAACTGACAGCAATGCACGTTATGATCTGGGCCTAGGCAAGGAATACAGTACAAATGAAAATCCTTATGAGGTATTTGCTTCCCACAAGTAATACAATTATTAACTTTTACTGACATTGGTAAGGAGCAAGAAAAAGTTTCCCCAACGGGGTACTTAGCTTTAATTGAAGACTTTGGTTCTGAAACTCGAATGTGAAAATTTCAGGAGTCTGCCGACCGGCACTTGCGAACTGCTTTTGCTTCGGGCACCGCGCGGCAAGAAAGACTAAAGAAAATAGCGTTGGCTGCATTGTTTATACCCCTGATGACCTGACGTCGTGGAAGAGGAGACAGCAACCGATGCAGGACCCAAGACTTGGATATTCAGGCCGACTGAGGGAAACCTGCCAGCAGATTACCCAAATGTAATGACTGCAACAGTGAAACATGAAGAACATCCTAAGTAGGCATAAGTTGTAATTTGGTGCAACTGACCATGATGCCCAGCTGATGACATAAATGGAGCAAGTAATCCTTGCTTGAATCAGCAGATGGCTGCATGGGGCAGTCAGCAGCCAGTCATCTATGTATGGGAAACACAGAATTCCAGCAGTCTCAGGTGAGCCATTACCACCACCATGCATTTGCTGAACACCCTGGGACCTGTGGTGAATCCAAAGGGAAGTGCTCTGAGCTGGTAATGACTGGCTTCCAGCAGGAAGCAAAGGTATCTTCTGATGTGCCTGTTCATTTTGATATAATAGTACACATCCTGAAACTCTACTGAGCACACCCAATCATCCTGTCACAGTAGATGCAAAATGGACTGAACTGTGACCATCAGGAATTTTTGAGTATTTTACAGACTGGTTTAGTTGGCTGAGATCCACAATGAGTCTCAAGTCCCCTGTCTTCTCTGGTACTAAAAATAATCTTGAGTAAGTTCTGGATCCTTCCTGGTCTGGGGGGGGGGGGGGGTATTTTTTGGATAACTTTTTTTTCTAGCAGCCTTACTATTTCCAAGGCTGCTGCTTCCCTCTGACTTGGTGGAACATTGGGGATGTTTTCATTTCTGTTGGAGGAATTTGGAAAGATTGTATGAAATAACCACTGGATATAATTTTCTGCACCAAAATGTCTTATGTGATGGATGCCCAGGCTTCTGGGTGCAAAGATAAGTGACCCTCTGACTGCCTCTTGAGTACACCAGTTAGGCAACCTTTCAGGAATGCTAGTAGGGCTTTTCAGAGAAGATCTTGGAAGAACTGGTTCTGCAGGCCACGCCTGCTATGAGGACAGCGTCTTCCATCGGTGCTCTCCCTCCCTCCTCTGTCCTGGGAAGAACCATCTTCTCATGAGTCCTAGAAAGGCCCTTGGGACTTGCAAAACCACATCTTTTTATCACCTTGTTGATTCCTGGAGAAGTACCTCTGAGAGGTAGAAAAATGGATCCCAACAGCAGACAGGATTTTTCTGTCCTGCTCACTTCTGGACAGTGTTTCTGTAACTTTGGGGCTGAACAATGAAGATCCATGAAAAGGAGCACTGATGAATGAAGACCTGAAGGGCTCTGCAAAATCACACAGGCACATCCAGGTGTGCTTACTTACTGCAATGCCTGAACCTGCAGCCCTAGATGTACCCTTGGCTGCATGACAGATCAGCCTCATGGATGCGTTGGAAATAGACTGAAGACTGACCATTTGTGAAGAAACTTTTTTTCTGGTTCTCCATAGACATGGACCCTGAAAGAGATGTGGAAAGTTCCCTGGCCAAATCCCTTTGTACTCTGTTGAAGTGTGCTAAATAATTCAGCAACCGAAGAGCAAAGGTCACTAAGGCATAAATGCACTTGCCAAATCTCTCCAAGGTCTTGGGCTTCCTATTAGGGAGATGGACAGATAAGCTCTGTTCTGCAAGCTTCCTCAGTGAATGAAGCCACCACCATGGCATCTGTTAGGACTCCTTTGCTCCAGTGGGCCCTATCTTTCAGTGCAGCTAACAACTTATCTGGCCTATCAGGTATGGGTTCCTTAGTATCTGGCTCCTTCCATACTCAGTGTTAAGGTCAATCAACTCATCAGCTAAAGGGACCACCCAAGACAGAGCTGGGCCAGCCCTGAAAGCCTACAGAAACACCAACTCCTCTTGGAAAGGGGCTTTGGAAGTCCATCCACCTCTCTGTTTAAGAAGTTCCAGGATCTAGCCAAAGGAGACATCATCAGGTGGATATCTGGGGGACCCCTCCCCTTTACCAAAGTCTGTGTCTTCAGTGACAGATTTGTGAGGGAAATCTAGGTGTTGCCTTTTCCACATCTTCTTCCTAGAGACCTCATCAGTGGGATGGTGTAGTGAAGTATCAGAAGTGGGTAGGGAGTCCTGAATGAGGACTGTCCGAGGGACAGTATAAGACAGCTGTCCCAGTGGAATAGACATGAGAGGCTCACAGCTTAAATTTGATGGAGGAACAAGAATAGACTCTGAAGAGGGTAAGGATGTCCTCTCTCTGGGTACACAGACAGCCCTCTCCACTATCTTAAAGGCAGAAGGTCCAGGAGAAACAAGAGTCAGTCCCCAATGGCGCCAAAGCTACCTACACCAAACTTTGAATTACTGTAGATGTCTGCCTTGAGGAAGGAGTCAGAACAGAGCTATCCAATATGAGATGCCAAGAGACACGGACAGCTTCGGCAGTTTTGGAGCTGACCCCAACTCAATGGAGTCAGCACAAACTGTGTCTCAATGAGGGTAACCCTGCTCTGAAGAGACTGGAGATGGGTAATTCAGAAGCATGGTCAGAGTAGAATGGCCTGTCTTCAGGACCATAGAATCACAGGACCATAGGAAGTTACTAAACTATCAACCAGAAGGTCATTTCAAACATAGCCGTTTCATCCCAATGTAATACCATAGATAGTGGGCGCTATCCCTGCAAGAATTTACAGTACCCCATCCACTCATCCAGGTTCCTTTTGAACAGTGTGATAGAGGTGCTCTGCTTCACATGAATTAGCAGCCTATTCCAAAGACGTGGCAGTCGCTGGGAGACAAATCTTTCCCTCCAGCACATCCTATTCAAGTTGCAGCCATATTTAGGTCCTTGACACGGGTAACTCTAGTCCTATTTGATTTATGGATGTGCAGCAGATTCGTTAGGTTTGGGTCGGAGATTGCTCTATAATCCAGGCATAAGTCTCCCCTAAGAAGTCTATACAATACAGAGTACAGTGACAGGGATTTTAGTTGCTCTGTGTACGGCACATGCCGGAGTTCCTTGATCTTCTCTGTTAGCAGCTAAAGTCTCTCCAATTGCTGCATGTGCTTTGAACAGAACATTGTGCAGCTATCCGCAACAAGGACTTAAAAAAAACGCATTAAGTAAACAAAGTTTGTACTGCACAGAGTTCAGAAAATTTAAATTCATAGTGTTAGAACAGGTTGATGTTTTCTATGGGGACAATGATACTCTGTTAGAAGTACATGAACTGAAGTGACAGTTGCTTCTAAATGCTGACTTTTTTCCCCAGGGCTTAATGAAACACTTAATATTAAATGAGCACTGGGTTGGCTTAGGTGACCCCCGAGCTACTTTCCTGCCTTTGATCTCTACTTTACTAACTTACTTAGGGTTTGTGTGAATTTTGTTTTCACCTACTCGACTGATTTTTTACTTTTATTACCCTTGACTACATTCACAGATAGGTAGCAATTTGTATTTTCTTGTGTAACAAGGACACGTAAGTTTCTTACTGATGTTTTTTTTAATACCAAAAACAGTATTTATTGACCTTACCACTGCATATTTTTTATAACTAAGTTTTTCTGAAGAAGTACTTGCTACAAATAAAGAGTGGTTCTGCTTTGTCTGTCTTGCCTGGTAAAAGAAGTTTTATTTGCATTTAGTTTTTTTTTCCCCTTCTTTTTTGCAACCGGTTCTTCACTTCACTTTTTTACATGCCAAAAGGGGTGTTATACTCAATTACAGGCCTGATTCGTGACGAGTATGGAGGGGTTATTCTAGAGGCAATGTCTTTGCTAATGAAGTGTGCTATGTGGAAGGCCTTCCTTAAAACAGTAGACTCATGGTGGTCAAAGTTAAGGTCACAGTCTACTTGTGATCCCAGATCCCTTACCACTTCATGGTAGATAGGGTACTGTTGTTAATTTGATAGTATAAAGGGACATTGTTTATAATGAAGGGAATGATGATGCATTTCTTTGCATTCAGTTTGAGACCGTGACTAAGACACCAGTCGATGGTCTGCTCAAGACCCTCCTGAAGTATACTGACATCTGGGGATTCAGTAACTGCACCCAGGTTGCAATCATCTGCAAACTTGGTGAGCCACAGCCCGTTAAGTTTTGGCCTGAAATTCTGAGAAGTATATACCAAATAGTACCAGGGCCAGCACTGACCCTTGTGGCACCCCACTGGCAACAGCCAGTTGGCAACCCACCTTACAACAAGGGGTTTGCATTCAGTTTGCTAAGTTTATCAGTGATGCCTGAGTCTGAGATTGTGTCAAAGGCCTTTGTCATTTCATGGTATGCTGTATGCACAGATTTGCCCTCATCAATGGTCCTTGTCACATTTTCGAAGCAATCCACCAGGATTAACAGGCAGAATCTGCCCTTGACAAAGCCGAATCAGGTTGGACCCAGGGTTTGGAGGTTGTCTATGTCTTTATTTATGAGGGCCATGATGATATGTTCCATGGCCTTCAAGATAATGCTGGTCAGACTTCTGGCTCTATAATTCCCTGGGTCTGTTGCTAAGCCACCTTTGTGGTGGGGAATAACTGTTGCTGTTCTCCATTCCACAGGAACAAAGCCTGTTGATAGGCTATGACTGAATAGGGTACTTAATGGTGATGCTAGTTCATGTTTTAGTTTGTTTAGAAGACAACCTGGGTTGCCGTCTGGTCCCACAGAGGCTGTGTTTCTTGCCTTAGAAAAGGCTTTAATGACATGCTCTTCAGACATGTAGGATGGGGGGAAGTTGAGGGCAAGGTTTGTGATAAGGTTGGAGGGGATAGGGGAGTGAAATTTTTGCCAAATCTGTCCACAAGTACGTTTGTTATCTCTGCGGGATCAATGTGTGTGATACCGTTAGTCACTAAATCGGCATATGCTTTGGTCCTACCTTTTAGGCTATGTACGTAGCTGTAAAAGGCCTTATGGTTATCCTTTGATGTGATTGCTAGGTTTTTCTCACAGTTACCTTTAGGGGATCCAACAAGGACATTCTAGAAACTCTCAGATCCGAGTGCTCCAAAATCACTGGTCAAATTGGAGAAGGTCATATAACATGAGGTTGAGAAGAGGGCAGGCTTACAGGTCCGATGGGAGACAGAGACAGAACTACCCTCATTTGGATCTGAGCCCTGAAAAACTTCCTCATTATTCTACCCAACTCTGCCTCAGATAAACACTTGGAGGACCTTTGGGATGAACTAGTAGAAGGCGGTCTAACGGGTCTCCTTGGTATCATTTGTATAGAGCTGAGAAAATATTGGATTCAGGAAGAAATGTGGAGTTCAGATCCGAAGAGATTTAGTGCTAGAAATTGTAGGATCTGAGGTTGACAATGGATCTGGTTTCTTGGAAAAGTCAGCTGGAGTCTTGGAAACTGGAGCTGAATGAGGAGAATGCTTAGATGACCTTTTCTATTAGAGCAGAGTCATGCTTCCCTTAATCAGGATTATGGGGTGGGGCTTGAGCCCCAGCCGAAACAGAAGCAGAAGTGGGCCTTTTAACACCAACTTATTTCGCCTATCACTCAACACACAGAAGTTGAATCCTGAACAAATGGTACAGTCAGTGTCAAGATGGGCAATGCACACTCTTTGTAGGCATCAGAATTACGGATCTAGTGCCCACAGGAGTGCATTTCTTAAAGCCTGTAGGCTTATCAGCCATAACAAAAAAAGAAAGACAATGAAAAATACTTTTTTTTTTCTTTATAGAAACAACAGAGAAAAAATACCAACAATGTATTCCAGACGTACCCTAAGGCTGGGTCTACAGAAACGAAAGAAGAAAGAATACCAACAATGCTATTGCAAAGAATACCCTTATAAGGGGAGAAAAGTCTATCTAAAAAGAGACTTTAAAGTATTAGAAAAAGGTTTGAACATTAAGAAAATTTCATTATAAGGGTAAATGAAGGAAGAGGAAAAACATATTACAGATAAAAACTCACAAAAAAGGATATAAAGATTCCCCAGTTAACCTCTTAGCTCGAGTGCAGAAAATATGTGTCAGTATAATGTGGCAGCAAACAAGATCTGCAGTATGTCAGGATGGTGGGACATTGTGGGTAAAGGGAGGAGCTCACGAGATGGATCAGTGAGTCTAGTCTACATGGCCGAGTCATATCCAAGACTCATCAGGTGAAGAATGAATGAAAATGACATCAGATCTTTTCTTTTTCTTTCAATATTTAGGCATCTCCACTAGTTTAATTTATATCAGTTAATTATTTCAAAACTTCAGCTAATGTATATGCATTGTATTAAATCTGACCACATAAGACAATATAATTTTCCAACCAAACCAGGCTATGCACTTTTTTAATCCTCAAGACTGGCTCCATTTGTAAAAATGTGTAGTGGCCCTCGTAGAGGCAGTAAATGTTAACTACTAGCAGGCCTGCAGATCACTTCATTTTAATCATGTTTTAATATAACTTAAACAACTGCTTAAATAGCCTAACCATCTGCATTCACCTACACAATTTACCTGTCTGTCTTTGGCTGGAATATCTCTAGTTTGAGAGAGTCCTTGCCGAAGTAGATCAGGATCCTGAAGTATTTCCATTATGTTCTTCTGATTCAGTTCAAGCAGCTCGGTACCATAATCCTCAAGCTTCAATTTATCTGCAAATAATGAAGATCAACACTAAGGCTGCATTTCACATGGCATCTCTTGATGTACTAGCAAAAACAATAACCAATGTACTCATTAAAAATAAATAACTTCCAATGTTACTACTTCAAAAATAAACATACAAACACATTAATAAGGTAATTAAAGGATACAGTAAAGATCCTGCCTGCAAGGGATGGTAAGTACACTAGGGAAACTTAAGTGCCTTTATGCCACATCACTCCAGAGTACCTGGAAGTATTCCTAATAAAGGAAATGAAAAACAGATCAAACAAAACAAAACAAAATCTATGAACACAAATTGCAGAGTTCATGTGAGCTGTATAAAAATGCTACAAGATAAGCAACTCATGGTAGCCAATGGCCTTCTGTATTATGATTTTCATAAAAAGTAATGTAATTTACGGCTGCAGCAATGCAAATTGCATTAGACAGGGACTGTAGCCATAAAGATACCTTCACTTGACAAATTCTAACTGGGTATAACCCACACAGCAATATAAAGAGATGGGTCAGGAAAAGCAGTAGAGAAGACCTAAGAGCTATTGTTTAACGTAACAATTCATATTAGTACAACCTTGGTGATGGATATAGAATGTGAAAAAAAAGAAAAAGAAGTTATGTACTTACCATAACGTTCCATGTTTATAGTCCATCTCGCCTACATTCTTGCTGGATGGGTTCAGAACGACTCGGCCGATACTAAAGCTCGAGAGCTTTTACTGGCTCGAGGCTAACCCCTATCCCATGGTGCCTCACGGCAATTCCCCAGATCTTGTTTGCAAGAAAGTAACTACGTACATAATAGTAAGTAAACTATCAATAACTATGTACATGCAAACAGAATACTTTGTATTACTATCCATGCCAAGTGAACGGACAACTACAACCAGGTCAGACAGCATAATGGATAGTCCACCAGTTCCTCCAGGATACAGGAAGGGGGAAGGAGGGTGGGATGCAAGAATGTAGGTGAGATGGACATGGAATGTTATGGTAAGTACATAACTTCTTTATGTTATGTAGTCCTATCTTGCCGTAATTCTTGCTGGATGGGACAGCATCCCTAGCACCTTTATCCCAGGTGGCTCAAGTGAAGAGACTCTTCAGCACAGTGGACCCAAAAGATGACCTGTCCCGGGTGGCCAAATCCAATTTGTAATGAGTGACAAAGGTATGAGGTCTTACCCAAGTAGCTGCTGCACAAATGTATCAATTGGGAGTTTTGATCTAAAGGCATATGAAGTTGAAACTGCTGTGGCTGAATGTCCTTTTACTTTAGCAAGTAATTGTTTGCCAGCAGTTTTGTAAGCAAAAAAGATACAGTCTGAAAGCCATTTAGACAAAGAGACCTTAAAGACAGGCAAGCCTTTGTTTTTGTCTGAGAAGGAAACAAACAATTGGTCCGATTTTCTAAAACCTTTAGTCCTGTGCAGGTACAACCTGAGAATTCTGTGGACATCTAATTGGTGTAGTTTGTATTCTGATTTGTTACTATGATTTGGGAAGAAAACTAGTAATTCGATAGTTGTGTTAAGATTATGTTCTGAACATACCTTAGGAAGAAAGGAAGGATTAGTTCTGAGGGAGATGCTATCCTTATGGAAAACAATATAAGGAGGTTGAATGGTGAGGGCTTGCAATTCTGAAACTCTCCTAGCCGATATTATAGCAACTAAGAACAATGTCTTCCAAGACAACAATTTTAAGTCAAATGAAGAAGACGGTTCAAAAGGTGGAGAAATTAAAGATGTGAGTACTAAGTTCAGGTCCCAGGGTTCCGGTGGCTGTCTGATTGGAGATCTGAGAGGGAGGACTCCTTTAAAAAAGGTTTTGCATAAAGAGTGGGACATGACTGGATTTCCCATGTAGCCAAAATGATAATTAGAAATGGCAGCTAATTGAACTCTAATGGTAGCAGCTGCAGCTCCTTCTTGAAAAATGGATGCAAGGAAGGACAGGACAGACTCTATGGGAGCTGAGTAGGGATCTATGCCTTAGTTTGCTGCCCAAATGGAGATCCTTTTCCATTTACTGGAATATAACTTCCTGGAGGAAGGTTTGTTCAAAGAAATCAGAATGTGCTTGACTGTAGGGGAAAGAGAAATACACCTGGCTATTCTTGAAACTGGAGCAGCTATGCTGTCAATTTTAGGGTTTGCATGGAAGGATGGAACTGTTGTGATTGATGAATCAGGAGGTCTGGAGATGGTTCCAGAATCCATGGTTCCTCCAAGAGATAGGGCCACAGGAAGGGGAACCAGACTTGGCGAGGCCAGTAAAGAGCAATGAAGATCAGGGTACTCCAACTGTTTTGCTTTCTGAATCACTTTTGGTATGAGAGGAAAGGGTGGAAAAGCATACAGGAGTGTCGGAGGCCAATTGTGAACCAGAGCATCCCTGGGTGACATCCCTGGATGGGGAATGAGGGCAAAGTAGCTGCTGCATTTGGTGTTCATGAATATGGCGAATAGGTCACAGCAAGGCTGGCCCCATTTTTGGAAAATCTCTTCCGCAACCTCTGTATTCAGGGACCACTCGTGAGACATTAGAATTGCTTGACTCAGTTTGTCCACCATCACATTGGACTTCCCCGGGATGTGCATTGCTACCAGAAAGCGTTGAATGCCCATTGCCCATTTCCATACTCTTAGCGCCTCTCGACAAAGTGGGTAAGATTTGGTTCCCCCTTGCTTGTTTATGTACCACACTACTGATGTTGTCTGACTGAATCGCAATTGTCCCGGTGGAAAGAGGCCTGTGAAGTGCTTGCAATGCATATAGCACCGCTCTGATCTCCAGAACATTTATGTGCAAGTGGTTCTCGTGATCCTGCCAGATACCCTGGACCGTCATTCCCAGATAATGCCTCCCCACCCTGTATGGGAAGTGTCCGTGGTCAAGACTGCATTTTGTTGAGGGGGAGCAAGTGGGAGACCTAGATGACGTTGATCCGTATGTAACCAGCATGTTAGATACTTCTTGCAGGAGTTTGTGAAGAGTATTTGGTGAGACAAGGGGAGATCCTGCATTGACCACTGGGCAAACAGTAGCCACTGAAGTACTCTCATGTGCAGATGGGCTAGGGGAACTAAGAGAATGGTGGAAGCCATAATCCCTAGAAACTGAAGGACTGTCCTGGCCTGTCCTTTGTCTTTCTTCGGCAAGAATCTGACTTGTTTGTGCAACGATTCTATTCTTTCTGGTGTCAGTTTTGCTATCATGGTGGTTGAGTCTATGCCTGCACCTAAGAAGACAATGCACTGCAATGAAGATAAGGCTGATTTTTTTTAGATTTATTGTAATGCCTAATCTAGCGCACAAGGACAGAGTCTCATCCCCTGGTTCTGATTAGTTGGTGCTTGGTGGTAGCAGTGAGGATCCAGTCGTCTAGGTATGGAAACACCTGGAATCCTTGACATCTCAGGTGAGCTGTTACCACTGTCATGCATTTGGTGAACACTCTGGGGGCTGTAGTGAGGCCAAAGGACAGTGCTCGAAATTGAAAATGACTGGCTCCCAGCCGAAAGCATAGATGTCTTCTATAGCACCTGCCCATTTTGATATGGTAGTACGTGTCTTGAAGATCTATTGAGCACACCCAATTGTCTTTCCAGATAAAGGGAAATACTGACCGAAGAGTGATCACACGGAACTTCAATTTCTTTACAGACTTGTTGAGTTTGCTGAGATCTAGAATTGATCTCCAGTCCCCTGTCTTTTTTGGAACTAAAAAGAATCCTGAGTAAGTTCCAGATCCTATTTGCTCTGTAGGGACTTCTTGGATGACTCTTTTTTGGAGCAATGAGATGACCTCTGATGTTGCACTGTCTAGCTGAATGGGTGGCACATCTGGTTGAGACTGGTTTACCGGGAGATTGTAAACAAAGGGAATAAGGTAACCTCTGAAAATTATGTTTTGTACCCAACGATCTTGTGAAATTTGTAGCCAGACGCTTGGGTACAGTGAAAGACGACCCTCAACTGCCTCCAGAGACAGACACAGTCGGGCAACCCCTCAGGGGCGACGGAAGGGGCGATCAGAGAAAGCATCTCTATCTCTCTGACGTTGCGGACCTCCTCTGCCGCGAGCTTGACGTCTTCCATTATATCCTCCACCTCTGCCTCTAAGGGAGGGTTGACCTTGTGCCTGAGGGAATCCTTTTTGGGATTTACAGAACCATACTTTCCCTCCTGTTTGACCCTTGGTATAGGGTGTAGAAGGAAGGGAGAAATGGACTCCGACAGCAGATAAGGTTTTCCTTTCCTGCTCGCACCTGGTCAAAGTTGCACCAGGTCAAAATCTCTTTTACTTGCGGTCCAAAAAGAGTTGAACCATCAAAGGGGACGTTGGTAAAGGAAGACTTAAAGGATTCCGTAAAGTTGCAAAGATGCATACAGGAATGTCTCCTAAGAGAAATTCCTGCTGCGGCTGCCCTGCTCGCTACATAGGAAATCAGCCTCATGGAGGAGTTAGCTATAGATGTAAGGGTGGAGAGCTGCGCAGATAACTTGTCTGTGGATCCTGAACTTACTGAACCCAGAAGGGTATCTCCCCAACTCCTTCAGGAGATCCCTTTGAAGCCTAGTAAAATGGGACAGGTAATTCAGTGGTCGTAAGGTAAATGCCGCTGAAGAGAAGGTACGCTTTCCACACCTATCCATCATCCTGGACTCTTTATTAAGAGGATGGATATTTGAAGATGTCTCAAATAACTCCTTTTTTGTGGCCGCTGCTACCACCATAGCATCCACAGGAACTCCCTTAAAAAGAAAAGACTTGTCTTCCAGAGCGGTCATAAATTTGTTTGGCCTCCCCGGGACAGGCTCCACTGTGTCTGGGGAAGACCAAGCCTTCCGGGATATGACCCCCCAAGAGTTGGTCATATGGTGGTGTCACCCAGGAGGTGGAAGGTCAGGAACCAAAGGCCTCAAGGTACACTGATTCATCCACAGTAGGGTTAGAGGTCTTCCAATCACCCCTATTTCTAAGGATTTCAAGGATGTCAGCAAAAGACACATCCTCAGAGGGGGATCTTGTGGACCCTTCTGACTCATCCAAATCAGTGTCTGATGTGACAGACTCAGGAGAGTCACTGTGTTTCCTCTTACAAAGTCTCTTCTGAGGGAGCTCTCCAGTGGGATAATCTGGGGAGGTCTCAGAAGATGGGACACTTCCAATGGGGGCTCCTTGAGCCTCTGGTTCCCTACGCTAAGGAGGAGGCAGGGGAGAAGAGGTTGCTACCGGCTGCTGGTGGGACATCGGGTCCAAAGGAAAGGCTTTGGCACTGGACAAAGCTTTCTCTATTGCTTCAAAGGCCTTTCCACCCTGCTCCGAAGACAACCTCCACTCCGAGAAAACGGAAGGTCGGCTCCGAGCAGGGGGGAGCAGACGTGGGAACAGAGCTCAGTCGAGCTGAAGCACCGAGAGGGAGGGTCGGTTCTGAAGAAAAACCAAGGTGATTATCCCTCTCGGAGTCGTCGATTCGAGAGCGTTGGCTCCTAGACCCCTCGGCTTCCGACTGAGCCAATGAGGATAAAGTTATCGGTTCTGAGGAAGCAGGAAGAATTCTTGGAACCAAAGGATCCAGCACAGAAGGACTCGAAGTGTTTAACTCTGAGAGTGAAGCAGTCAGAGGAGGAGCTGTGGTATGAAGATGGGACGGCTCCAAAGCCTTTGGGTCCATAAGAGCTAACATTTTAGCCAGAGCTGGGTCACAGAGCAGCCTCTTCACAACCCGCTCTTTATCCTCATCCGAAAGTGTCCTGGAGGAACTGGTGGAGATAGAAGGAGATCTCCTTTCTAAAATAGGAGATCTCAAAGTTGGTGAGATAGGGTCCAAAGCAGGTGAGTGTCTCGATACCGAAGGTTGCCTTGGAACTGAAGAAATGGACAGCACAGAGACAGAAGAATCTGAATCGGAGACAGAACTCCTGGGCTCAGTCACTTTAGACTTTTCTGATGGCTCCAAAGCTGGAACCGATAGAGATTTTCTCTTCAAAGTTTTAGGAACTGTCTAACCAAGTTCCAGCTGTTTCTAGAAGGAACTAGTCATAAGACCCCTGCAACAATTTTTGTTTTCTTTCATTAAGAACCCTAGTACTAAAGGTATGACAGAAAGTACAGGGCTCCTGTAAATGAGCCTCTCCCAGACAGTATACACAGCTGGTGTGACTGTCAGTCAATGACAATTTCTGAGAACACAATGCATTTCTTGAACCCAGAAGGGCTGTGTTCCTTATGTTCTCTGTCTTTGGACATCATCTGAGAAAAACAAAGCTAGCAATATAACAATAACAATAATAACAAGGCAAGCTATGAGAGAAGAGTGACTTTATATATATATATATATATATATATATATATATATATATATATATATATATATATATATATATATAAATCTATATATATAAAAGAAGGACTAGCACTCAGGGAGGAAAGGCCCTCTAATTTAAATGGGCAACTACGGCCCTCTAACTAAAATGGGCCGTACAATCCTAAGAAAGTGGGACAGGGGATCAAGCACTTACTACAATCACACAGTAAAAGGTAACTTTTAGTTATGTACTCACCATAACTTCAGATGTTTGGGATCCATCTCGCCTACATTCTGAATGATGGGTTTATGCCAAAGAAGTCTCTTACTGGCTGAGCTCACCATATCCCAGGATGCACCACTACCAGTCCCCCAGATCTAGTTTGTCCGCATACATGCACACATGCATATCCTGCTTATATAACATCGTCAGATGAAACAAGATAAAACAGTAGAACTCAAAACCGTTCAATCTCTTCTGATCTCCAAGGCAGGGGGAAGGAGGGTGGGTATTAGGAGGCGAGATGGATCCCAAACATCTGAAGTTATGGTGAGTACATAACTAAAAGATGTTATGTGATCCTATCTCGCCTACATTCTGAATGATGGGACAGCGTCCCTAGCACCTGAATCCTGGGTGGCTCACTGGAAAACACTCCTGAGTACCGTGGAACCAAATGAAGCTCGTCCTCTAGATGCCACATCCAATTTGTAGTGGGAAATGAAAGTGCGGATTGGACCAAAATGAAAAGCTATAGAAGTAGCCATAGCTCTGGTAGAATGAGCCTTGATAGATGACGTAAGTTGCTTATTCGAAGAAGAATAAGTCTGAGTTATGCAATCTCTGATCCATTTTGAGATAGTAGCTTTTGTGATGGTTTGACCCAGTTTATTATCTGAGAAGGACACAAACAACTGGTCTGACTTACGGTTGCTCAGTCCTGTCTAAATAGAAGCGTAACTGCCTGTGAACATCCAATTTATGAAGAGTGTATTCTGCTTCATTGGAGAATTTTGGGAAGAAAACCGGTAGCTCTAGAGATTGTTGTAGGCAGAAACTAGAACAGACCTTTGGGACAAAGGATGGATTAGGCCTAAGTGATACTCTATCCTTGTGGAAAATCAAGTATGGTGGCTTAATAGACAGGGCTTGAAGCTCTGTAACTCTTCTTGTTGAAGTAATTGCAACTAAGTATGCAGTTTTCCAAGACTGATATTTTAACTCGGATGTAGCAGCCGGTTCGAAGGGGAGATGTTAATCACCAAATCAAGATCCCACAGAGGTGCAGGATGAAAAATTGGTGGTCTTAATAGGTTTGCACCTTTAATGAAAGTTTTGCATAGTCTGCTGCTCATCAAAGGAGGATCCATGGATTCGTGGAATTTAGAAATAGCCGCTAGTTGGACTTTAATAGTTGAGACGGAAGATCCCTGATTAAACAAGGATGTTAAAAATTTCAAGACCTCTGGGGCAGGAGCAGTGATAGGGTCTAAGCCCTTGAGTTGAGCCCAGATAGCAAACCTCTTCCACTTACTAAGGTACAATTTGTTAGTGGTGGGTTTGTGGGCGAAGATAAAATGTGAACAACTTCCGGTCTAGAGTGTGCCTTCTAACTAAAGTCGGAAGTGGAGGAGCCAAGCTGTCAATTTCAAAGATTGAAGGGACTGATGTCAAGTCCCGACTGATGGATTAGCAAGTCCGAATCAGGTCTAAAGTCCACGGATCGTCCACTGCATGCTTCTTCAGGTAGGGAAACCACACCTGACGAGGCCAGTACGGGCAATCAGAATCATTGAAGACCCCAGTTGAGAGGCTTTTGAATAACTCTGGGAAGAAGCGGAATGGGAGGAAAGGCATAAAGTAGCCCTGTTGGCCAAGGTTGTGCTAGAGCATCCATGGCTGGTACTCCCTGATGTGGGATCAAGGAGAAGAACCTTTGGCACTTGGTGTTTAATGGAGTTGCAAATAGGTCGCAGCACGGCCCCCATCTCCTGAAAACCTGAGCTGCTACGGTGTGGTTTAGAGACCACTCGTGAGGAGAGAGAATTGTCCTGCTCAATTTGTCTGCCAATATATTTGACTTGACCGGGATATAGGTCGCTAACAAGAAGCGGTTGGTAGCTACAGCCCATTCCCACACTCTCATGGCCTCTCTGCAAAGGGGTATGATCTGGTCCCTCCTTGTTTGTTCAGATACCAAACCACCGACATGTTGTCTGTGTGGATGGCGATGATGCCCTGAGGAAGAAACTTGTGTAGGGCTTGTAGGGATAGAAGTACAGCCCTCATCTCCAACACATTGATGTGGAGAAGAGCTTCTGGAAGCCAGGAGCCCTGAACTAGCCTGCCCAGACAATGCCCCCCCCCACCCTATCTGGGAGGCATCTGTCGTCAGGGTAACCACTGGAGAGGGAAGAACAAAGGGTTTCCTTGATCCAAATTGGATGTCTGAAGCCACCAGCGAAGGTCCCTTTGCATATATCCGTAATCATGATGTGATGATTGAGGGAAGATCCTGAAAGGACCATTGACAATAGCCACTGAAGAATCCTCATGTGCAATCTTGCCAGAGGGACTAAAAGAACCGTGGCAGACATTGAGCCTAGAACTTGTAGAACCATCCTGGCTGGGGCTTTGGATCTCGAGATCAGAGCTTGAACTTGGCCCTGTAAAGTTTGGATCCTTTATCAATCTTGAGTCTATCTCTGCTCCTATGAACTTTATGCGTTGAGAGGGCAGCAAGACAGACTTTGACCAATTGAATGTAATCTCCAGGGAAACACCCAGGGAGATGGTGGCTTTGAGGTTGTCCATTAGTAGATGCCTGGTGGTGGCAGTCAGGAGCCAGTCGTCCAGATAGGGAAACACTTGGAATCCAAGACTTCTCAGGTGAGCCGTCACTACTGCCAAACACTTGGTGAACACTCTGGGGGCTGTGGTGAGACCAAAGGGCAGAGTGCAAAATTGGTAATGACTGACTCCCAGGCTGAAGCGCAGATACCTCCTGGACGCCTGATGTATCGGTATGTGATAATAGGCGTCCTTGAGGTCTATGGAGCACATCCAAACATCCTTCTCCAACAATGGGAGAATGGATTGTAACGTGACCATTCGAATTTGGATTTCGTGGATTGGTTCAGTCTGCTGAGATCCAATATTGGTCTCAGGTCCCCTGTCTTTTGGCACTAAAAGAACCTGGAGTAATTTCCTGATCCGATCTGGTCTGTGGGGGTTGGATGACTCCTTTTCTAGCAGCTTTAAAGCTTCTGGCTGCCATTTCCCTTTGACTGGGTGGTGGGTCCGGGATTCTTTTGGACGGTGGGGGCGAGTATGTGAATGGGATGGTGTAACCTCCGGCAATGATCACCCATCTGTCCTGAGTGATTGACTCCCAGGCTTTTAGGTGCTTGGCAAACGACACCCGACTGGCTCGAGCAGCACAGCCGGGCAATCCCTCATGACGTGTGGGAGGCTGAAGAGCCACGAAGGACTCGCGGTCTGCTCATGGGTCTCCAATTGCGGGCCTCTGGGAAAATTTCCCGTCTCTGCCTCTGGAAGGGGATTCTTCCTGCTGTTGGGAGAAAAACTTACGTGATTTGCGGAACCACATTTTCCCTCCTTTAGCCTTGGGTAAGGCCGAAAGGGAGTGGAATAACGGGCACCTCGGCAGATAAAGTTTTTCCCTCTTGCTCACAGCGGTAAGGGTGTCTTTAACCTTGGGTCCAAACAAGGAGGACCCATCAAAGGGAGCGAGCGCCGGAAGACTTGAAGGCCTCCATAAACTGACATTAAACGAGCCAGGCTTGTCTCCGTAGAGCCACACTGTGCCTGCGCTTCTACCCCCCTTCCTTAGCGCATAGAAATGAGCCTCATGGACGAGTTAGAAATTGACGTAAGGATAGCCAACTGAGAGCTAACCGACTGGGCTAGCTGCTCAGGTTACCCGGAGGGGGAATCTGACAACTCCTTGACCAGATCCCTCTGAAGCCTGGTAAAATGTGCCAAATAATTCAGAGACCTTAAAGTAACGGCCGCTGAAGTCAGGGTGCGCTCCGCCTGTCCATACTCCTAGACTCCTTATTAGGAGGATGGATGGACGTTGAAGCCTCTGCCACGTCCTGTTGTGTAGCAGATGCCACCACCATGGCATCTACAGCCACGCCTTTAGTGAGGAACTCCTTCTCGGGAGCAGACAAAAATTTATTTGGACGAGAAGGGACTGGTTCCACGGTATCTGGATAACTAAATCCAGAAGCTCGTCGAAGGGCGGAGACACCCAGGAGGCGGAGGGCTGAGCCCCAAAGGCCTTGAGGAGCACTGACTCGGTCAGTGAGGGGTTTGGATATCCAGCCGCCTCGTTGTTTGAGGATCTCTAAGATGTCTGCAAAGGAGACATCATCCGAGGGGACCCCTCTGCATCATCCAGATCAGTGTCTGAAGTAATAGACTGAGTCCACGTGCTTCCTCTTGCACGATCTCTTCCTTGGGGTTCCTCCGAAGACAGCTCAGAAGAACCCTCAGGAGGAGGGAACCCCACTGGGGTAACCTCAGGGCTCCACTGACTACGGACAGGGAACTGCCAAAGACCCAGTCTCCACTCCTAGGGAAGGTGCCGGTAAAGCCGGGAGATGGCAAGAGGACTTGGCCAAGGCACTCCTCATGGCTCTGAAAGCCGGACCCCAGAATCCTGGGAGTGTCCGGTCCCCTGAGCCGTGATAGTCGACGGAAGACCCGCAGCGAAGCACCGAGGGGAGGCTCGGAACCGAAGCATAGGTCCCAAACATCACCCCGGGTCCAGCCACCAAACTCGGACCAAGGCCGGGTTGGAGTAAGGGTCGGAGCCGACCCTGAGATCTCCATCGGCTCCAACAGCACCTGCTCCGACGGGGCCGCAGTCGGAGGAGGAATGGCAATGGGGTGGGCCAAGGTCATCGGCTCCGGCCAACTGGGTCGGAACCGAAACAAATTTTGGAAGACTGGGGACTGGAACAGGCTTTGGAGCACCCTGTCTATATCAGAATCTGACATCCTCAAGACCGAGAGGAAACAGAACGGGTCTCTCCAACGGCCCCAAAGGGCTAGGGGACTGGCTCGGCGACTCGATGAGTATCGGCGCCGAGGAATACACACACCAGATTCCATCGGTGCCGAGGTGGACTTCGCCGAGGAGGAGTGTCTGAGCGGCAACCTTTGTCGGCTCCGAGCAGTGGAGCCGAAGATGACCCGCCTCGATGCCCCAGCTATCGGCTCGGCCAGAGGAGTCGACACTGGTGGCATCGAGGCAGACCGTTCCCCGACCGGCTCAAGTCCTTGGAGCCAAGGAGAGGCCTGCCTTTGTTTCTTAGCGATCGGATCCGACGGACTGGTCGGAGCCGACGCCTTTTTTTTGGCTGGAGAAGGAGAGGATGCCAAAGCTTCTTCGAAGAAGGCTTAATTAAACCCTTAAGAATTAATTTATTTTTCCTCTCCTGGAGGACCCTTGAGGAAAAAGCGTGACATACACTACATGATTCCTGTAAATGCTTTGCCCCTAAGCAATACACACATAGCGAGTGATCGTCCGTGATGGACATTTTGAAGCTACATTTTACACATTTTTTAAAGCCCGAAGGCCTAGGATTCTGAGACATTATAGAAATTTTCAGAAAGTAACTGTAAAGAACACTGGTGACAGACCTATAATAGGCTTACAGTTTACACTCGCAATACTCTGAGTTAGATAAACACAAACTCTGTAAATGTAATAATTTCTCTCAGTAGTCCCTATCTAGGGAAGAGAAATATAAGTGAAACAGAACCGAAGTCACCTACAAATAAAAAGACCGGGAAAGGCCTTTCCAGACAAGAGGTACTCCTAGTCCACACTCACAACACAAGAATTCACCAAGTGAATTTTGTCAAACACACTCAAAACACAAGAATAGCTGTTAAAACAGCTTTTTGTAGAGAAAGAAGAAAATCCTGACAGAAAAACTAGTGAAATAATCACTACTTAACTCAGCCAGCTCGAGACCACGTCTTCACTTGTTAGCGGCAAACGAGATCTGGGGGACTGGTAGTGGTGCATCCTGGGATATGGTAAGCTCAGCCAGTAAGAGACTTCGCTCTTTGGCATCCGAGGGATCGGCTCCGAACCCATCATTCAGAATGTAGGCGAGATAGGATCACATAACATCAACTATTTAAATAGAATAATGAAGAAAACTAGACAAAAATATCAACATTTATGAAAAAAAATTCTTCTACTTAGCCAACGAGCCAGTAAGGAGACAACCTTGAAGCTTTCACAGCAAATGAGATCTGGGGAATTGCCGTGAGGCACCATGAGATAGGGGCTTAGCCTCGAGCTTAAGTACGGGCCGAGATGGAGCTGAAAATTGGCTCCGAACCCATCCAGCAAGAATTACGGCGAGATAGGACTACATAACATTAAAGGTTAAAACTAATATTTGAGTCTATCTGTAGACCTAGGATTTCAAATTTAGTACCCCCATGAAAAAATAAAAGCCATATATTTTATTTATGTAGAGCAAAGCTGACAGATAGATAGACAGATGGACAGGTAGGTCGGTATATGAATGGATAAATAAACAAACTGAACTGTCAAAATCTCACTTGTTACCTCTAGCCATTGTATTTACCTTGCTCAAACTTGAAAACCTGGTAAAGTAGCAGCCCATACCTACTTCCTGAGAAATGACTATCCAGTTGTAAGACTGTGGTATGAGAGCAACTGGGACCTCAGCAAGAGAAAGAAATCCTGTATATACACATATACATATACATATATAGATAACTAGATAGATATAAGTGTGCACACACACAAAGGTATGCATATGTAGGTTTATGGCAATGCA
Source organism: Protopterus annectens (assembly GCF_019279795.1). Taxonomy (NCBI): domain Eukaryota; kingdom Metazoa; phylum Chordata; order Ceratodontiformes; family Protopteridae; genus Protopterus; species Protopterus annectens. Next base: position 1,721,334,417 of record NC_056728.1, on the reverse strand, counting down.
CTCAGAAGCACAAGCATCAAATCATGACTGATTAACACCAGCATACTGAAAACAAGAAGGAACTGAAAAATGAAAATAAACACAAAAAGATCACAAAAGAAAAACAAAAGTTAAACAGTTACCATAACGACAGATCTGTGTTGTCTCATTTTCGTCCAGTTCAACCTTTGGGTTGTCTGATCTGATGAGATCTGACCTTGGTAACGTCTTCCAGAGCTTTGCATCTGAGGCTCTGACTTCTCCTTTACCCATAATTCCCTCCTCCTTCCAAATTTTCCTCATACTGAGTTTGTTGGCTTTCTCCAACTATAAAGATCTATTCTTAAAAAAATATAACAACCTATAGAAATCAAAGTCAACAGCTTACTAAATATGTCAGTATGGGTAATGTAACCCAAAGCAGACAGGGTTATGGTCAAGGCCTGACAAAGCACCAAAAGTTTATTCATGATAACTTGGGAGGGATGTTGACCTGGACGAAAAAGAGACAACATCGATCTATCACTATGGTAAGTACTTAACTTTTATATCCGATGTTGTCTACTTTCATCCGAGTCAACATTTGGGAGAGATTCCGAAGCTATTAAAAGATGATCTGGGTGGTATCAAGGAAGGGCATTCCTGAGAATGGTAGCACCAAAGGATGCACAAGCTCTGGAATACACATCCAGTTTTTAATGAGATGTAAGCGTATGAACTGTTGATCATGTTGCTGCTGCACAAACATCATCAATGGGAACTCTTTTCGTGAATACTGTAGAGGTAGCCATTGCCCTAGTGGAATGGACTTTTTGTTTCATATGCAGCAATAAACACCAGGCCTTGTATACAAAGGAAATACAGTAAGAAAGCCATTTGAAAATCTTACCTTTTGACAAGTCTTCCCAATTTTAGTTTAGAGAAGAGAACAAACAGTTGCTCTGACTTTCATATGCCTTGGTTCAGTATAAGTAGAACATGAGCGGTCTGTGGACATTTAGGGTTTGTAGCTGATGTTCACATTTGTTAGAGAAACTGGGAAAAAGACTAGGAAATTAATGGATTGATTTAAATTTGTTTAGGATGTCACCTTTGGAGGAAAAGAATGATTTGTTCTCAATGTCACTCTGCTTTTGTGGAAAATGAGGAAACGTGGTCTACATGACAATGCTTGTAATTCAGAAATTCTTTTAACAGATGTAGCTGTAATCAGAAAAATGGTTTTCCAAGAGAGATACTTATGATCCACTAATTCTGCTGGTTCAAAGGGTTTCTTAATTAATAACTGAAGCATGACTGTGATATCCCATTAGGGAAATGGGTCCCTAAGTGGTGGTCTCAATAAGAAATCTCCTTTGATGAAAGCTTTGGCTGTTCTAACAGAAATAATGTACGTGTCATTATGCCCTATGTGAAAATTTGATATTAGTAGGCATTTGCACTTTGTTAGCAGAAAAACTGGATCTCTGGTGAAAAAGTTCTGAAAGAAAATCCAAAATTGATGGGAGAGGACAAGAAAAGGGGTCCAGTCCTTTCAATGAAGCCCAGACAGAAAATCTTCTTCACTTACTTTTACAAATCTTTTTGTTTGATTGTATTTGTGAAGAAGTAATAATGTGAACCACTGAAGAGGAATGCCTGGCATCTCTGACTCTTGTTAAAATTGGAAAAACCATGTGGTTAACCTTAGAGTTTCTAGATGCGGTAGAGGCATCCCTAATGACTGACTCAGAAGATCCACACTGGGATCCAACACTCAGGGCACGTGTAACAAATTAGGCCAAAAGAAGAGAAACCAAACATGCTGGGCCACAAAGGAGCAATGAGAATCATCTTGGTTTTGCATCCCATGGCTTTCTGAATGAATTCTGAAAGGAGTGGTATTGGTGGGAAAGCACAGGGGAGACCCAGAAGCCAATTTTAGACTACAGCATCTCTCTGTGACTGTCTCTTTGCAGGGATGAGGGCAAAGAAACTGCTGTACTTGTTGTTTAGGTATGAGGCATAAAGGCTGCAGCAAAGTTGTTCCCAGTGGCTGAAAATTTCTGTTGCGACTGTCTAGTTGACAGATCACTTGTGAGGCAAAAGAACTAATCTGCTCAGCTTATCTGTTACTGCATTCACCATTCCGTGTATGTGCATTTCTATTAGAAAGCAATGGGAAGTCATCACCCACTACCACACTCTCATGGCCTCCCGGCAAAGTGGGTATGATCATGTTCACCGTGTCTGCTGATGTACCAAACCATGGACATGGTCTGGAAGGAGATCTCACCCTTGGGTAGGTAGTCCGGAAAAGCCTGCAATGCTAGGAGCACTGCTCTCATGTCAGATATACTGATGTGAAGGCTGGCCACTACAGGTGACCAAGAACCTTCAACAGTATTCCCTTCAAAATGCACCCCCCACACACACTATCATCACCACCCTAAAAGGGAAGCTTCTGACTGTTGTGGCCTGCAGAACTGCTGGACAAAAAGGTCTCCCTTCCATAACTGATGGAGAAATCTACAACTGCAAATTTGTGAGAAATTAACTTTGGTACGAAGGGGATGAAGACTCTGAGATTACCGGACTGAGAGAGAGTCCAATGTAACACTCTCACGTGGCATCTCGCTAACGGAACTAAGGTGACAGTAGAATCAACCTTGCTTGTGGGTGAGAATGCATGATGAATTGAAAAATTGTTAGCCTTAAAGAAAATAATCTCACTGCTTGGAGTTTACCAATTTGAACAGATAGTTGATACGACATCCTATAAATTCTATCTGCTGTGTGTGAAGTAGCTGGCTTTTTGCATTATTCACTGTGATCACTAAGAGATCTGCCATGGGGAGCAGTGTAGTTTGCTGCTGTGGCAGTAGATCCTTAAAAGTTGCAGTTAGGAGCCAAATGTCATTATGGAAAGACCTGGATCCCTTGCAGTCAGACACTGCCATTATCTTTGTGAACACCGGGGGCTGTAGTGAGGCCAAATGGCAGTGCTATGAACTGAAAATGATGGGCCCCCAGACGGAAATGGAGAAATCTTCCTGATCATCTCCGAATCTTTATATGACAGTAGACATCCTCAAAATCTACAAAGCACATCCAATGGTCCTTCCTCAGCAGAGGCAAGACAAACTGTACCATGACATCTCAAACTTTGTCTGTCTCACCTGACCGAGGTGACTGAGTTCAAATAGTGGCATGAGGTCTACTGTTTTCTTCAGAACAAAACATAACCTGGCACAGACATCAGATCCTAACTGGTCTGGGGACCTGTTGGAGGACTCTCTTTCTAACAACTATGAAACTTCAGTTACTGCTAATTCCAAATGATTGGGTGGAATATCAGGAATCCTTAACCTCTTTTTTTGGAGGGTACAAAAAGGAAATGGTGTAGCCTCTTGTGATTATCTTTAGCACCCTGGAATATGATGTAATATTTTGCCAGGCTTGTGGGTGTAAGATTAAGCACTCTTGACTGCCTCCAGAGTGAGGCAGCTGGGTAACCCTTCATGGGATGCTGATAGAGTTTCTGAGTGAAAGGACTGCAGAAACTCTGATTATGTAGTCTGCCTCAGCCTCTGTCCAGTCAAATTACCTCCCCCTCTGCCTCAGGTGGAGGGGGGGTATGTCTGCAGGACTGTCGTGGTGAAAACAACATTTTCTTATCACCCCTTTAGTTCCTAAAATACGGCCACTGAAGGGTGGAGAAACAGTCTTGCTCATTCCTACTAAGAGTCTCTACCTTTTGGTCTGTACAATGTAGAACCGTCAAAACTGGCCTTAATACAGAATGTCTTCAAGCTATCCATAGTGTTGAACAAATGTATCCAGGCATGGCGATGCATGGTAATGCCTATGCCACCTGCTCTTGTTGTACTATCTACTGGGTTGAAGGGAAGGTGTTGAGTTATATTAGAGGTGGAAATTATAGGTTGGTACTAGGCTATTGGCCCTAGGGCCTATACAAGCCTAGCCATAACAATTCCCTGGATATTTCTTCCCACAATATTTACTTCTCTGGACCCCTGTCTAGCAGGTCGACTAACATGATCTCCCATCCAATCATCACGGTTCCTTTTGAAGAGGGCCAATGAGGCGCTTTGCTTGGCATGTATGGGCAGTCTACTCCAGAGTATGGGGAGTCTCTGTTTCAGGAACCTATCCCTCCAGCATGTTTTGTTCATTGTGATGACAAGGTTTAGATCCCTGGAGCTTGTGGCTCTGAGAGATTGGGATTTCTTTAAGTGGAGCATGTCCAACAGCTCAGGGTTTGACAAGGCCTTGTATGTTAAGCAGAGATCGCCTCTGAGTAGACGATATGCCACAGAGTATAGCTGGAGTTTTTTTTAGACGGTCAGCATATGGCATCTGCTTTAGGCCTGTGATTCTTTTAGTGAGGTATTTCTGTGGCCTTTCCAGCTGTTGTACATACCAAATGGGGCATTATACTCTATAATGGGTCTAATGAGGGATGAGTACAGTGGGACAATGACCTCCTTTTTTCTGGATGAAAAGCCCTTAGTGATGAGGTGTGCCACATAGAAGGATTTCCTGACTGTTGTGGCGATGTGGTTATCGAAAGTGAGACCACTGTCCACCTGTGTCCCTAAGTCTCTCATCGCACTTTCAATGTTTAGTGTACTGCCACCTATGTGGTAATTCATGGGCACATGTTTTTTTCCAAAGGGGATAACTATACATTTTTTGGCATTAAGCTTGAGCCCATGGCTCTGGCACCAGGCATATGTTTCTGTAAGGCCCTTTTTTAGAATATCCACATAATTTGGGGATTCAATAATGGCTCCCAGTATGCAGTCATCTGCGAACTTTGTTAGCCAGAGTCCCTTAGTGTTGGCCTGTACTTCAGAGAAGTAGATGCCAAACAAGAGTAGTCCCAGGACTGAACCCTGAGGTACTCCACTTGTCACTTGTCTGGAGCTGGATTTGGAATCAGCTTTTACAGTCTGGGTTCTGTCAGTAAGCCAGTTGGCAACCCATCGAGTGACGTAGGGATTTATGCCCAGCTTAGTATGTTTATCTATGATTCCAGAGTGGGGGATGGTGTCGAAGACCTTGGGGAGGTCCAGATAGGCTGTGTGGGCCGCCTTACCCTCGTCCACAGCTCTGGAGACTAATTAGAAGAAGTCAATCAGATTCAGGAGACAAGATCGGCCCTTCACAAACCCAAACTGGGTGGGGGCCAGTGTTTGAAGGTTGCCAATGTCTTTGTTTATAAGTTCCATGATAATGCGTTCAATGCCCTTGCAGATCAGGCTTGTCAGACTGATGGGACAGTAGTTCCCAGGATCCAAGGTAGATCCCCCCTTGTGGAGTGAGATAACTGTAGCTGTGCGCCACTCAGTGGGCACGAAGCCTGAGGTGAGGCTATGATTAAACATGACACTTAGGTGAGGTGCCAGTTCATTTTGTAGTTCATGTAGTACACAGCCTGGGATGTCATCTGGTCCCATGGATGCTGTATTCTTAGCTTTGGAGACTGTGCTTTCTACCTGTGTGGCCGTGACTACCAGAATTTGGCAATCTTTTGGTATTGAGATGGGCCCTTTAAGGGGTGAGAGGGGGGTGAAGTTGGCACTAAATCGATCTGCCAGGATATTGGCAATATACTTGGGATCAGTATATTTAATGCCATTCTGTTGTAGCTCAGAGCAGATTTGAGCATTGCCATTTAGATTCTTGACATAACTATAGAATGCCTTGTGGTTGTCTTTGGAATCTTTGACAATTTTATTTTAGTAACTAGCTTTTAAGGATTTTATGAGGAATGTCATGATGAAAACAACATTTTCTTATCACCCCTTTGGTTCCTAAAATACGGCCACTGAAGGGTGGAGAAACAGTCTTAGGGTAGATAACTGGGTGTCCACTGCTTTTTAAACATGCAAAGGCAAGTTACCCAACAGGGATATGGAAATCTCCTTGGTCCAGTCACTTCGAAGGCAAGTTAAATGTGGCAGGTATTCTAAAGCATATGCCCGTTTCCCTAGACTGTCCAAACGTTCTTGACTCTCTATTAAGGGATGGAGAGAAAAACTCTCCAAACACAGTTCTTTATTAACGGGTACTGCTGCTAACACTGCATCACAACGGGGGCCTTTCAACTAGTGCTTCATATCCTTTGGTGCTACTAACATCTTATTTTGTCAGAGTACTTCCATGCCCTCTGTGAAATAAGATCTATAAAGACATCCAGGGGGTGGGGGACGGGACAGCCAGGATGTAGATGAGCCAGCTGCAAAAGCTTCAAAAAACACAGTTACACATGGGGAAGGAGCTTCAGTTGTCCAACCCCACTTTCTGCTTCATCAATTCTAGGATGCCTCTGAAAGTGACATCTTTCAGGGGGATCTGGGGGTTCCTTCTCCTTCATTCAAATTAGAGTACTCAGTGACTGACACAGGAGAGGAGTCTAAGTGCTTCACTTGCACATTCATTTCCTGGAACATGCCTCTGGGGTTCTGGCGGAGACAACTGGAATAAGACTGGGAACTTGAGTGGCGAGTAGTCTCAAAGCTTTTGGGTTCTAACTTCCCTGGTTGATCCAAAGGAAAGGAATAAGCTACAGGTTCCACTGGGAGGAGGGATGGATACAAACTCTGGAAGCATGCCTACCATCTTGGTCCACCTAAAGCCCTTTCAACAGCTTTGAAAGACGATGCCACAAATGGAACTGAGAAAGCATTCCCTCTGTTGAAATGACTTAGGAACTCTCCCGGGATCAATCAGGATTGGCTCCAAGGATGATCTTGGACCTGAACTGTTGAGTGCAGAGGCCCTGAGAGGAAGAGACAGCTATGAAAACCTTGGAGTTGACCCCAGTACTGGAGACTCAACACCAACACTTGGACTCTGAGACTTGTCTCAATCAGAAAGCATCAGAGTCAACAGAATAAGTGGTGTAATCAATGAAGAAGTTCCCTGAACTGCCTCATTCAACTACAGTGTGCCAGAAGGGCTTTGACACATGGGAACCAGTTCCAAACACTGAGGTGGTGCCATAGAAAAAGGTGAGAGGGTTGAAGGGTCTGTACTCAGACTCTTTGGCATTTGGTGGAGGCACTGGTAGGACACCCAGCTGGATCTGTGTCCTCAACAATTTCCTCATCATCCAGTCAACATCTACTTCTGTGAGACTTCTGGTGGATTGGATCAACCTTGACAATGAAGCTACTGAAAAAGGTTTGCTCGGGAGTTTGTCTAGTAAAGTGGGTGAATGCAGCAGAGGGCTCACTGACTCCCAAGAAAATATAGCATGAGAAGAGGGACTTCGGACACGACTACCTCTATGTTTCAGGTACCAGACCAGAAGGACAAGGTGGATCTGGGGGCCTTTTCCCAGATTTTCTACATCTCTTTTCTTCCACTTTCTTTTCTTGGCACCTTTTTTCTGATGACATTTCCTTTTCTCTATGCTTCTGTTTGGACTTGGCTTTTCTTTCTCTTTTTCATGCTGGGAGAAGATGAAGCTGGTCTGGATTCAGAAAACATGGCTACAAAAATCCTCTCTGTGGGGATGTAAGCCTTTCAAAATGAGTTTCTCTCTCCTGCCTTAAATAGCCTTAGACCCAAAAGCAGCACAAATATCACAATTAGACTGTATGTGAGCGGCACCTAAACAGTAAACACAAATACAGTACAGGTCTTAGGGAGGGATCTTGTGTCTAGGGTTTGTATGACACCAGAAAAAGTATTAACTCAGCAATCAAAACTTAGCAAACACACTAAACCCTTATGAAATTTTTTTAGAAAACTATGTCAAAAAGACAAAACATATCTACACACATATATACGTAGATATATACTTACAAATGTATACGGGTCTACTTCATAACATTGAAATTTCATAACGGTGAATTTCATAACACTGACACCAAAACATCTAAATCCCAAAACACTGAAAACCCAAAACATTGAAAACTACAATGCATATGTAAATAATATCCTCTCCACCTACAACACCACCTAACAAACACACTTTCTACTACATTTCTGAAAACTCTAAGATCGCACTATAGTGGAAAAAAAGTTAATTTCAGAACCTCACTGTATCACGCATACAGTGAGGTTAGGAAATTAATTTTTTCCACTGTAGTGCGATCTTGGAGTTGGTATACTTAATTTACGGGGGGAGGCAGAACCCACCCACATGGGGGGGTGGAGGGGGGCTTGCCCCCCTACAGAAACATAGTAGAAAATGTGTTTGTTACTTAGGTGGTGTTGTAGGTGGAGGAGCTATTTACTTGTGCAATGTAGTTTTCAATGTTCTGAAACACACTTTCAATGTTCTCAGTTTTCACTGTTATGGGTTTTCAGTGTTTTGAATTTTCGGTGTTATGGCCACAATGTTATGAAATTAAACATTGTGAAACTTCAATGTTATGAAATAGACCCACATATATATATATATATATATATATATATATATATATATATATATATACATATACACACACACACACACACACACACACACCCACACATACAGTTTTATATATATAAATATATATATATATATATATATATATATATATATATACATACACAGAAACACACACATTATGTAAATATACACACATACATATGTAAATAGAAAGGAGTCCCAAGAAGTCAGAAGACAAAACACGTTCAACAGTTGAAGTTTTGAGCACTTTCGTTTCTTTATTATTTGGAAGTTCAGCAGACAATAAGTGCTGCTTCTGTGCTTGCAATAGGTTCATAGGTAGGTACTAGGCTATCTGCCCAAGGGCATTTATAAGCCTAGCCAAAATGTGTTGGCTTTCGCCTCCCCTTTAAATTAGTTTCCTGGGCCTCTGTCTAGCAGAGCCACTGAAGTGATCCCAGGAGTAAACCTACGATTTCCCATCCACTCATCAAGATTTCTCTTGAAGAGAGTCAGCGAGGGGCTTTGCCTAACATGAATTGGGATTCTATTCCAAGCGAGGGAAGTCTCTGAGACAGGAGTCTATCCCTCCAGCATGTCCTGTTAATTGTTGTGCTGAGGTTTAGTTCACTGGAGCGTGCGGCTCTAAGAGATTTGGTTTTCTTGAGGTGGAGCATGTCCATTAACTCCGGGTTGGACATGGCCTTATACATCAAGCAGAGATCACCTCTGAGCAGGTGGTAAGCAACCGAGTAAAGCTGGAGTTTTTTAGATGAGCTGCATAAGGCAGCTCTTTGAGGCCCATGATCCTCTTGGTGAGGTACTTCTGTGGTCTTTCCAGCTGTTGCAGGTGTCGAGTAAGGTACATTCCAAATGGGGCATTGTACTCTACTATGGGCCTAATGAGTGATGAGTAGAGGGGCACAATGACCTCTCTTGATCTAGAGGTGAACCCTTTCGTGATTAGGTGGGCTACATAGAAGGAACTTCTAACCACTTTGGCAATGTGGTTATCGAAGGAGAGGTTATCTACCTGGGTCCCCAGGTCCCTAATTAAATCTTCCGTACTTAGTGGATTACCACCTATGTGATAATTCATGGGCACTTTGTTTTTCCCAAAGGGGATGACTATGCATTTTTGGCATTCAGCTTGAGGCCATGGTTTTGACACCAGGTATCTGTCTCTGTGAGACCCTTCTGGAGGATGTCTGTGTCAGCCAGTGAGTGGATTATGGCCCCCACTTTACAGTCATCTGCGAACTTGGTCAGCCACAGTCCTCCCGTGCTTGCCTGTACCTCAGAGAAGTATATACCGAACAGGAGGGGTTCCAGGACCGAGCCCTGTGGGATGCCACTTGTAACTGGTTTAAAGTTGGACATGGCACCCACGACTCTGACCATGTGTGTTCTATCCGTGAGCCAGTTGGCCACCCATCTCGTGACATAGGGGATAATGTTCAAGCTGGTGAGCTTATCTATGATGCCAGAGTGAGGAATGGTGTCGAAGGCCTTAGCGAGGTCCAGGTAGGCTGTGTGGACTACCTTCCCTTCATCTATGGCCTTGGTAACTGTTTCAAAGAAGTCCACTAGGTTTAGGAGGCAGGATCTGCCTTTAACAAAGCCAAATTGGGTAGGGTCCAGTGTCTGGAGGTTCCCAATGTCTCTTGTTTATGAGTTCCATGATAATTCGCTGCATAGTTTTGCAGACCTGCTAGTCAGGCTTATAGGACGATAGTTCCCAGGTTCTGTTGTGGCACCACCTTTGTGGAGCGGGATGACCGTTGCTGTATGCCATTCTTTGGGTACACAGCCTGTGGTAAGGCTGAGTCTGAACAGTGAATTTAGGTGAGGGTTTAGTTCCTTTTGGAGTTCGTGTAAGATGCAGCCTGGGACACCATCCGGTCCCATTGATGCTGTGTTCTTAGCTTTGGAGAGGGCTGTTTTTACCTGCGTGTCCGTGATGTCTGGGGCTCTGCATTCTTCTGGGGATGGACACGGGCCCTTTTGGGGGTGGGGTGGGGGGTAAAGTTTGCACTGAACTTGTCAGCCAGGATGTTGGCAATGTCAGCTGGTTCAGTGTATTTTTTGCCATTTTTCACTAGCTCAGAGCATATCTGAGGGTCACCACCTAGATTTTTGACATAGCTAAAGAAGGCTTTGTGGTTATCTTTAGAGTCCTTGGCAATTTTTCTTTCGAAACTGGCCTTGGATGATTTTATGAGGGATCATAGTTTCTTGCTAATATTGATCAATGATGCCTTTTCTTTTTGGCACTTAGCTCTTATCATGTAGTAGTTTCCTCCTTCTATTATAAGCTTATTTATGGCCGGGGACCACCAGACTGGTTTTCTTTTTACGGAAGAGAGAGTTTTGGTTTTACTTGGGATGGCTCGATCCATGCATCCCTGTAGATGCTCATAGAATGCACTTGTAAAGGATTCTGCGGTTTGGGCAGCATTATCCTTTAGCAATGGGGCTATGAAACTTTCCACCTCGGTCTTGAGAAGTGTGAAGTTGGCTTTTGAAAAGTTTTTCACAGTGGTTTCCTTGACTTGGGATGGGGTCGGGATGTGGATGTCCAATGTGATTAGTTTATGATCTGATCTTACCAGCAAGGGGTTTACCTCTGGTGTGGAGCACTGATCCCCGATGATCAGGTCCAGTATGCAGTCGCCTCTTGTGGGTGTGGTGACCAGCTGTTGCAGGGCGTTTGAGTTTATAAACTCTAAGAAGCATTGGGCAAAGGAGTTTGTACTCGAGTAGTTATCCCAGTCAATGTTTGGGTAGTTGAAATCTCCCAATATCATGGTGTTAGGTAGGACCTTTGTATTTTCCAATGTTCTCAGGAATGCTGAGTGGTGGTCTAGAGACAAGGTAGGTGATCTGTAGCAGGTTATGATCTGGAAAGCAGCTTTGCCCACTGATAGTTGCATATGGATGGTCTCCGAGGCCTCGTGCTGTGCTACTAACCTGGAGGCATGGGCATCCTTTATGAAAATGGACACCCCCCCTCCTTTTGTGATTCGGTCCTGGTTTTGGGGCCGAATAGCATGGTATGAGTTGTAGCCTGGTAGTGCTGGAGTGCTAAAAATGCACCAAATTCCAAGCAGAAAGGAGCATCAAACACGGAGATGACAGAAAAAGTTTTCCTTTAATAACATGTCCTGGTACCTCGGCAATTCGCCTTCAGTAGAACACCTCACCATACGAAAACCATCTCCTTATACACTAATGACTCATTAATCAATCAATTCATTAATCAGTTTAAAAGTGTAACAGCTCTATATTAATTTACATTGTTTTCTTAACAGTGTTGCTGTAACAGCATAAATAAAACACAAATAAGAAATTTAAATAAGATTCATACTGACATATCCCTGCAACTTATACCTTAATACATAAGCAAAAATGTTAATGATGCAAAATTTCATACTGGAATCCCAGTGTCTAAATTCATGCCCCTCGGATGTAAGGTATGATAATTAAAAATCATTTTATATTCTAATCTATTAAGTTCAGTTTTGAAATTGCCAACCTCAAAATGTGGTCTGGCCAATACACTGAAAATAAATCCATCACTATTACCATTGTGCACATTAACAAAGTGTGAGGCCACGGGGCTGTCCATATTACTCCTTCTCACATCCCCCAAATGCTCAAGGATGCGAATTTTTACTTTCCTCGTAGTTTGACCAACATACCAAAGTTGCTTAACACAATCACACCCCAAAATATAAACCACCCCTTGTGACGAGCAATCAAACTTCTCAAACGCTTGATACGTTTTCCCATTGATTTTCTTTCCATGTAAATTTCTAACCCTATTACATACGGAACATTGTCCACAACATTGCATGCCAACATCTGTGGCATCTGTTGGATATTCCAACTTCCTAGTTAACAATTCTTTCAAATTTACATGTACATAAAAACGGACCAAATAACTTGCAATACACATAAAACATGTTTTATGTGTATTGCGAGTTATTTGGTCCATTTTCGTGTACATGTGGATTTGAATTAAACTTTTCAACTGTGGTCTACTCTATGCTCTGTTTTTTTTTGCACCTTGGTAGAGTTTATTGGTTTAGTTTGTGCAGACTCTCAATTTCTGAATTCTTTCAAATTATTGTACCTAGTATAGGAAAAAGTAATGTGTCTAGGAAACAAACGACCAACAATCATGTCATCACAAACCACATGCCAAAATTGTTTAACAATTTTCTCAACTGCCCATGAAAATTCAGAATACCTAGATACAAAAAATAATCTATCCTAATCATATGCAGCTGAACATTGCTTATAGTAACCACCTCTTATTTTCTTTCCTCCACATAACCTATCCTTAATTTCTAACAGCATTGTCTCCGAATAACCTCTAGAAGAAAGTCTTACAAACACCTCATTAAGGACTTCATCCCACAATTTTAAATCAGAGGTGTTCCTGAGGATTCTTTTAAATTCCCCTTCAAGCAATGCTTTAATCAAATGTGGAGGATGCATGCTGCTAGCATGCAAAAAGTTATTAACCGAGGTAGGTTTCCTAAAAGGTCTGTGTTGCACTTTATGATCCTTTCCAATATAGAATTCTACATCCAAAAAGGATATTTTTTCTCTTGAACATTCAAATACAAAACTTAGTCAATGTGCGTTGTTATTCAAATCCTGTATAAAACCATTAAACAAAGATGATTTTCCCTTACAAACAAAGATGAGATCGTCAATATATCATTTATAAAAAACGACATTAATAACAAAAAATGCATTCTGGAACATAAATTCCTTCTCAAATTCACCAATATATATGACTGCGTAGGGAGGGGCAAAACCTAGCATAGCTATATAACATAGCTGTTCCTTTAACTTGAAGGTAAAAATCCTTCTTCCACACAAAATAGTTGTGTGTAAGACTAGGGCCCTCATCCATCATCTTTTTCATGGCTTCCAACCCCCAACGCTCGTCAATATTAGTGTATAAAGAAGAAACATCTACTGTGACCCAGTATAACTCTTTATCCCACATCATCCCACGCAGTGCTCTACAAATATCCTGGGTGTTTTTCACATGAGAAGGTACCCTAAGCAAAAAACCTTTGAAGTGAAAATCAAGAAATGTATTTACTCTTTCTATGTAAGAACCCACCCCCGAGATAATGGGTCTCCCTGGTGAGTTAACCATGCTCTTATGAATTTTAGGAATTGCATAAATGTAGGGGTGCCTTGGTTCTTTCACCAACAATTTTTTAACATCACTATTTGAAAAAAACCCAAGTCTCTCGCCCCTCTCAAGCAATTCAACGAGTTCATCTGTATACTATTTCAGTGGGTTTTGATTCAATTTCATATAAACATTTTCTCTAAGCAACTCCTCAATAATGTTGTCATATTTTAGATTATCCATGATCACCCAGTTACCTCCTTTATCAGCTGGTCTCACAGTCATTTTATCTAGTCTAGTTCTAAATTCCTTTAAAGCAAGCCATTCATTTTTAGAAAGATTGAATGCCCTATCCTTTCTACAGAAATCTAAATATTCTCTTTCAATGCTTGCGGGTTATACACGTATTTGTTTGCCGCATTTCCCTAATGACAGTGCCTTTTTACCTCCGAAACGTTCTATAGCCATTAACGCATTTGAACATGTGGTATGTGCAAGCATTGAAAGAGAATTCCTAAAATTCATAAGAGCATGGTTAACCCACCAGGGAGACCCATTATCAGTTTAGCCAATTGTTAAAACTGATCATTTTTTCTTCGTACTGTGGCATCATTCTTGGTGAGGGCAAGATGCTACACAGGGTCAGGGTCATACCGGCCTGGGCTACATGATCAGAGAGCTCCTCTATGTCTCTTTTCATGTTATCCAGGGAGGTACATCTCAGGTCGTTCACACCAACATGTACAATGACAGAGTCATATTTGCACTTGTTTTAGAGTGACCTGAGTGCTTGTGTTATGTGGCGGATCCTGGCATCTGACAGGCAGCTTAAAGTAACCTTCTCCTTGTTCAGTCTAGTGAGTGGGACTCAGTGTGCCCAACAATAGAGTCACTTATTACTAGTGTACTGGATGTGTTGTTGTGCCTTAAGGGCTGTGGTAGCATGGCACACTGATTTTGTGAAGTATGTGATACGTGGTTGTTGTTTGAGGGTGGAGCTTGTTTGGATGCCTGCTTTGGAGGTCTGTACTGGTTAGGCATAATTTTATTTAGAATCAAACATTTTGGAAAAGGAATTGGAGGCAACAAATTGTATGTTTTTACAGAGGGGTTATGCACCGAGTATTTTGAAACAAGCATTGGTGAAACTAAATAAGGAAAAGGGTATGAAAAAGGATGTTCCTTTGTGTATTAGAAGGAACGAGTTTCATACCAGAAGTATCTATGAGAATAGACAGGAAGGAAGAGATACACCTTACTATGTTTCAGTGTATAATGTGAAGAGTGAGGAAGTTAAAATTCTTATAGAATACTATTGGAAGTATTTGCTAGAGGATAGAGTTCTGGCAGGTATTCTTCCGAATAAACCGCTTTTCTCATTTAAAAGGGGTAGAAATCTCAAAGATATGGTGGTATGTGGAAAGTTTCAAATGCCTAAAATAGATATACCTAAGAGGGTTATGAATTTGGGAACAATTAGCTGTAACAGATGTAGTATTTGTATAAATATTGTTAAAACATTTAATAGGATTAATGGAATAAAATTTGAGCCTAAGGAGGTTTATACATGCAGAAGTAAAGGGGTAATTTATGCACTTAAGTGTCCTTGTGAACTTTACTATATAGGGGAGACAAAGAGAGAATTCTGTATTAGGTTCATGGAACATGTTAGGGATGTGAAAAATAAGAGAGAAAACAAAATAATTGCTTCACATTTTAATACATTTCATAATGGTGATGCGTATTTATTAAAAGGCACTGTTTTGGAAAGTGTGAAATGTTTATTTGATGATGAAAGTGTTTTGAAACAAAGGTTGCTGTATAAAGAAAGCATTTTTATTTTAAAGTATAAAACTATGACACCCACAGGGCTCAATAATGAGCTTAATTGGAAATGTCTACTTTAAGACAGGATTTTACTATATAATTGTATAATTTTTTAATTAAAACAGGGTGTGTGCCATTAATTAGAAGTTTCTATATAAGAATATGTACTTTGCATTTTCAATGTTTGATATTCCTTGAAGGTGGAAACACCGAAGCGCTAGAAGAAAATAAAAAGATTAACTTTTTGCTTGTGCCCTTTATTTCACAGTCGGTGAACTTTGTTGGGGGACAGAGGTGTTCTATTTTGTGTGGAAGAAGGAGATCTTGTTGTTTTTATAATTTTATTAAGAGCCTCAGAGTATGTTTTTGTGTATTTATGTGTGTTTTTTGCTGGTGCATGTGTGACTGTTTTATGTGAGACTGGAAGTGTGGTGCAAGTGTTTCCCTTCTCCTCCTGGCTGGCTGTTCCAGTCATGGGTTGAGAGAGCTTGGCCTCCAGTTTGGCTGTATAGTTGCATCTCTCACATACATTTGTGTTTGTTGGAAGGAGGAGAGGGTTGTCCATGTACATGAGGCAATTGTAACACTGCCTCAAGATTCCCAGATTCACGAGCTGGCCTGGAGAGTATACCTGAAACTGCCCTTTGTATATGCCTGTATGGGTAGCCGAATTATTTTACTGACTGTCCGGTAGGGACGAACTAGGGGGCCTTGTACTATTGTATAGTAAAGGGGGAGGTGCTGTGTTAGCGTTTATTAGTGCTTACTGAGAGCTTGGAGCAAGTGTTGGGCTGTAAAAGGAAATTAGTGTGCTTAATTTGAGAGTTTGACTAGTTCTGAGGGAAAAATTGAAGAGCAGACTTCGTGGAGCCTGGAATAGTTTAACCCTAGCTAACCGGCGCTGCGTGGCTGAGTAGAATACAAGAGCAAAACGGCGCAAATGCGGGTTTTAAGGCAGGGAGATGAAAGAGCTAGGAATTAGCCCAAAACGGCCAATAAACTACAAGTTGCTGGGCTGTGATAACTCCTTCAGGGACAGATAGGCTGCTCAAAGCTCCCCACTCTCACTGGTGAACAGAGAAACTTACTCCTATCCAAGTAAGGATATCGGCAACACAGGAACTTATACCACAGTCCTGAATTCAGCAGAGCCTGAAAACTGAACTAGACTAGCTTAGAAAAGGCAGGAAACAAGAATATTTTTTTGTTGTTTTTCTTTTTTAGACAGGGATACAATGAGTTTTAACAAAAGACACTTTAAATGCTTCTATCAGGCTAGCGCACTTTAGTGTGTAGCCTACAACATTTAAAACAGTAGAAAAAAACGACTTAAACGGCTTAATCAAGTGCTAACAGCAAAAACAGCAAACAACAGTTTTAGTATGCAGAAAACAGCTCAGAAATGCCAGAAATCGCTTTTCGGTGAGACTAGCAGTCGCAGGAGAAAATGCAGAGAAAAAAAATACTTATATCTGGTGAAAAGTCACTCTTTTATCGCTCTGCTGCTTGCAGTACTCTGCAGGACACCACGAGGAGCTTGGCTGAATAGAATACAAGCGCAAAACCGTGCAAATGCGGGTTTTAAGGCAGGGAGATGAAAGAGCTAGGAATTAGCCCAAAACGGCCAATAAACTACAAGTTGCTGGGCTGTGACCACTCCTCCAGGGACAGATAGGCTGCTCAAAGCTCCCCACTCTCACTGGTGAACAGAGAAACCTCCTCCTATCCAAGTAAGGATATGGGATAAGGGATATTATTCAACACAGGAACTTATACCATAGTCCTGAATTCAGCAGAGCCTGAAAACTGGACTAGACTAGCTTAGAAAACGTGGGAAACAAGAATATTTTTTTTTTTTTTAGTCAGGGATACAATGAGTTTTAACAAAAGATACTTTAAATGCTTCTATCAGGCTATCGCACTTTAGTGTGTAGCCTACAATAGTTAAAACAGTATGACTTAAACAAGTGCTAACAGCAAAAGACTAGCAGTCGCAAAAGAAAATGCAGAGGAAAAAAATACTTATATCTGGTGAAAAGTCACTCTTTTGTCACTCTGCTACTTGCAGTACTCTGCAGGACACCACGTGGAACTTGGCTGAGTAGAATACTAAATAGACAGCTCTGACCAATCAGGTTTACAAAAAAAGCCCACCAAAACAGAACAATGAGTTAGGTAAAAAAAAAGAAACAAATTGAGGTAAAATTGGAGATACAGAAACTTTGAATCACAGGTAGGTGGTGCTTTAATCATTTAGTTTCATTTGAGTATGCTTCTGAAAAGTAGGTGGCGCTGTCACATGGAAAAATATGTTGAGTCAGCAACTGACAAACAGGTGGCGATGTTGCATAGAACAAAACAACTGACAACTTATTATATACTAAGGCTCAAAGTTAGGTGGCGCTGTATAGGTTTAGAGGTTTTTATGAGTACAAGACTGAAAAACAGGTGGAGCTATTGCTGAAACAAGCAAAGGTAGAAAAGGCTTAAAGTTTCACAAGAGTTTTACTGATGACAAGCAGATGGCGCTGTGGAGCAGTTTTATCTTGTATGTGTACTGATTGTAGTTATTTATGTCTTAGGTATAGACTAGGTGAGTTGGATGTACTGTTTCTGAGCACATTTGCAGTTTAAGTTTGTGATGAGGCCTGGGGGATGTCGGCTTGCAAGCTTAGCTGGTATGCGAGTTCTCGCACACTCAGAAAGGTGTCCATGTTCCCAATCTTCTTCTTCTTAAAGCTGCTCCCGTTAGGGGTCGCCACAGAGGATCAACTGTTTTCACTTCTTCCTGTCCTCTGCATCTTGCTCTGTTACACCAAACACCTGCATGTCCTGTCTTACCACACCCATAAACCTTATCTTAGGCCTTCCTCTTTTCCTGTTACCTGGCAGCTTCATCCTTAGCATCTTTTTCCCAATATACTCTGCATCCCTCCTCAGCACATGTCCAAACCAACGTAATCTTGCCTCTCTGGCTTTGTCTCCAAACATTCCAACCTGGGCTGACCCTCTAATATACTTATTCCTAATCCTGTCCATCCTCGTCACATCCAGTGCAAATCTTAACATCTTCAACTCTGCCACGTCAAGCTCTGACTCCTGCTTTTTTGTCAATGCCACTGTCTCTAACCCATATAACATAGCTGGTCTCACTGCCCTCTTGTAGACCTTCTCTTTCACTCTTACTGGTACTCGTCTTTCACAAATCACTCCTGACACTCTTCTCCATCCACTCCATTCTGCCTGTACTCTCTTCTTCATCTCTCTTACACACTCACCATTACTCTGAACTGTTGATTCCAAATATTTAAACTCATCCACCTTCACCACCTCTACTCCCTGCATCCTCACCATTCCTCTATCCTCCCTCTCATTAACACACATATAATCTGTCTTAGTCCTGCTGACCTTCATTCCTCTTCTCTCTACAGCATATCTCCACCTCTCCAGGGTCTCCTCCACCTGTTTCCTACTCTCACTACAGATCACAATGTCATCTGCAAACATCATAGTCCACGGGAACTCCTGTCTGATCGCGTCTGTCAACCTGTCCATCACCATTGCAAATAAGAAACAGCTCAGAGCTGATCCTTGATGTAATCCCACCTCCACCTTAAATGCATCCGTCACTCCCACTGCAGACCTCACGCTGTCACACTACCCTCATACATATCCTGCACCACTCTTACATACTTCTCTGACACTCCCGACTTCCTCATACAATACCACAACTCCTCTCTAGACACCCTGTCATATGCTATCTCCAAGTCCACAGAGACACAATGCAACTCCTTCTGACCTTCCCTGTACTTCTCCATCAACATTCGCAGAGCAAACATCGCATCTGTAGTGCTCTTTCCTGGCATGAAACCATACTGCTGATCACTAATCATCACCTTCCTTCTTAACCTAGCTTCCACTATTCTTTCTCATAACTTCATGCTGTGACTGATCAATTTAATCTCTCTGTAGTTACTGCAGCACTGCACATCACCCTTATTCTTAAAAATCAGTACCAAAATACTTTTTCTCCATTCCTCAGGCATCCTCTCACTTTCCAAGATTTCATTAAACAATCTAGTTAAAAACTCCACCACTGCCATTTCACCTAACCACCTCCATGCTTCCACAGGTATGTCATCTGGACAAAAAGCATTTCCATTCTTCATCCTCTTCATAGTTATCCTTACTTCCTCCTTGCTAATCCACTGCACTTCATCCAACCTCCTCTCCCTCTCATTGTCTTCATTCATCAGCCCCTCAAAGTACACTTTCCATCTGCTCAACATACTCTCCTCGCTTGTGAGTACATTTCCGTCATTATCTTTTATCACCCTTACCTGCTGCACATCTTTACTAGCTCGGTCCCTCTGTCTAGCCAATCGGTACAGGTCCTTTTCTCCCTCCTTAGTGTCCAGCCTTTCATAAAACTCTTTATACGCCTTATCCTTAGACTTCGCCACCTCTCTTTTTGCCATGCACCTCATCTCCTTATACTCGTCTACTTTCTTCATCTCTCTGACAATCCCACTTCTTCTTCGCCAACCTCTTTCTCTGTATACTCTCCTGTGC